>NC_064858.1:70723258-71034508 GCF_024139225.1 Suncus etruscus
AAAGAAAGTTAAAAAGTAAAATAGTTTAATTCCTGTGTCTATTTTATTAGTTAATTTAACAAAGTCCTAGACAATGTGGCTTTACTTTTCAAGTTCTTTTTTTTTTTTTTTTTTTGAGAATTAGGATGCAAAAAATTGCAGAAAAAACTGCACTGTTTATTGTGATGTAACTTGTACCGAAATTCCAACAAGCCACTCTACTTCTATCTTCTCTATTCTCTTCTCCTCTCTATTTTATCTTCTCTATATTCTGGTAGTAGTTGATTCCAAAATATTTATGAAATGATTGATAGAATAGAACTTCCAATAAACAAAATAGTCTTGAGAAAACAAACTTTTGGAGCATTTAATTTTATAAATTATTATTAAGATTTAGAAATTAAAGAAGTCTCTTATAGTATAAAGATTGATAAATACATACGTAGATCATAATAAAGAATCTGTTAATAGCCAAATAAAAATATGTTCAATAAATTTTTGACAAAGTGACAAAGAAAATTAATGGTAAATAAATCATCCTAAAAAACTAGCTATTCATGATTAAAATATATAGAAGAAATCTTAAATTGTATCTCATAGAAGGAATTAATTCAAAATTACTAAAAATATATTTATAATTTTTGTCATTTTGTAGTTTTTTCTTTTTTATATTTTTCTTATTTAAACATCTTGATTAAAAATATGATTGTGATTAGGTTTCAGTCATGTAAAGAATACCCCCCTTTACCAATTCAACATTCCCACCACGAATGTCCCAAATCTCCCTCCATCCCACCCCACCCCCACCTGTACTCAAGACAACTAATTGAAGAAAAAAGGCTACTATGAGATATTTCTACATTAAATTTTATTAGCATGTAATAGATTCATTTTTTGTTTTGTTTTGTTTTGGGGCCATAATTGGTGGTACTCAGGGGTTATTTCTGGCTCTGTGCTTAAAAATTACTCCTGGCTGGTTTTGGAGACCAGATAGGATGCTAGGGATAGGACACTGGTCACCTGTGTGCAAGGCCCTACCTGCTGTGCTATCACTCCACCCCAACATAATACGTTCTTACTGTAAATAATTATAAAAATCATGTTATTATTATTTTTATTTATCACCTTATGATTTAGAGGTCTGTTTTATGTCCGTGTGCATATATCAGCTTGATAAGTCAACACAGTTCATACTGAGATAGCTATCTTGAATTTATTATTTTTTGGGATGTTACCTTTGGAGGTCTTATGAGATAGCAGAGAGATTCACCACATCAAAGTGTACACCACACTCTCACATGAATTCTGAATAGGTCAACATATCTTCTCAGCTATTAATTTCAGACGTGAATGATGGAAGTAAGAGTATTGGCATAAATGCCAAAATCGATTGCCCATGTCTAAGGGCAGGTAATTAATAAGACTAGTATTTTGTGTCTTTTTATGTAGACACAATAATTTTGCATTTGCTAAGTTTGGTGTTATAATTTTGATGTTTTATAAAAATGTGGGTTATCCATTGTATTATAATACACTAAGAAATTATGCTGAGATAAGATTTGATTGTTTCAGAATAACAAGTTATATGTAAGCCCGAAGCTCTGAACACAATCACAGCCTACTCTGTGTCATTATTAGAAAAAACTTTTACCTTTTTAAAAAAAATAAATTACTTCATATCAAGTGGCAGAAAATAGTTCTTCTCATTAAATACTCAGGTCATTGAATTAAAAATTACCCTTTTACATTTATAAATGTACTATGGGATAATATTTCTAGTGCACTAGTGCACTCACTCACTAAATAATTTAATTGATCTCAGTTCAGAAAATATGAGCCAACTGTAGAGTAAATTGTTCTCTTTGGCCAAGTTCTAAATAAAAACACAACAATGGATTTCAGTGGACTATAATTACAAGTAGTTTGACAAGAGTAGAACTGAGGACAGCTGTTTAAATAGGAACAATGTGACTCCAAAGGAAAAACATAATGCTTATGAAAACACTTGATGCAGCCTCAATTCCAGATATAACATGTCAGAGATTAGCACATGACAGACCCCTTCTCTGTAGCTTTTATCTAGACATGCTAGGATATTCACTACAAATGCTGCCACTCATACAGATGTGGTAGCAAATGGAATCTTTGATGCAAGTAGAGATAAACAACTATTGCTTTTAATATATGGTTTTTCATTTACACAGTCTATTTATACATATGCATGAGTTCTTGGCTATATTTGTTGAATGTCTTTCCATGAAGGAAAAGTGATCACTTGATCTAATTAATCTTGATTTTGGGATAAATGCTTGATAAATGATCCCTCAGGAAGAGCAGTACCACGGCTCATTGCACTTTGTGCTTTTCTTAGAAATGCTGTGGGCTCATTGGATAACCTTGGAACAGTCCCTAAACTTCTCTGTACCACTTGCCACTCTAAAGAAGGTTAATAATCAGGGCATAACTTCACTTGGCAATGAAAATAGGCAATGCGTATATTCTGTGGATGTTAACATAAAGGATGATTCATCTATAGAACAGAGGAAATAAAATGTGGATATTAGTATTTTACTTACATAAGCTTCTTAATAAATTGCTATCAAGTAGAACTAAGTATTTTCAACAACTGTATGTTGAAATTTACTAAAACAAACTTGAGAGGATATTCTCTTTGCTCAATTAGACAGCTATTCCTGCCAAAAATGGAATAACATAAAATAAAATATTTATTGGCTAATTCTACAATCACATATTTATCTGGTGCCTTTTTAGGTTACATATTTTATTGTAAAGCATTAGCAAAGAGAGAAATAACTTAAGCTTATAAAAAGATATATATTACAATATATATCTCTCAAAAAGCAATATTTTCTGCAAATTGTTGTGCACAGTTAAACAAAAAAGAAAATGAAATAAAAAGAAGTTGGTTACTTATTGTTATTTAAAATCTGTACAAAACTAGAGAGAATTGAACAGGTAAGTTGCCTGTTTCTGCCCTGCACACTGGTGAAACAGGTTTGATCACCAGCATTGCATTCGATCCCCCAACACCCACCAGGAGTATTAACTGAGCACAGAGCCAGAACTGAACCCTGAACCTTGTTTAGTCTCAAAATAAAATAAATAAAAAGTATTATGTATACTTTATTTTTTATTTAAATAAAATATATTATGTATACTTTAAAGTATACCTCTGTAAAAAGTTTAGTATTTGATTGGGAATGAACCCATTAGAACATAATTTCTACAAATACAGTGTTCCCATTCTCACCCCCATTCTTAGAAAACTTTACAATACAGAAAAGTACAAAAAATAAGACAAGATATCCATATACCATAATCCAGAATTATCTACTATTGATATATTTACTTGCAGTCTTCTGTTTCTTGAGAAAAGAAAGTTCATATATAAAACTCAAGACAACCCCACCCCATCCCACTCACATTCCCTTCACTCTTCACAAGCAACCTTAACAGTTTGCTGTCCTTCCAATCCATTAGATACATTAAAAACAAAAACCAAAAAGCTAACATAAATATGTATCCATTATCAATATATTGTTCTAAGTTTCATGAGGAAAAATTTAGTTCAAATTTATGACTTTACAACTTCACTTTCCCCCATCTTGAGTTCTTTTACTGTAATACACATAGATCACATTTGTTTCATTTTTACAGATACACAGTTTACACAATAGGTTTTCCCATTTTGTAGCTGAGAGAAGCTTAAGTCATTTCCAGTTTATGGGTACTACAAACCATGCCACAGCAAAGAGCCTAATGCATTTATCCTGAGCTTTCCATACTCCAGGGTAAACTATTAGGTATTTTGAATCTGTTATAGGAATGTTTTCCTATGCCAAAGACACAACCATTTTGTGTATGAAGAACTTCAGATTTCTGGCTTAGTTAATACTTAGCTAATACTTTCTTCAAAATCATTTTTTTCTCCATCTCTCAAATCGATGATGAGAGCCTCTAGAAGGATTCCGCCCAGTTTCGGTGTATTAGACCCTTACCCCAGTTTATTACTTTTCTCTTTTTCAAACAAAACCACGCAACTTGAACTAGCTAGTCCTGCCTCCAGTTAGAGGGGGAACTAAGGGAGGCATCAAGACCAAACAGGTGCAAGACTACTAAGTTGTGGGTTAGATACAGAGGGGACCACATATTCTAGCCGACCTGGGGTGAGGGAAGAGGAAATGGGAGGTAGGACAGAAACGGAGGTGTAGGGAGGACAATTTGGTGATGGGAATCCCCCCTGATTTTATGTAAATATGTACCTAAAATATTATTGTCAACACTATGTAAACCACTATGATCAAAATAAAAATTAAAAAAAATAGTTCCATTATCTTCTCATATTCTTTACCCCCCCTTTTTTGGGGGGTTACAGCCGGCAGCGCCCAAGGGCTACTCCTGGCTCTATGCTCAGAAATAGCTCCTAGCAGGATTGGGGGACCATATGGGATGACAGGATTCGAACCATCATCCTTCTGCATGCAAGGCAAATGACCTACCGCTGTGTTATCTCTCCAGCCCCTATCTTCTCATATTCTTGATGCCATTTTTGATATTCTAAATTATAATCAATGCCATTATTTCCAGAATTTTTTTCTGTTCTGTTGGTTCAATGCTGTAAACCAGGTCTTCTATTCCAATACAACTTATTTTCTCCTATAATATTGGTGAATATCTTCAGTTCTAAGCATAGAGCAATTACACGCTTGTTTTTCATTCCGACATATAGTGAAAGATTGTTCAGTTTCAACACTAAATTTGCTATTGTATTTTTGTTGGGCACCAGCTTTGTTTCATACAACTGTCTTTCTGTTCAGTATTAATATTCTTAATTCTTAGATTTTTTTCTTCATTTGTGATGCTCATTTTCAAATTAATTATTTGACATCCTATGAAGTGTGTAATTCTTTTCCAAGATAACCAAGATACTCAAGGGATATTTAATGAGTATGAATTTTCTGGTGTCAGATGTGGTGAGACTTGTGGCTGAAAGCTTTCCCACACTCACTACATTGGTAGAGTTTCTTGCTTGTGTGTATTCTTAAATGCAGAGCAAAGGTTGAGAATTGAGAGAAAGCTTTTCCACACTCATTAAAACCATCCAGTTTCTCCCCTTTGTGGCTTCTCACATGGACAACTAGAAAGGAACTTTGTGAGAAGGCCTTCCCATACACACTGCATTTGTAAAGCTTATCCCCAGAATGAATTATCACATGTACAATACGTGATGTTCATTAAGAGAAAGCTTTTCCACACTCGCTACACTCAGAGGGTTTCTCACCTGTATGAATGTTCTGATGTTTTATGAGGTACTTCTTCCACCTAAAAGCTATTCCAAATTCATTACATATAAAGGCTTTGTCTCCAAAATGAAGCTTCCCATGCTCAGCAAGGTTGGACTTGCCACTGAAGGTTTTCCCACACTCCTTAAAAACAAAGGGCTTCTCTGCTATGTCAGTTCTCTGGTCTGATGAGGTTGGACTTCTGAATGAAGGATTTTCCACAATACTTAACACTGAAATGGTTTCTCTCCAGTGTGAATTTTCTGATGTGTAAGCAGGTTATCCTTTTTATTGAAGGATTTTTCACACTGATTACATTCAAAAAACTTCTCTCTGGTATGTGTGTTCTGATGTTTAATAACATACTGCTTTTGGCTGAAGGTTTTCCCACATTCATTACATTTGAAAGGTTTCTCTTTGTTATAAAAATGCTCATGCTCAGTGATATATGATTTGTGATTGAATACTTTTCCTCATATCTTAAAGGCAAATGGGCCACCCCCACTACAATTTCTCTGCTGACAGAGGTGTGACATCTGAATGAAAGTTTTCCCACAAGAGAAATCCCACCAGATTTTTCTACATTAGAAAGTATTTGACAAACGAAGATTTACTTTCAGCTAAAAGTATTTACACATTTCATACATTTTTAAGAAAAGACTTGACAATCCAAAGTTTTTCTCAAGTATAACAAATACTCAATAAAATTTTATTGCTTTCACTGGCTCTTTTCCAGTATAAATTTCCTTCTCAAGGAGATATGTCATCTAGTTAAAGGCTTTCCAACAATCCATTAAAAAAAAGGGATTCTTTGTAGCCTGACCTCCACATTTAATGAGGTGTAATATGTGAATGGAAAATCTCTCACATTTACTAAAATCATAAGGTTCCTTTACAATCTGAATACTTTGGTATCAGATGATGTTCAATTTTTTTTCAACCTGAGGATAATTTTAGAGTTCTTTCATGATTAAGTGCTCTAAATTGTTTCAAACTTTGGTTAAGCTGAAAGGTTTTGGTTTAATAGATTTAAAGTCTGAGATATGATGAAGTATTTTTCCAAGTTCCTTATATTCATTGACTTTTTTTCCTTAATTTGTATTTTACAGAAGATGGATGCTACTTTTGTTGTCTCTCTATCTGCTGACCATCTTCTTGAGCTTCTGGACACACTCCATTGTCACTTCTCTCTCCCCCATCCAGAGTTGCTGTCTTGCATCAATAGAGGATCAATAGAGGCTTCTAAATACTGCTATTGAGGGATATGACTCTGCAGTATAGTGGTGGGACAAAAGTACCATCCAAGAATTCAGGCTGATCTATGCGGCTTCCAGGCCTTCTTCTGAAGGTTGGTTTCCAGAGATGTGCAGCGTGGAGCCCTTGGAAGAAGGTCATTTGGGTCTGGTGGTAGTTTTGGAGCATGGATTCTTCCCCTTTGGAGAGCTCCCTGGAGCAGTTTGCAACAGGCCCACGCCAAAAGCTGCAGTGCTAGGGTATCATCTTGTCTCAGGCTCCAGACAATTTACAATATCTTAACCTAAACTTGACCTTAAGATTTTGGTATATTTTTAAAGAAAAATATATAATTGGCTCAAATATAGCCTAATATGAAATAAAGAGTAGAAAGATTTTAAGCACTATTTTAAATTAATAGAATTGCAATCACATGTCAATATAAATTTTAGGTTCACTTGAAAAAGCGTGATTTTTAAGTTGTACTTATTATGGAATTAGTAAGAATCAGGAAATTTTATAAACACTACTAGAGGTCAGAATTATGACTATAATAGAGAAGCCTAGGAGAACAGAGAAGGCAAAAGGAAAAGTAATATAGAAAAGACCTTTTCTGTGATAATTTCTTCAGTGCCAATGTTTAAAAGCACCAAATTTGGATTAGGGAGATGAGATTTCAGTGAAGAATCACAGTAAAATGGCAATCAAACAAATAGGGTAGCCATTCATGGGATAACTGAGAACAGATATGTTTAGAAAAACACATTTTTAAATATGTTGGAAAATATGAACAGTTAAAATGACTTAAATGGTAAAATAACCCAAGAATTAACAAGATGTTTTTCTTCTGACAATAAACAATGTTTCTTAGAGTTAAGAGGTCATTGAGATTGGTACTTACTCAGTTTTTCCATTTGAGATATATGTGAGGTTAGACATAGACTTTAATATTTGCAATTCTATTTTTGTCTATAAAATGTAAATGATTATACATTACAGTAGTGTTTACAATGATCAAATAAAATAAAATATACAGATGTTGAACATGATGCCAGGGACAAAGCAATACAAATATTGAACATGCAAGTAGTATAACATCTATCATTTTCATTGATACCATTTGCTAAAACTTATCAACAGTGATGTGTGAAAGAAACCAAGAATTATTCAGAGTGTCAGGAGAAAATTGAAAGTAGGACTGCCTACTACTTTGGACAATCCATTGAGTAGATGGCCTTATGTTAAAAAAATAAATATAGGCAATCCAAAACAAAAAATCAGAGATTTTAATCCAAACTGTAAAGATAAGGACATTAAAACTATAAGAATAGATCAAGAAAAAGCAATCCATAATTGTTTATAGGAATTTGTTATCCCAGAGAAAGTACTAAAAATTATTAAGCTTTATTTTTATTGGGGAGGTGGTAGAGTGTTTGGACCATACCTGACAGTACTTAGGGGCTACTCCTGACTATGTGCTCAGAGATCATTCATATGTGGAGTTGGCTACTTACAAGGCAAGTACTTTAACCTCTGTACAATCTCTCCAGCTCAAGCTTTTAAAATACAAATCTGCTTTTCATAAACACAATAGAAATAGTACATGAAAACGAAAAGTACTATCTTTGTGCAAGTAAAATATTTAATGAAAGTTAAATTTCTTAATTTTTAAATTTAATGAAAGTGATTTAAAATTTGATCATTCCAGAGATGCAAGGATGGTTTAACATATGCAAATCAATCAACATAATACACTATATCAACAAAATAAAAAATAAAAAATATATGATCATATCAATAGATGCAGAGAAAGTGTTTAAAAAGGTCCAAAAGGTCCAAAAGGTTCATGATAAAACTCTCAACAAGATGGGAATAGAAGAAACTTTTCTCAATATAGTCAAGGCCATTTACCACAAGCCAATGTCAAATATTATATTCAATGGAAATAAACTGAAAACCTTTCCTCTAAAATATGGTACAAGACAAGGCTTCCCCTCTCACCACTCCTCTTCAATATAGTAATGGAAGTACTTGCCATAGCAATTAGGCAATATATATATATATATATATATATATATATATATATATAAAGATATCAAGAACATCTAAATAGGAAAGGAATATGTCAAGTTCTCACTGTTTGCAGATGATATGCTACTATATTTAGAAACCCTTAAAGACTCTACCAAAAATCTTCTGGAGACAATAGATTCATATAGCAAAGTGACAGGCTACAATATTAGCATGCAAAAATCAATGACCTTCTTATACACCAATAATAATAATAGAGAACAAATGGACATTAAAATAAAACAATCCCATTCACCTTAGTGCCACAGTCAACTTAACTAAAGAGGTAAAAGCCCTGTTACAAAGAAAACTACAAAACACTGCTTCAAGAAATAAAAGAGGAAACAAGGAAATGGAGACATATACCTTGTTCATGGATTGGAGTATGAACATCATTAAAAATGCAATGTTCCCCAAAGCATCGTACAGATTTAATGCAATTCCTCTAAGAACACCAAAGAAGTATATCAAACACTCCAGAAATTCATGTGGAATAATAAACACCCAAAAACAGCTAAAGCAACTCTTAGGAAAAAGAAGATGGGGCATCATGTTTTCCAATTCTAAATTGTACTACAAAGCAATAGTCATTAAAACAGCATAGTATTAGAATAAAGAAATTGCATGTTCCCCAGACATACAATCATCTTTGGCAAGAAACAAAAAAAGAAGCAAGGCAAGCCTCCTCAACAAGTGGTGTTGGGAGAACTGATCAGCAACATGCAAAAAGCAAACTCGGATCTCCATCTAACACCATACACAATAGTCAAATCCAGATGGATTAAAGACCAGAGGGATTAAAGACCTGGATACCAGACCAAGAACCATAAGGTATATAGAAGAACATGTAAGTAAAACACTGCATATCATTGAGACTAAAGGCATCTCCTGGGAGGAAACACCACTGTCCAAACAAGTGGAAGCAAAGATAAACTAATAAGACTATATTAAACTGAGAAGCTTCTAAACCTCAAAGGAAATAGTGACTAGGATACAAAGCCCACCAACAGAATTGGAAAAACTATTTTCCCAATGCCCATCACATAAGGGGCTAATATCAAAGATATACAAGTTACTGACAGAACCTAACAAGAAATAAACATCTAACCCCATCAAAAAATGAGGAGAAGAAATGAACAGACACTTCCTCAAAGAAGAAATACAAATGGGGGCCGGAGAGATAGCACAGTGGTAGGGCGTTTGTCTGGAACACAATCTATTCAGAGCAGACCTGGGTTCGATTTCTGGCAACCCACATGGTTCCCCAAGCCTGCCAGGAGCAATTTCTGAGCGCAGATCTGGGAGTACCCCTGAGCTCTGTTTGGTGTGGTCCAAAACCAATAAACAAACAAAGAAACAAAAGCAAAAAACCCCAACTAAATGGCCAAAAGACACATGAAAAAAATGCTCCACAAAATGCTCCACTTCACTACTCATCAGGGAGATGCAAATCAAAACAAGAGGCACCATCAAGGCCACAGAGACTGGCACACGCCACAAAAACAAACAAACATAAAACAAGATCAGTGCTGGCAGGGATGCGGGGAGAAATGATCTCTCATTTACTGCTGGTGGGAATGCTCTCTAGTCCAGTCTTTATGGAAAACAATATAAAAATTCCTTAAAAATCTGGAAATTGAACTCTCATATGATCCAGCTATATCACTCCTAGGGATGTACCCTATGGTTCAAAAATACAATACAAAAATGCCTTCTGCACATCTATATTCATTGCAGCGCTATTACAATAGCCAGACTATGGAAACAACCAAGTTGCCCAACAACAGCTAAAGAAACTGTGGTTAATATACCCAATGGAATACTTTGTAGCTATCAGATAAAATGAAGTCACGAAATTTTCCTGTACCTGGATGAACATGAAAACTCATATTATAGAAGCTTCATATTATTATATTATGCTCAGTGAAATAAGTCAGGGGGAGAGAGAAAGATACAGAATACTCACTCATATATGGGATTTAAGAAAAATAAAAGACATTATTGTAATTAACCCCAGAGACAATAGAGATGAGGGCTAGAAATTCTGGCCTACCACAAAGAGTTGTGAGTGCAATTAGAGAAATAACTACACTGACAGTTATCATGGCAATGGTAGTGAGTGAGAGAAACAGAATGCCTATCTCGAATACAGGCAGGGGCTGGGGGAGGAAGGAGATGGGAGGCACTGGTAATGAGAATGTTGCACTAGTGAAGGGGCTGTTCATTTTTTTATGATTGAAACTCAACTGCAGACATGTTTATAATCATCATGCTTAAATAAAGATAATAGTTGAAATTTTTAAAAATACAAAAATTAAAATAAAATTTGATTGAAAGTTTTTAGATGGAGAAGAATGAAGTAATCTCAAGGCTATATTTACAGCAAAGTTTTGTTTCTTTTAAAACTTTGTCACAGTTTTCTGAAAGAAAATTTGTTCTTGAATAATCTTTTCTTCTTCAAGTAGTTCAGGAAACAGAGTGACAAGCTTTTACTAAGCTCCCATTGTATACTCAAAGTTGTCACTGATACTACAGGGCACATGCCCACAGGATATGAGCAGAAGTAAGACTGATGGGAAACAGGAAAGTACAATATGAAGGGCCATATAAAACAACAAGAGCAAATGTTATATACTGTTTATATTTAGAGCTGGGAGGAAATCTAAGTCTCAAATGCACCTATTCTGCTCCACAAAGTGATGCACATCTGATTCCTGCTCATCACTTCTACAGGCTCTTTGATTCTCGAAAGCACCCACCTCTCTCTCTCTGCATAAGTGCTCTCTTCTTTTTTTTTAAGTTTTTTATTTTGAATTATGAGAACAAAAGATGCAAAGAAAGAGGACAAGGAAAAGTTACAGTGGAAGGACAATCAGCCATAACATAATTCTCAGAAGTCCCCTTGCTGATATCTTAACTTTGAACTTTCAGCCAAAGAACGTTAAGATAAATAAAACAGAATCCATGTACAATTACTTTGTCCCTCAAGTCCCCATATTGTAGCATATTATAAAATTTCTTAACAACACACAAGGCAATCTAAAGCCATAAAACTTATGTAACACCTTAAATATTAGAGGCATAGTATTTTTTACATTTCCATGTACATGCATATTAGCTTAAGTTAACCTCAAATTTTAAGTGGGTGCATTTTAAGGATTAGAGTCAAAGGAGCATAGTAAAAACGGTGTTAGAGTGGCAATTGTTGTTTGAATAGGCCCACCAAAATATAAGAGGCATGGAAAGGAATAACCTTGGCCTACATACAAAGAGATCCTACCCCTGAAGTTTCCTGGTATAAGACCAACTCTAGGCTTCAGGCAAGTTATCGTCCAATCCAAGACATTGTCCGTAGTGCCAACACACTCTTCACACAGTATCATGTTTCTGTATTAAAGATTCTGGAATCTGCATATCCTACATTGAAGTCATGATGTGGAGTGTCTTCTCGTTTCACCTCACCATGAAAGGGCAACGCAGGAAGCCCTGTCCTGTAAGCAGGTCATTGTTGTTGTTAAGTCTTCTCAGTATTAAGGGAAGTCTCTTTTGAGGAGGTCGATGTCTGAGCAGTGGTAGGGTCTTCTGTGGTAGAGGATTGCTTCCAGGTGATGTTATAGACAAACCTCACAATTAAGGGGCAATACAGCAAGCCCTGTCAAATAAGCAGGTCACTGTTCTTGTTGTCTTCTCAGTGTTAAGGGGTGTCTCTTTTGATAGATCAATGTCAGAGCAGCTGTAGAGTCTTCCCTGGTAGAGGAATGCCTCCAGGTGATGTTATATACAACCTTGGATGTTTTGTAGATGTCTTCTCTAGATCAGGGGTGAATGGAGAATGCCCATTCTTCTGAGGCCTGTGCCAGGTCTTTATGTCAATGTCAGGGTGTAAGGTCTCATTGCACTACAAGATTTGTGTGTTCCCATCTCTATTAGATAAGAACTTATTGGTATGTATAGTATTTTCCCATTTTAGTGTGCCTAAGCAAACAAGAAATTAAGCCACATGGTGCTATCAGATATATGGGGGCGTAAGAACATTTCCAACAATACCCATGACTTGGTTCAAACATAAGCATTAAACTGAGGGATTCTTTCACGCCAAATTCCATATTGAGCAGTTCACAAAAAGAAGATAAAAAACATGGGGGTGTATAATAAAATATTCAGCAAAAGTTATAGCCGTCAAAGAAAACACCCATAAAATGTTGAAAAGACGTAAGTGTCCTTTTTTATGCCTTTTAAAATAGTTGGGTGGGTGTTAACTCCAGGGCACCAATTTGGTCTGTGACTTAGGACTCTACAGTACTTAAGTTAGAAAGGGTAAATGAGGTGTAATGGTGATAGGAGTTAAGAAAGTTAAAGCGAAATATGATCTTATGAAGGGGTATGCAAAAGGGCAGAGTACAAAATGGACATTCTGCATACATAAAAACATAATTCAATGATAGTGAGAACTATTAATGTTTCTATATTTTGAAAATATAGACTGGACAGAGATTACCAGTGACTTCAAGAAGCTGGGAGGCCATATATTCAGAGCCCCACCCAGACCCTCCCTAAGGAGCTGAATGGATAATGGGGGAAAGCCTAGGGTACCTTCAAGCTCCACCAAGGGGCCCAACTCACCGGCTTGCCCAGGCATGTGGCCCGGGGAAGCCCTGGAGATCTGGAGCAAGGCGGTAGAGGGGTGCTGGAGTTACCCAAGTCCCGCAACCCCACTAGGCCTGGTTAAGAAGGCCTCCAGCATGGCGGGGGCCTGCCAAACCCCCTCCTGCTAGTCTAAGTGCTCTCTTCTAACCTCCACATTTTCTCCTTTCAGCTTATACTCTACCCACTATCGACATGAAATTCTCAAATTTTCAAATAATCTCAGAGAAAACAATTCCCCTGCTTATACTATCTCAGACTTAATTTTAGACTAGAATTCACAACTAGACTTAATTCTAAACACTTAACCCTGCTCTTTAGGCTCTTCCCTTTCTCTTTTCTGCCTACTTTGCTCTTCTCCTTGCACCAAATTCCTCACTCGGCCCTTTTCACTAACCCCCATTAAGGCAAGGGCAATCTTTCTTCTTTTTTGAAAATGAATTATTTAAGCACCGTGGTTATAAAATTGTTCACACTTGAGTTTTGTCATAGAAAGTACATTACCCTTCACCAGTGTACTTTTCCAGCACCAATGTCTCAGTTCTCTCCTATCCACCCCAAATCTGCCTCTGGAGCAG
Organism: Suncus etruscus; assembly: GCF_024139225.1. Taxonomy (NCBI): domain Eukaryota; kingdom Metazoa; phylum Chordata; class Mammalia; order Eulipotyphla; family Soricidae; genus Suncus; species Suncus etruscus. The sequence goes on from NC_064858.1 coordinate 70,737,066, forward strand.
GCATTTTGCTTCTTCTTTATCTTTCTCCCTTCTCTCTCTCTCTCTCTCTCTCTCTCTCTCTCTCTCTCTCTCTCTCTCTCTCTCTCTCTCTCTATCTCTCTCTCTCTCTATCTCTCTCTCTCCTTTTTGACACTGTGGTTTGCACTATAGTTAATTAAAGGGCACCATGCATGTCACTTTATACCCTTTCAGCACCCAGTACTAGTTCAGATTGATATGTTCCAACTATCATTGTCACAGCAGACATTTTTATACTCTAACTGTATTCACTGTTCTTTGTAGCAAGCTTCTTACTGTACCTCATCAATATTGTCTCTGGATATTATTACCATACTGCCTTTTTATTTGTCTTATATCACACAAATAAGTGAAATTATTCTATGTTTACCCTTTCCCTTGACTCATTTCACTCAGCATAATAATATCCATGTCCATCCAGGTATAAGCAAACTTTATGACTTCACTCTTCGAATAGCTGCATAGTATTCCATTGCATATATTTATCAGTTTCTTTGGCTACTCATCTGAATCAGGCACCTGAATTGTTTTCAGATGGCAAGGTCATTCTTGGCTAAAGTCTTTGAATATATTAGAACCTTTCACCCTCAACTGGAAAAAAACCTTTTCCCCAAACATTGTAATATGGCTATTTTTTTGTTTTTAATTGAGATCATATCTCAGACACCCATTCTGAGATCTTTTTATCTAGTCTATAATCTTAATTCACTATGCATTATTTGTTTATGCCAATAGTCAATTTTTCCATCATGGAAATAATAATATAAGACATACATGAATTTATTTTCTTTATTAGTCCATTTGAATATAAAAATGGGTGAGATTCCAGTAAATATTTAAGTATTGCATGCCCATTACTTCCCCAAACCAGAGACTGAGATCTGTGAGTTGCATGTTCAAAGAAGAGAGGTCACCCATAACTTCATTCAAGTACATATTTACTATACTGATAATAACTAACTCTGAAATTCTGTAGTTTTTGATGTATTAATATACTTTATGACTTTTCTAACTAGATTTGAGTCCCTAAATCATCTTTTTACTATTTCTTCCTATTATTTCTCTTAAAAACCTTTCAGAGAGGAAAGTTGACTGTTTTCATAACCTACAGAAGTTTTAGTCTAGTTTCTGTGTCTTTCTTCCAAATTACCCTTCTATTAACTTCTCAGTTAATATAATCTGTTCATGTTAAAAAAATAAAACTCAGGCTACAAGGACATAAAGATCCTTAATTTATCTTATTTTTCTAGAACTCTTACTATTTAATTTTAAGTGTCTCTAAGAACTAAACTGGCATTAATTTCCAAATAATGTTAATAGAGGTCACCAAATAATGAAACCATATAAATATATGTCTACATCTGGAATATAAGAGTTTTGTACTAATCGATTAGCTTATACACAAAATTAAATACCTCAAATTTTTTAATTCAAAACTAGAGAAATATAGAAGCTAAACTGTCAAAATCCAGATAATAGAAATACCACTTTCAATTATTAAAGAAGCATTATGGAGGAGGTAGAGGAACTTGAGATGGGGGCCAAATTTAAATAGCTGCTGCTCTATCAAGCATAATTTCTCCTCACTGATGTTCAAGGGGAATTTGCATCTCTTCTGTACTCAGGCCCTCTGGCTGACTGCCACACCTGTCAGCAGCAGCAATCTTTTCTCTGAAAAATGGCCAACAAGGAAACTGTGGATAACCTCAATTTGTACACACTTAAAACTTTCAAAAACTGAATGTGAATAGATATGTCCCTTAGGATTCTTTTTTTATGAATAAAAATCTACATATTCATAAAAAATTTTCCACTGGTAGCCTAAAAACTAACAAAATAGTAGGAGCTAGAAATGAAATGAAAACAATGATTAATGAGAAAACATCTTTATCACTTGCAACAAAATTGTGCTTCAGAGAAATTTATCACCATGATAATGTGCTTTGCATGTGCTTTGGCATGGCAGATCATGGAGATGGTGGGAACTGTGTTTGAGAGTCCTATCTCTCATCTTTTACTGGAATTAAACTTACTAAGTAAATTTGGAAGCTTTTGCAGAATAGAGATTGTGATCCTATGTTACATAAGAATGTTCCATTTAAATAATCAAGTACAAAAGGAAAAAATATATATATCCAGATTTATCCATATATTAATGTATAACCTAATAATTTGTGAATATTAATAAATATTAAATAATTTATTCATTGATATTAATATTTATCTAATAGATACATTTATGAGTAAATTGAGTAGACAAATTGGGTAGATAACATTTCAGGGTCTCTCAGGAAATAGTAGAAAATATTCATTCTTATTGACTGTGAAAGATAAGTAAAACCAAACATCCAAGATTGCTATGCCACAATTCTTAGGAATAAGGTGAATTTTTCAAAAAGAACAACTGTTGCCTGGAGCTCATTCATGGTCACTGTTACTTGTGCATCCCTTTCTGACTCTGAGTGCTCCCCAATTACAACTCCAGAAAACCTTTCTTTTGAAATATGCACTTTGAAAATTGGCCTTGACAATTTAGTATACCAATTAGAAATTAATGTACTAGCTAACCCGACCAAGGTTCACTCTAATTTGACAAAATCTAACATTTTTAGTTCTCTCCTTATATAAATGGTTTTCACACATATCATGAGAAGACTTGCCTAAGATAGAAAATGAAATGAGAAATGTCATCATTTCCTCTCCCAGCTACATAAAAATCAGCCTTTTCTGTCAATTTCAAGATTTTGGTATTCAATAGAAGAGAACTTTGAATTGAAAATTACCCTTCTATGGTTCAATGGAATAGCACTTACTTTTTATGTGAAAGGCTCTGGGTTCAATTTCTGATACCACCTGGTCCTCTGACCATCACTAGAAGTGACCCTTGAACATTAAGTTTGGAATAGATATTGAATACTACTGAGTATGAACCCCATAACAAGTCTATAAAATATTTTTAGATTTGTACAATCTAGTGATACCTATTTATTAGTAATTAAAAGCATAGTTTTTGACATTATAAAATACATGACACTACCTTTTCATAAAGAACTTGGAAAAAAAGTAAATGCAAATTGTATTTCTTATAGGTTTCTGATATTCATTCTGAATATTCATTCATGAGTTTCTGTGATAATGATAATTTGGAGTAGAGGGTTTATGAAATACCAACTTTCCATAAGACAAAATGTTCAACTTAAAGCAGCAAGTCATGAGAAACAGGTTTTAGAATTATAGGGATTGTATTTTATTTTTATAATTATGGAAAAATTTTAGAAGTCTTGGTAGTTTTCAACCTCCTGTAGTATAGTAATTAAAACAACTGCATAGCTAATCCTTATTTAACTGCCTATCTTTTCAGTTTTTAACTTCTGTAGTAAGTATATCTCCTTATATTGATATATATTCTAACACTATCTTATATTAATATATATATTTAAAGCAGTACATGAACAAAAATTGTCACTTCCGAGGTTCTTCCTATGGGTAGATACTCAGTGTTTTACATGTAGTCTCATTTAATACGATCTTAAAGTATAACAGTCCTATGAAATAGACATCATTTTTTTCTATTTTTCCTATAAAAAACTTAAGATTAGCTATTTAGTGGCTTATTCTAGCCAGAGATAATAATAAGAAAAACTAGAGTTATAGTATAATGTTTCTGTTACTTATTTGTGTTCTTAACTTCATTGTTTATTATTATTCTATTTATAAACATATGTTTACTAGATTTTCTTATGTAACTAAAATATCAGACTAGATCACTATCATACAGGATCATAAGATTATTGAAACTAGGTCTTCAGCATAAAAGTGAATACACTAACCATTTGTGGTTTCTGCCTCTCAAATATCTTTCCAAGTTTGCGGCTTCAAATGCTCTAACTAAAATAGCTTGAATATAGTGTTACTAAATTTTATAAAATATAATTATGCTAAAAAATATTACAATGGAAAAATTATACAGAACCCATTTTTCTCAGTGTATTAGAGTGCTTTTATTCTAATCATAGGACTATTAAACATATGAAACATTAATAAGAATTAGCTGAATTGGGTCAGAACAATAGAATAGCAGGTGGGGCATTTGAACTGCACACAGAAGCCTGGGTTCAATCCCCAGCATTTCATATATTCTCCCAAGCACTTAGAGGAGTAATTCCTGAGTGCAGAGTCAGTGATAGTAACACTTTGAGTATTGCTGGGTATTGCCCCCAAACAACAGGAAAATTAACAAATGAATTAGCTGAATTTATTTCATGCTATAATTAAAATTGTAATAATTATTTTTATATTTATGACCTACTAAGTTAATTTTCAATAAAATATTATTTATTTTTACATGTCAAAATACACTACTTAAAAATATAGTGGTAATTTTTATCATCAGTAATTATTAAATCAAACACATATAATTGAACATAAGAATGTTTTCATTATTATTATTATTGCTTCGCATATATTATCTATGATAGTTTTTCCTGGTTTTTAGTATAATTTTTTAAAAAAACATAATTTTTATTCGTGTGAAAGCATAAAAAGCCCAATTTTTTTTCTGGTGCCATAGTACTCTAAAAATGAAGGTTAACTATTTTATTATAATTCCTGCTCATGGCAGCTTTTCCACATAATTGATGCTTTTCAAGATTTTAGCAATTGTTCCTTTAAAATTGGAACAAAAGAAATTAATCCTTTTATAGGGACTGATGATTTAAAACTGCCAGGTGTAAAAAAAATAGCTCTAATCTCACATCAAAGCTGACAATCCTCTTTGTTGGTGAAGAGTTTCTATAGAATTATGACAAATAAGAGACTATCTGATATATTATGAATTGAAAAGACAGGCTTCATCTCCAAAAGAGAAAACATGAGTCAATCACAAACAATTATGGAAATATTTCTTCACAAGGGGAAATAAAATGCATATATATTTATTTTACTTAACTGCTAAAATTTACAGCAATGTAAATTTTTTAAGATATATTATTATATTTTATTGACTTCAATCTTGTTAATGTGCATCTATATACTATGCACAGGAAAAGGGATTATTCGATAATTTTTTCTCCCTTATAATCATTTCATGTAGCTTTAGGCCCTTCAGTTCCATCCAGGTTGCAGTAAACTGTAAAAATTAAAATTAATTTTAGTAGAATAATTTCAGAAGTGTATATGTTCATTGGGGGACACAAGATTGTTTCCATATCTTGACTATAGTTTATAGTGCTGCAATGAACACAAGAATAAAAATGTCCCTCTAAATAAATATTTTTGTACTCTCTGAGCAGATTTAGAAGAGTAGAACTCATGAGGATATGAAAGCCCTAATTTTTGTTTGTCTTCTTTGCCTTGGGCACAGCTGACAATACTTAGTGCTAGCTCATAGTGCTGTTCTCAGGGATAATACCTGACTGGACTCAGTAACACTGATTAGATATTAGGACCAAACTTGTATTGGTTGTGCTAGGTATGCAGCCTAGTCACTGTACTCTCTCTCCAGCCTCATGTTTTAAATTTTTGAACAGTCTATACACCGTTTTCCTAGAGGTAAACCAGAACGACTGTACAATCAGGGTTTCTTTCTCACTCCATCCATGACAGCACTGGTTATTTCTGGAATTTGTGAAATGGTATGAGGGAATATCTTTATTGTGTGTTCACTTTCTATTTGTCTACCAACCAGTGATGCAACATACCTTTGCACATACCTGTTGGTCATATGTTTGCCCTTCTTTGGAGTCATGGCTACTCACGACTTTGAGTTCTTTGTTGTTTGGTTGCTGTTGAGTTTTGTGAATGATTTGCATATCAGGTACTAGTTCTTTGTCAGATGTATAGCTATACAGATATTTTTTTCATATAAATCTACTTGTAGAAATTTCACGTTCTCCAGAACATGGAAAAATGTACAATGTAATATATAAATTAAAGTAGAAAGTAGCTATTTCACTTAAGATATATGAAATCAGACCATAATTCTCTTGACTTTGTAAAACTCTCAAAACTTTTTAAACACTTGTAGTGATGTTAAGTGTATGTCTTTATATTTTCAAAAATTAAATATAACAATTTCTCCTTAGCCTACAGCATTGCTTTCTTGGGCGTTACATAGCTTCTGTAAAGACAACACCAACATTGACTATGGCAGATGATGCAAACGATGACACAAGAAGAAGTTAACATCTAGTTGCTCAAGAAATGAAAATTGGAAAGTAAATACTATTCCTTTTCTTTATGGGTCATATCCTAATCAGGAATATCAAGGAAGCCTAGTCGAATATATCAGGGGATAGAAATACAAAAAGTTCCATGTGGAAAGATTGTACTCTGCTTTTATAAATACCCCCTGTAGTTTCTTTTGGAGCTGTACTCTCTTTCAATTTTTCTTAAATGATTTTGCAGTATTGTTGTGTTCAGTTAAACAACTGCTGTGTTTCACTCCACTGGTGGGTAAAGTGATTTCTGTGATCTGTAGAGTTCTTAACAGACTCCTTAGGGGGTAAAAGGTGCTTCATCAATGGAAGATCCTGCTACTCATTTTTTCCAAAAGCCACATACTGATCTTAACATCGCAGCTCTATCAGCCTAATATGTAGATTCACAAAATCAGTTTCCAGTGTAAATATAAATTTATACTTCTATTGTTGCCACCCATTTTTCTCATTTTGCCTTACTTTACCATTATTTGCCTAGTTTAATGCCACTAAAAGAATCTCAAAGGAGAGAGACAGGATATTTGCGATTCAAGGAATGTACAGTCATTAAGCAGATGTGATGTGTTTTAGTAATGCTAGACTAAATTCACAGTTTGAAGAGATGGGGTATTAAGAACATAGAATGGGGACAAGAGTTTGGTACACATAGGATTAGCAACATTTTCTGGATTGCTTGCTAGCTGGTACCTAGATACCAAACTTGAGATGCAAAAGATAAATTTCATTTGCTTCAAAAGATTTTTAAAAATGTGACACGGTAACAGAATCTTAAGCAAAAAATTTATCTTACAATAAAGACCATGTCAATGATAAAAAAAAGTGAAACAATCAACTCAGGACCAGGAAATAATATAGGATGTAAGCCTGGCTTTATAGGTTGGCAAGCCTGGATGGATTCCTAGCACTGCATATGGTTCATTCTATGTCACTCTTTATCACCAGGGGTAATCCCTGCACACAAGAGCAGAAGTCACTTTGAGTAGTGCTAGGTGTAGCCCAGTTCCGTCCACCATGTCCTACAATCTGCCCTCCAAAAAAAGAAAATCAAACAAAAATTATTTTCATCAAGTGTATTATCCTAAAGTGCATTGTTCTTCCTTACTAAAAAATTTTAGCTGAAATTACATGAATTGATCATAAATAAAAATCAGTTAAAGAAGACAGGATGGCTTGATTTCTAATCTTAGCATTTTATAATTTAAAAATTTTTATATTATAAATTCTAACTTTTTCCTATATTTTCAAAGAATTTTGAAGCATTTTTTATGCTACCTTGCAGCAGTAGGTATTTTTCTTAAATATTTAAAAATTTAACATGCAGATGATTCAAGCAAGGAAGTGTTAAAATAGAATCATAAAACCTGAAAATTATGAAACCTCTATTTAATGCAACCACTGAAATGCATCCACCTGCACTGTTGTTGATGTGTTTCAAATTCACAACAAAAACTAAGAAACAAAACAAAACAAAACAAATAAAGCCAGCAGAGGTGAATGTGAACAATCAAAGGAGTGTTCTTCACATCAGGAAGACTTCAGAAGCCACTTTGCACCTTTTGATAAGAGCTTTTTAAATCCGCATTCCTCTGACAAAAATATTTGAAAATAGGGGCTGGAGAGTAGCATGGAGTAGGGCATTTGCCTTGCATGCAGAAGGACCATGATTCGAATCCCAGCATCCCATATGTTCCCTGAGCCTGCCAGGAGAGATTTCTGAGTGTAGAGCCAGAAGAAACCCCTGAGAGCTGCTGGGTGTGACCCAAAAACAAAAACAAACAAACAAACAAAAAATGAAATAGACTTTCCCAACCATGTTCTCTTCTCTCGAGCCTCACTAACATCAAGAAAAGAGCATATATTGTCAGTGTAAATGTCCTTTAGTCCTAGGGCTTCTAAAAGCACTTCAGAAGGCATTTAGTCAGATAACAGTGGTGGTAGGATCACTTCTGGTAGACTTTCTATAGTCACAAAAGCTCAAGAAATTTACAACTAAGGAAACAGGAAGAGCAAGTGAAACATCTTTGATCTGTTCAACCCTAGTTAAAGTCTCTCCTTGAACATTATGTTTCAGTTATAGAAAATAACTGAATATATAACTGAGTATATATAACTGAATATATGTAATATATATAACTGAATATAGAATATATAAAACAGACTTTATATCAGTGTAAATTAAAGAAAATATCAAAACTCTGGCTTAGAAATTCATTTACTACTGGGCTCTATAGGTGTCCTCAAAAGTATTTGTGAATGATAAAATGCTAGAATGTCCTATTGTAATTCTAACAATAGCATCATTAATGAGATTAGAGAATATTTAAAAAACTAAAACAAACCTTATGATCTAATCTACCACAGAGAAAAATTCTATCGCCCCAAATTGGACTTTGCCAAAAGGTTAATTTCATAGGGGAGGTCTTAACTAATGTTACCTTTGAAAAAGACAGTCACATACAGAGTATTTTCCTAAATCTGCTTGTGTCTTTTAGTGGAGAAGACAGAACAGAAATCTGTATTTCTTTGTTTACTGAATTGTTCCTGCTGACCTCCATTTATTGACCTTTCTCTTCTACCAAAGACTTAGTCTATTTTTCTTTTCTTTTCTTGACTTTTTGATATATATGTTTATTTATATATACTTATTTAATATATAATATATATAAACATATAATATATATATATTTCAATCCTTCACCAGTGCAACATTCACATGACCAATATCCCAATACCCCACCTCACACCGGCCTGTACTCTAGACAGGCTTTCTACTTCCCTCATTCAGTCATATTTTGTTATGATAGTTCTCAGTGTAATTATTTCTGTGACTGCACTAAATGATCCCTGTGGTGAGCTTCATGTCAGGAGCTGGACCCTCCAGTCCTCCTCTATTTTGAAAGACTTAGTCTTAGTTAAACCCTACTGGGAGAAGTCTAGAACCACAAGGTAGAATTGTTTTGCTCTCTTGGGCTGTCCCACATATATAGAAGTATACAAGCTACTAAATACACGTAGTACTTGTTTAAAAAATTAATTTGATTTAAATTCATTATTTGTCTAACCAATAAAGAACCTGAAGCTATAAAATGATTTCTTTTACAGCCCAACAATGCAAAGGAATTGTAAGATATAGTGATTGTTTTAGACAACCTAATAGAATTGATAGAATAAACAAGTTGGTGATCAGATTGACAGCCTCTGGCTATTGCAAAGGTCAAAAAGAAATTATAATAGAGGCACTTTTGACTAACTGATTTTTACAAGAGTATAGTATACAAAATAAGGTGTCATAAATTGTTCACTTCCCACAGAAAACACTATTTTGGACCAGTACATTAGCAGACTGATCTAACAATACATTAGAATAGTGACAAAACTTAGATAATTGAATAGGGAAAAGTATGTTTAGATTACTTGTTTATTGTTTACTTACTACTAGTAGATTTATTATTTCTAATAAAAATAACTTGGAAATTTAATTTGGTCTTTCTCCTTTCTTCTTTCTCTTTCTTTCTTTCTCTTTCTTTCTTTCTTTCTTCTTCTTTCTTTCTTTTCTTTCTTTCTTTTTCTTTCTTTCTTTCTTTTTCTTCTTTTTCTTTTCTTTCTTTCTTTCTTTCTTTCTTTCTTTCTTTTTCTTTCTTCTCTTCTTTCTCTCTTCTTTCTTTCTTTCTCTCTTTCTTTCTTTCTTCTTACCTCCATGCTATCTCTCCAGCCCCGGCATTTATTTATTTTTATTTTGTTTCATTTGATTTTTGTAGGAGAGCCATCCCTCACCAGCACCCAGGTTTTACTCTTGGTTCTGAACTCAGGAATCATTCTTGATAGGCTCAGACCATTTGGGTTCCTGGGGATTGACTCTGGGCCATTCACGTGCAAAGCAAGTACTTTGTACTAACTCACTAGTCTCAAATTTGGCATTTCTTAAACTGTCTCTCTACACTTTGACCAATGATATAGGGCAATGGTCAGCAATCTTTTTTTTCAACTGAGCCAAATCTCGCCAAATCCACGATTGAAATTTATTTTGAGAGCCACATTTTCTTCTTTTGTTTTTTTTTGTTGTTGTTGTTTGTTTTTGGCAGTGCTCAGGGGTTATTCCTGGCTCTATGATCAGAAATGACTCCTGGCAGGCTCAGGGGACCACATGGGATGCCAGACCACCGACCTTCTGCATGAGAGGCAAACCGCCTTACCTCCATGCTATCTCTCTGGCCCCGAAAGCCTGATTTTTAAAACCAAAAATACATAGGATGGTACAGTTTTTAGTTTCAATAAGTTTTTATTGAGAATATTCTGCATGCAAGTATCAACATAGGTCAGGAGGATACAAATAACACAACGAATAAAACAAAAACTTTAGAATGATATTTATCGATAACGTTAAATTCCATAAAATTTGCCTTACAATGTAGAGAAAATTACATCCTGACAATGACTGACAAAGTCACAAACACTAATGTGAATATTGGCCTTGCATTTCCTTGGATAGTTTGAGTAAGTCAGGTTTGTATGTTGTTGTTTTTATTTTAGGTTCTCATCGATGAGATGATTTCTCAATTTACTCTTGATAAGATTCATGCTTGAAAATGATTGTTCACATAAATATGTAGACCCGAACAAGGAAAGAACAGCAAACGCTAGCTCTTTTAGTTGACTATATGAGTCAGGAATACTATTCCAGGTGTCAAAATCAACATATCTTCCTTCTCAGGTCTTTCAAAGCAGACCACTTATGCTGTGAACTAAGTTCCCATTTGTGTTTCTCCAATCTTTCTAAATTAGCACAAAGACGTTCAAATTTCGAGCTCCACAGTTCTTTTTTTTTTAATCCAGAAATTGCATTTCAAGGTTGCCAATGTCGATATTAAAGGAAGAAAAATTTAATTTCCTTACAGTGGCATCCAGAGGTTTTTTTTTTAACAAAGGCCAATGTCACTTTGCTGTTTCTGAAATCCTGAAACCTCTTGAGAAAAGCTTCCCTCATATTTAAAAGTGCTGTTTTAAAATAGGTAATGTCAATATCAGAATTATTTTCTTGCTGATGTTTCAACAGGCTTGAAAGGTGAATCAAAGTTTCTCTGCCAAATCTTGAGCAAAAACAGATCATTTGTTTTCAAACGAAATAACTTCTTCTTATAACATTGAAAAAATTGTTTTCTTTTCCCTGTAGTTTATGATTAAGCTGATTTAGATGTGAAGTAACATCCACTATAAAATACAGTTTTTGAATCCACTGATCGTTTGTTAATTCTGGATATTGAACACCCTTCTCAAGGAAAAATGCTTTTATTTCTGATAATAAGTAAGCCAAACGTTTCAAAACGTTTCCTCTTGATAACCAAAATGTGCTGAAAATTTGAAACCCTACAATATGGAGATGAAACAGGCAAAAGAGAAAAACCTTTTAACAATCTTTAAAAGCAAGGACAGTGTTCCAAAGAAAAGTAATGATTTCACTGAAAGAAAAAAAAGTCTATTGACACTTTACTGTGTGCTGCAAGAAACCAAACTAAAATACACACAAAAACAAAAACGGCACTTTGTTAAAGGCGTATGATATCAGAGTGACTGAAACATTTTAAAAATAAATTTTATTTAAGCATATTTGTTACAAAATTATTCATACTTGCGTTTCAATCACAGAATGTACACCACCCTTCACCAGTGCACTTTCCCCACCACCAATGTCCCTTGTTTCCTTCCCCTTCACCCTCCTCTGCCTATGTCAGGGGTAAGCATTTTGTTTTATTCTCTCTATCTCTCTTTTCCTTTATGACACTGAAGTTTACAAAATTTCCCTTATGAGTCCGTGGTTTGCAATATTGTTCATTAAAGGGTACCATGCATGTCACTTATCCATTTTCAGCATCCAGTTCTTGTCCAGAGTGATAAGTTCCAACTATCAATGTCATAATGTACCTTTCTCTATTCTAACTAAACTCACCACTTTTTATGGCAAGCTTCCTATCATAAACTAGTCCTCCTGTCCCTCATCCCTATTTTCTCTAGATATTATTACCATATTGCCATTTATTATTCTTATAGGCCACAAATGATTATTCTGTGTCTACACTTCCCCTTCTGACTCATTTCACTCAGAATAATAATCTGATGTGTTGATGTATGTACAGATGATGCACTGTGCATGGCTCAGTGTTTTTGTGTAGTCACAAGAAACAGAAGTTGCACACCCGTACATTGTATCCACTCATTGTGTGATAGACTAGATTCAAAAAAACTCCCTGCTGAACTAAACTCTGTGACAGATGACACAGTAAAGATAATTTGTGAAATTCACAATTGTGATCAAATCCAGGCTATTTAACACCTTGGGAGAGAGTATGGATGCCCACTACTAGCATCTTCTCCATGAGGAAGTGAAGTGGCTGTTCAGGGGAAGGGTGTTCTCTCGCCTTGTTGGCAAGAGGGAAGAAGTAGTGCAGTTCCTGTGAGAGCAGAACTCTGACTTTGTACAGCCTAGTTGGACAAGGAATGAGTAGTTAAGCTTGTGTATTTGGCAGACATTGTTCATTTTCTCTATGAATTTAATATTTCTCTGCAGGGGAGTTTCACAAGTAGTTTTTACAGTGAGACATAAGATGGATGTGTTCAAAAAAGAATCTGATTCTGGGATAGCTGTGTCTGAGAAGGAGATATTGAAATGTCTCCACTCTTGCAAAAAATTTCTGATTGGCACTTATATTATGCAGAAAGTCATAATCAATATGAAAAACAGCATTTAATGGCATTAACTCACAATTTTAACCATGAGTATTCTGACCATGAGAATCCACAAAAAAGAAAACTCTGGGATGAGAATTCCTTCATGGAAGATGCCCACTCTTGTGCAAAATAAAATATCTGTTTTAAGATCACTCCAGGCACTGTATTTCTAAACCCTACCCAACCTGGTCTGAAGAAGCAGGGTAGCAGTAAAGAAATAATAAACCAAGCTAGCTAGGAAAGGATGATCATGGAGTCTGTGGCCTTTTACCTTGTCCTCTCTGCCTCGAGCCCAAAAAGCTAGAACACTTCTTTCTTTAGTAAAACCAATTCCCAATACCAGGAGGCTTCAGGTCAAGAGAGAGAGACAAAAGTACATATTCAGTGGAATTTTACATATCAAAGGAAGAGGTTTAAGAAAGGATGACTTTGAGGGAACACCACCTTTGTTTAGGGTTGATACTGGGTATCATCTTACACTCTTGGAACCAGCTGCCTGGGCTGCACACAAGGCAGGCACTGACAGAGGCTAGGAGCAGAGTCCTGACTCTTGGAGTGGCTGCCTGGCACACAGAAGAACCAAATTAAAAGTGTAAAGAGCCGAATGTGGCTCCTGAGCTGCAGGTTGCCGACCACTGATATAGGGTAAATAAACTAGGTTAAACAAGCATGTTAAATTCATAAAAAAGTTAATAAAAATTTATTTTTGTGAAAAACAGAACATAGACTGAAGTTTGATTGTTGTTGTTGTTGTTGTTGTTTTTTCCACCACACCCTCTTCTTGTTTTTGGGGGGCAAGTCATATTAAAACAGAATATTTTTATGAAGGCAAAGTTCCCATGTTATGCTCTACATTTAATGTTTATCAGTATAGTATAGATTATAATCAAGGAAAAATGGGTTTCTGCCAAATTTCTCTATTAAATCTTATAATCAACCCTCATTTTAAGTGAAAAGTCATCCTCGTCACAATCTCCTAAACCCAATATATAGCTATAGTTGTGATAAAAAGAATTCTTTGGAGAGGGCTTGAACTTTGATATGGAATATATATTGTTATATTCATTGACAATTATTATGAATGCCCACCTTAATAGTTTACCTAATGCATGGAGCTATTTGAAAAGAAAAGGTAAAGTAAATGCTTGCAAAGGTCTTTCTGCTTCCTTAAATTCTACTTGGGGGGGGGGGAAGAGTCAATCTATATCCATAATTATCTCAAAGATTTATCTATAACTAAAAAGGACTGAGAGATCTAAGTTATTCATGCAACTGACATCAGGACCGTAATAAATTATGTTTGGGAACCTCAGGCAAGTTCTGTACTCTAAGAATATTCTAATGTTACCAAGTAAGAGAAAAGCCTCGTTCTAAATAGAAGCACACCATTGTCACTGTAAATTAAGCCCGAGTTCAAATAACAAGGCAGTTCATTCAGGCAGAAGTTACTTAGGGGACTGGTTACATGATAGATTATTACTTCTTACACCTTTTTATTTCCTTCTGGAGAACAAATGCAGAAACTGAAGAAATGGTAAGAACATCCAAGGAGATTAGGAGGTAAATACTCCTTTTTTCTTTTCCTGCCTAATCTACTTTGGAAAACCAACAGATATAGATAGTTTAGAGAAATAATCTCTTGATGTTCTTCAGTCGGACAATGCTTCATTCTAATACTGATTACAATAATGGTCCAAAATACTGCTGTAATACAATTTATTTGCTACTAGAATGAAATCCCTGGAGATGGCTCTTGCTTACATAGCAGCTTCAGGTGATCATATCTTTATACAGAAGCTAATTACCCTCAGAAGAAAGCAGCCCCAATTATTAGGTGCGTGAGCATCCAATCTCACAGTAGAAACCAAAGAGGAACAAGTGTGACTAAAGAATTTGGATGCATATTGTTGCTCACAATAGAGCTCTTATATTTCTTTGAATTTAGGGGAGATGAAAAAGCATGCCAGTGACATCAAGACTAAACCAATTCCTCAAAGTGGATAGTTCCATTAAAGTTGATCCTGTTCCAAAGTTAGGGCTTGTTGTCCATCTGACCAACAGGCCACATTTCTGCCTGAGAAATCTTGTTAAAACTTTAATCAATGGTTCTCAAACTTCACTTTACATTAGCCTCCTTCTGGGAGATTTTAAATATCTTAAAGCCCAGACCTCAGTTCAGACCAATTTAATCAGAATCTTGAGAGCAGAATCCAGCCTACGTTTAATGCTCTGCAGATGATTCTAAAGTAGACTTCAAGTAGAGACTCACTCTGGTTTTTCTCCCTTCCCTGCTGTTTTATTAGCATGTTTGCAGAAGGGGTGGGACATGATTCATCGTAAACAAAATAAAACAAAATAAGGAGTCTTTAAACAGCAAAATGCTGCAAGATAAAGTATCATAAAAACTACAAACAAGACTCTCCCTACAAACAAAATACACACAGACACAAAGTGACATAGGGGAAGAGGAAGATGTAACAGCTAACAATCCATTCAGTGATTTTTATATAGAAATAAATTAGAACCAAAATAAAGCTATGTGGTAGGACAAATGTTTTTAATGCATAAGGCCACGGTTTTGAACTTTGTACTTCAAAAAGCAAACAAATGAACAGTTAAATGTCATAAATGTCCAATTGATGTTTTCTCCTCAAAATAAGGCTATAATATTAAATTTATCATAGCCAACACAATTAAAATGCTGAATTTTTAAAACGAAACATTCTTAGTGCTTCAGAAAAATGGGGGCATTAAATTCTTACAGAAGGCAATCAATATTCAGGATTGAGAAAAATATCTGGGAGAAATTAAAGTACACTGTGGAGTGAATCTACATAGCCATTTTTTAATATTTAAAGAGAGCTGCATGTTGAATATAAGATATTGTCTTATTGCTTGAAAAGGCCAATTGAGATGGAGCTATATAAAATCACCAAGTTTATATTCAAATATCAGCATTTTTATATAGTTCAGTATATAAATATTCTCTTTCATTTGCCTAATCTTTTCTTTGATCCAACATAAATGCACAGAACTGATTTAGTTTAAAAGCTTGTCTTTTGAGAAGCTGAATATTAAGAATGTGCAACTTCTCCTAGGAGAATAAAAGTGAGGATCCCAGTGGAAGGACTGATTGTCTGAATGGGCATTCACATCAATAAGCTCTAAGTAAAGCAGCATTACTGGATTGAATGTCAAAGTCTTCACATCTGGATTGACTGATCTGATGCATCCAACTGAATTAATCAAGAACAGATAAGACAATTATTCAGAGGGGAAAAGAAGAAATATGCAGAGAATAAGGTATGCAAATTTCGGTCCTTCCTTGCAAGATATACTTTGCCCAAATAATTATGTAGCTCAGTCAATATTTGAAGACACCTGCATGGCCTGATAAGGAATATGTTTTTTCCTATGAATATGTGTCCTTTTACAGATTGTATCCGAGGCAATTTAGGCCTGACAGTTCCATATTCAGCTTTCAAAAGGTAAAGAAATATAATATTGACTTGAAGTCAATAGTTATCAGAATGAATGAATTGTAGGTTGTTGCAATAGAACTTGATTAGCATAAAGTAACTATCTTGTTGCTTCACATATAAAAATATCAGCAAACATAATAGTGAGAAATAGAAATGAATAAATAATCCCCTGTGCTATTAAATTAGCAACCTGCATTTTCAGGAAAGATGCTTAAAATGGTTCTCAATAAAGTACGCCTGGACTAATTTATTTGCTTTCTTTTTGCAGAAGAAATGGCAGTCTAAGTTTCTGTATATGATTGACTGTGGTAATGTACAGCTGAGCTTCTTACTACACAAACATGACTTCCAAGACAAGGACCAAAAGCAATCTCAGACATTGGATATGCTTGTTACCAGCACTCATGAAGAGCTGAACAGGTCTGGTGGCTCTGGATTGGGAGTGATAAAAGTATTTGGTTAGTTTGGGGGTCACACCCAGCAATGCTTAATGCTTACTCCTGGCTCTACACTCAAGAATAGCTCCTAGAAGTCAGGAGGAATCATATGGGATTGCCTGAAATGAAACCTGGGTAGGCAAAGTGTAAGGCAAATACTCTACTTTTATTTATTTATTTATGTATTTATTTATTTATTTATTTCTGGTTTTTGGTTTTTTGGTTTTGGGCCACACCCAGTGACACTCAGGGTTACTTTTGGCTATGTGGTCAGGAATCGCTCCTGGCTTGGGAGACCATACGGGATGTCAGGGGATTGAACCAAGGTCCATCCTAGGTCAGCCACATGCAAGGCACTCTACCACTGTGCCACTGCTCTGGCCCTTCTACCTTTGTTTTAAAAGATTTTTTTTTAACTTTTACTGAAAACCAGCTCCTAAGAACAACTTTTAAAGGTTAAAAAAATCAACATACAGTAAGAAATACATTTTATAGCCCAACTCAGCACACATCATAGAAATATATCACTCAGTAGGAGAGATAGCACAGTGGTTGGGTGTTGCCTTGCACGTGGCCAACCTGGGATTGACTGGGGTTTGATTCCTGTATCCCATATAGTCCTCCAAGCCTGCCAGGAGCCATTTATGAGCAAAGAGCCAGGAATAACTCCTGAATACTACCGGTATGGCTGAGAGAGAGAGAGAAAGAGAGAGGGAGAGGGAGAGAGAGAGAGAGAGAGAGAGAGAGAGAGAGAGAGAAAAGAAGAAATATATCACTAAAAAGTTTCTCAAGAAGTTATTTGAATCTTCACAAAATTTGATCTAACATCTGTACTTGATTCTGTCATATTTTAAATGTTGGCCACAAACCACTAGTTTGAATCTCTGAGTGACAAAGAGGTCACCATGTAATATTTGACAAGTACTATTTTAAGTTATGCCTTCACATAACCTTATGCCAATGTTAACTTCAAAGTAAAAAAAAATCATCTAAAAAACCACATCTACTTTTAGCTTTTTGTCCTTGAGATGATGCTGGGAGAGCCCTTTGCCAACACAGTATATAAAGGACAGTACATAGGCCAGGTCAATGACCCTGTTCAGAGTCCACACTGGTAGCCAGCACAGGTAGGATTCAAAGCTAATTGAAATAATTTCGAAAGTGTTGGAACATTCCACTCCACCCACAGTGATCACCAGGTGGTATTTGAGGTTTGTAATTCACAGGGCACAGGCAGGGCAGGAGTTCTTTTTTTTTTTTTTTTAACTCTATAAATAAATGTTCCTGACTACTTGGAGGACTTTGAATTAGATACAGGGCAATTAAAGGAGGAAGAAAACAATGACAATACGGAGAAGTCTGATGTTCCACCTGCCCTGAGCTCCCTTTAGGAAAATGGGCCTGAAAATAAATCTTCCAAGAAAGAGAAGTTCTTTCTTTCATGGCTCTCACAAAAAAGATCATCATCCCTTTTCTTATTTACCTGCTTAAGATAAAATCAATATGACAAAAGCATACATTCCACCCAAAAATTCAGTGGGTTTTCATCAAATCTATACGTGCA
Source organism: Suncus etruscus (assembly GCF_024139225.1). Lineage (NCBI taxonomy): Eukaryota > Metazoa > Chordata > Mammalia > Eulipotyphla > Soricidae > Suncus > Suncus etruscus. Next base: position 70,755,508 of record NC_064858.1, read on the forward strand.
ACTATTTCTTTTAAGCACCAAAGCACATTTTAGCAAGCTTATGTGTTAGCATAAAAATTAACTCATTTGAAGGGAATGCAGAGCAATAGTATGTTGTATACAGCATAGCCATATAGCCAACCCTGGGTGATTTCCTCAGCATTCCATATGGTCCCCTGTGCACTGTCAGGAATAATTCCTGATGCAGAGCCAGTAACCTCTGAGCACTGCTGCGTCTGGCCCAAAAAGCAGAAAGGAAAAAATAACTCACAGGAAGATCAAGGCAGAATAACGCCTTGCTTTGTCTAGTCATATTTAAAATATTTTAGCAAAGTAGAGATTTTCAAAAATGAAATATCTGGCTCTGCAGACCCCAGATACCAGGATTTCACCTTTCTTCTCGCAACTGGTAACTGGGATGTCTCTGAGAGGGGGAGCTGGCTGACAGGACCCCTGTACTGAACCCTAGATCAAGGACATGGGACCCCCAAGCCAGGCCTCCACAGCAAGGCTGAGCAGCTGGGTCCCCGGGGGTAAGCAGCCCCTCTCTAGCGCATAAAACCTGGCTAGGCTGGTGACCTGCTCTGCAGACCCCAGGATTTCACTGTTTCTCTTGCAACCGGAAAGTAAACGGAAAGCCCAAGACCTGCAGGATAGCACTCCATGTGCTTAACTCCTCACAAAGCAGAACATCCTTCCCACCCCAGACAGATGTCAAACAACTCCAAAGTGAAAAGACAGATTCCCTATCTGAGAAACACCAACACTCAGCTACTATTAATTCGGTGGCTGAGAAGCCCTGTGCTTGAGGATGCTATGCTCAATGATATGTGACTGCTGGGAGTCATCTTCCCTAAACTCCAAAAACCAACTCACAGGTTGAAGCTGGGTTCCGGATCTTACCCCTTCCCTACCTATTTCAAAAGACTTAAAAAGGACATACAAGTCTCCTTTGAATATCTCTTTAATTACATTCCTTCAATAAGCATATTCGTGACCTCTCATGTAGCGACAATTTCCCCCATCCTCAGGATCTGTTTAGTACAGAATTCTAGTAAACAAGTCTTTGTCTAGAGTCCATGCAAGAAAAAGTTTATGGGGATTGTTGTTGGTCTTGCTATCTTGACTCCCATATGCACCAGTAGAGCCTTTTGTTGTTCTTCCTTTTTGCATAGGTGCATTGTGTCATATCTTCATCATCTTCAAGCCCCACACTAACTGTACCATCACCTACTCCTTTTAGTCCTTCTTCAAGTTCTTCTAACAAGCGAAAATTACGAGAAACCTTAACTCCTGTGGAGACTGCCATCTTCGCCTCTGCATTTTCTTTTAATAATTTATTTACAAAATGAAGTATCCAATTTGTAATTTAAGTAAATAGTGAAAATACTTCACATAAGAAGTATTCTAAATGATAAAATCTTCCCTCCTTTTAATTGCAAAATTAAATTTATTTTAATCTGAGAAATATAAAAGACAAAATCAATCTAGGTACTACAATTTATAGATAGCTGTCTAAATTGTAAATTTTTTGTCATAAATTATAGGCTGGTGCAATATGATACTCTATTTTTAATTTTCAAAAATACCACTAGGTAAATAAAAACAGAAAAGAATTTTTTCCTTTAACATTTATTTATTTAAGCACTATGAATGGTTGTAGAAATGTTTGTAGTCGGGTTTCAGTCATAAAATGTACACCACCCTTCACCAGTGCAACATTCTCATCACCCCATTTCCCTTCTCCCTGACCCCTGTCTCTCACTGGGTGAGGCATTCTGTTTTTCTCTCTATCATTGTCATGGTAGTCGTCAGTGCAGATAATGCTCTAATTGCACTCACTACTCTTTATGGTAAGCTTTACACCATGGGCTGGTCTTGCTGGCCTTCATCTCTATTGCCTCTGAATATTATTCCCATACTGTCTTTTATTAGAAAAGGATTTTAGTATTATAATTTTTTATAAAATGGGATAAAGTCCTTTGTGAAGGAAGTCTTCACAAATTGTAAATTACCAAAGAACTGTAGAATATCTCAATTTTAATTCAATGTTATGTCTTTAAATATTTCTTTTATTTTACAATTAAATGCAATATATTAAAGTGTAATATAATAAATATAAATAATATCTCTCCTGTTTTTAATTCATTTCTATTCATAAACTGTTAGGTAATAATAAACATGCTGCTGAAAAGAATGAAGTCATAAAAATACCAGCCATAGTTATTTCTTTGTGTATTTTCAAAGGAAAATTAAAAGAAAACAAAAAAAATCAAAACTTGATTCTCAGAAGGTGACTTTAGTTTGTTTTGTTTTAATATAGTTTCCTTCTGGCATTTGTCAAATAAATGCTGTCCCTTGCCAGCATTGGTCCTGTTCTTTCATAGTGAGACTGAGCTGCCACATGCATATTATATTTGCCCCAATATTGATTTAATAAAGGAGTTGGCAAAATGCTTGAATAACTAGTGTGTATGGCTATTACTTTGCATCTTCCTTCTTTATTACATTTTCAGAATCAAGAGGAGATAAGCTGTGACAGCAGCTAGTGTTATCGATATCAAGAACACACACACAAAAGATAGGCAGACAAAATGAAATCTGATATGTCAATAGTAGACAGACTATTAAAAGAAAGTACCAGATAATTAAATTTAAGAAATAACCTAATTTTTTGACATCTCTTAGTAGTACAGGATGATACAGCAGACATAGATAAGAACATGTACTTAAAAACAGAAGCAGATATCAGCTCACATATTCTCTTAGAACAGAGCAATATTAATCATATTGTTATAATTTAAGTGCCAATTGGTCAATTCAAGTATAGGTATTAAAACCAGAAAATAAAATTCAATAAAGTGGTAATGAGTAAGCAACTTTTATATTTATTTATTTTGTATAGAAGATTATGATTTTTTAAGACAAAAGCCTCTTTCATTTCCTCCTGACAGAATAAGTGGTATAGGTGAGTTTCTCAGCAAATTAATACTTATTAAGTCTATTCATAATTATTGTTAATATATTATAACTTTCACACGTAAACTTTTGTTTAAATACTCTACAATGTCTCCTAGAATAAAGGTCTACAAACCCAGAAGTTTTTTCTGGAATTCAGTTTCTTCTATTCAGTTCATTTACTAAACTATCTGAATCTTCCTGAGTATACCATTTCTATATTTTCTTCTATTAGTATGTTGAGGACGCACTCAGCAGCACTCTTTATTCTATATTTTTCTTTTCTGATTTGTGGCTTTGTGGCCACACTCAGATGTGCTCAGGGCTTACATTACACCTGTATCTGTTAACAGTCTAATTGCACCAATTAAGAGACAAAGAGAGGGAAAATAGATTAAAAAATTGAATGTTGTCTTTTATTTTCTTAATCCCACATATGGGTGAGTCTATTATGTATTTATCTATCTCCCTCTGACTAATTTCACTCAGCATAATAATTTCCATAAAAGACAGTATAATAGCATTTTCCAAAAACAATAGAGATGAGGAGCTTATCACAAAGAGTGGTAAGTGCAGCTAGAGAAATAACTACACTCACAACTTCCATTATAATGATAGAGAAAGAAATACAATGCTTGTGTTGAAGACAGGCAGGGGATGGGTGAAAAGGAAAAAAGAGGACAATGGTAGTGTGAAAGTTGCACTGGTGAAGGGAGATGTGCATTTTATGGCTATAACCTAATTACGAACGTGTTTGTAAGCATGATGCTTAAATAAAAGTATTATATGAAAAATTGAGTGCAACTTTCTGATGCTGGGAATATATTTGAATAGTTAAAGCAAACACTTTGACTCAAAGTCAAAGGTTGGAAGTCAATCCTTTCAAGCAAACAACCTCCTCAGAAAGCCTGATATTAGTATCAGACAACACACACCTCAGTCTAAAAATGATTGTAAGAGACAGAGATGGTCATTAGTTAATAATAAAGGGATGTGTATATTTGGGAGAAATCATATGCATGCAATTGGGGATCAGAAAAATACTTAAAATTAAAGATAAGAGACTTGAAGAATTAATAACAACACAATAGTAAATAGAGACTTCAACATAGCTCTGCATCTCTTGATAGATCAACCAGGCTAAGCTTCAACAAAGATACTGGCTTTGAAGGAATACATGGAAAATAAGGCTTTAGTAGATTATAAGTGTGTGTATTAGGGTTTTTTCATTCCCATAAAGCCCAGTACACATTCTTCTCCAATGCACAAGGGACCTTCTTGACGATAGAACACATTCTGGGCCACAAAATATATCTTCTAATAAATAGAATCAGAAATGCAAGGAACTATGTCACAATAGACACCACAGAAATTCAAAGGATCATCAGATATTACTTTGAAAAACTTTATGAAACAAGTTTGAGAAACTCATGAAACAAGAGAAACTAGTCCTAGAAGGTTAGAGAACAAAGGATAAATTCTTGGACTCATATAACCTCCTAAGGTTGAATAAAGTTAAATAGGAATACCTGAACAGATATATCATTATCAAGGAAATTAAAATGATAATCAAAAGTCTTTCAAAAACAAAAGCCTAAGCCCAAGATAGATCCACACTGAGTCATTGCAAACCTTTAAAGAGGACTTACCCCCAATCATTTTTTGAGTCTTCTAGAAAATTTAAGAAATAGAGACACTCCTAAACAGTTTCTATGATGCAAAAATGTATGTGTGAGAAATAGAGAAAAACACAGAGATAGAGAGGCATCACTTTTTTCAACTTCAAACTGTACTACAAAAATGTAGTAATTCAAATAATATAATATTGTGGCCGACACAAAAGTACAGTGAGTAGGTAGGTAGGATGTTTGTCTTGTACATAGCCAACCTGGGTTCAATTCCAGCCATTCTGTATGGTCCACTAAGTACTGTTAAAAATGATTCCTGAGTACAAATAATGATTTAATCCCTGAGCATTAACAGGCATACCCCTCCCCCAAAATATCAAAAATCCCAGAATGGTATTGGAATAAAGATAGACCCTCATATCGGTGAGACAGAGTTGAATATCTTTATTTATTTATTTGTTTATTTGTTTATTTATTTATTTATTTATTTTTGGTTCTTGGGTCACACATGGCAGTGCTCAGGGGTTACTCCTGGCTCTATGCTCAGAAATCGCTCCTGGCAGGCTCCGGGACCATATGGGATGCCAGGATTCGAACCACCTACCTGACTGACCTTCTGCATGCAATGTCTTACCTCCATGCTATCTCTCCGGCCTCCAGAGAATTGAATATCTTGAGGAAAATCCTCAAGTATATGAACAATCTTCAATTAAAGAGCAAAAACAGAAAGTGGAGAAAGAAAAGCCTCCTCGACAAGTAATGCTGGGAATATTGGTCAACAACATGCAAATAAATAAATAAGTAAGTAAATAAAGTCAGATTTCTTTCTAACACTATGCACAAAGGTCAAATTACAATGGATTAAAGAACTAAATTTATTAGATTTATAGAGGAAAACATAGAATTATACGACAGTGAAACTAAAGTTAATTACAAATCTTTCACAGTAATATTTAAGGAACATAGTGACAATGAATGAGGGGCATTCCCACCACCAGTGTTGTCCTCTCTCTACCCCTGTTCCTGGCATGCATCCCATATCTCCTCCTTTACACTCCCAGAATGCTAGTGTAACTAGTCCCCACTTATACAATTTGTTGTAGATTGGGTATCGATTCTGTTGTCATTGACATTTGGTTTGGTGTTCAAGTCTGATCATTTTTTATTTCAACTAAATGTTCATACAACATACCATCCATTTTCCCCCTTCAATTTAGGGGATGATTCAAGTTATTTGGTTCTGTTGGAGATAAAAAGGAAAAGAAAGAAAAAAACACTGGGTGGAGTCCATCTAAGTGTTATAAATATCAATTTAGAAAAAGAAAGGGAAAAAAGAAAAAAAGGTAGCAAAACCAAAAAAAAAACAAACTACAAAGTAACAAAAAAGAATGAACAAACAAAAAAGCAGAACCAGCAACTATGAAAAAACAACAAACAACAAGCAACAAAACAAAACTAAACAAACAAAAAAACAGTCAAAAAAATCCAAACCCGCCCCCCCCCCCCACAATGGCACAGTAAGTATTGGGGAAATTAGAAAGGGAATTTCTTTGGTTTAAGTGATCTGGGGTTTCTTCACCCTTGAAGCATACTCTCATGGAACCATCTACAGGCTCTGTATACACTCATTTTCACACCCCAATGTCTTTTTATGATGCCAAGCAACTTTCTGCTCAGTTGTGGATGATAAAATCAGGCCTCTCTAACTAGAGATCTTGGTATTTACACAGGTCATAGGATGAAGATTAGGATAGAGACTTTCTTTACAGTTCTAGAAGTTCTGTTCCATCACTGTTGTTGTAATCAGTCTTTTATAAATGGTGGTCTTGGTTTTTGCACAGATCTTAGGAGGAAGCCTGGATAGAGTTTTTTCATTATGTTTCCAAAAGTTCTGTTCCCTCACAGTTATCAAAGTCAGAACCCTGGGATTGGAGATCTTGGTTTTTGTACAGAGCCTATTCTGAAGCCTAGGCTAGGGTCTTTTTTATTGGTCCCAAGGTAAGTACATACATATATTAATTGTGGGTCTAAATTTAAATTCAGATCTTTGTTATAGTGACTCTACATAACATTATACTTGTTATTCTTCTATCTAAAAGCCCGATAATAATGTACACTTATAACAATTACATGTTATCAGCTGCAAAATCCCTAATTTGGTAGGAAAATTTCAATTCATGTAGTGTTTATCTTCAGGATTATAATGATTTTTACTATTAAATTATATCCTTTATTGCTTATAATTTACAAACATCTGAATAATCCAAAGTATTAGCTTCAAAAATTAAATTTAATGTGAACAATGTAATAGTGGTTAGTCATTGTATTTCCAGGATTTTCTAAATTTTGTACTATTATCCTTATAAATTTAGTATAGTGAATAAGCACATATCACAGACATAAAATGGCTCTTATTAATAGGTGTCATGATGTTTTAGATAAAAAATAATTTATATAATTTTTTTCTCCTCAGGAGTTGGTATGATTTAGGAGCTCATCAGTTTTTCAATGATGCTAAGTCACTCGGTCATCAGTTGGTCTATCCCCCTACTACGAAGTATTCTCTTTTTCATAAAACTATATTTTCTGGGGACGGAGCTATATAGTGCAGTGGTAGGGCATTAGCCTTGCATGCAGCCAACTTAGGAAGGATGGTGGTTCAATTCGCAGCATCCCATATATTCCCCCAAGCCAGCTAGGAGCAATCTGAGCACAGAGTAGGAGTAAGCTACAAGCATTGCCAGGTGTGACCCAAAAACCAAATAAATAAATATATATATATATAATCTACATTTTCTTTTTATATAGAATGTATCTCTTTTTTAAGAATATATTTAAACACCATGATTACAGACATGTTTGTGGTTGGGTTTTAGTCATTAAAAGAACAACCCCTTTAACCAGTGCAACATTCTCACCAGCAATGTGAAGAACTTATTGAACATAAACCTTCTGACAAGAATTTGTCTAATCATTCCACAAAATTTTATGGTATCTTGTGTTTAAGTCTTATATTTATATCTGTGTTTGGCACAAAGCTGTGATAAAAACTTACCCACTAACTTGCATAATATCCCAAACTAGTGGAGCAAAATAGATAAATATATTTTATACTCATTTAAATGTCTGATGTACATTATAAAATGCAATAGACATAATGAAGGTTCTAGAAGAATGAGTTTAGAAAAGTTAAAAGACTTTACAATCAAGTGACTCTTAAGATTGATGGCAATGGTACTGCTTAGATAACTAAATAAATAAATGACGGGGACAATGTAGTTTCTATATTTACTTTTGAGATATGTCCATCATGTTAAATATAAGTAAAAGGGATTTTATCTAAAATTATTGCAACATCTCTAAAATCTGTATCGATGAATCCTAATTTGGCCTTATTCTTCTGATCTTCAGACTTTGATTCTACTTCAACTCTTCAAATGATCCAAGTTATTTTAGAAAATAAAAGAGAAATAATACAATGGGGCCGGAGTAATAGTGTAGCAGTAGGGTGTTTGCCTTGCACACAGCTGACCCATGACAACCTTGCTTGGATCCCCAACATCCCATATGGTCCCTTAAGCCAGGAGTGATTTCTGTGCGCATAGCCAGGAGTAACCTCTGAGAGTCACCGGGTGTGACCCCAAAACCAATAATACAAAACAAAACAACAACAAAACCCAAAAACATAAATAAACACAAGGGGTCGGTGTAGTGGTGCAGGTGGTAGGGCATTTGCTTTGCATGAGCTAACCTAGGACAGACCACAGTTCGATCCCTAGGCATTCCATATGGTCCCCCTAACTAGAGGCAACTTCTTAGCTCAAAGCCAAGAGTAACCCCTAAGTATCACCGGGTGTGGCCCAAAACAAAACAAAAATAACAACAAAAAACAATGAAATTCAAAAAATTTTGTATGGTCTAATGTCTGAGCTAAAGCAGTACATGTTGTATCATGTTTAATACAAAGTAGACATTCAACAAGTAGATAGCACTTTCAGGAACAGCTGAAATGTATGTGTAACAGATCGGTAAATTTGGTCCATGTGAGCACTAAGACTGGACTTGTGAATGACACCAGGATAGAGATACTTTGGATGTGGAGTTATATAAAGCTGTGAACAAGAGGAAAGGGTGATTAAGTGAAAGAAGCCCAAGGGAGCCAACAATTCCCTCTTTCCCTCTTAACACCAGTCATGCTTGTTTCTGCATAGTAATTTTTTGTACAGCTGATTTCTACATGGATGTCTAGCCATTCTCTACAGAGAAATATCTGCATACCCACTGACAACACTGATTTTTTACTCACATCTTTTTTAAATATGCTTAACTATCTGTACCTGATACCATTTGAACCCTCATAATTTCACATCACCCAAATCTGTTCTAGTTAGTTCAGAGGATACTACTAATATTATAACTCTATTTTCTCTATGGTTTAGAAAGAACACCTGGCCTCACTTTCATAATCTCATTTATATTTTTAAATCTGTTTTTATTATAATATTGATAGTCCAAAATTAAACATTTAAAAATACCTAATCTCATTGGCTTTATTTCTATAACCATATTCACTGCTTTCCAGTATTTTCTCCTTTACCACTTTGAACTCCATTTTTTTTAAATTTCTATAATGTTTTATTGCACATTGCTCACAAGTTCAATACATTCAACTTCTGTGTGTCTCTGACAATGATACCACAAAATAGAGGGGAAACTTAGAGTAGTGTAGGTAGCTGAATATTGAGTCCCCTAGAATTACTTTTTTTCCTCCTTCCTCATATGTATGTATATATATATATATATATATATATATATATATAAGTGTGTGTGTGTGCGTGTGTGTACATTTATATATATTGTGTGTAGGAGAAATGAAACAGGGTAGTTAAGGCATATTCAAGCAATTATCTTGAAATTTTTCATATTTTAAAAGTTACAGAAACTAAAACTATATTGGCTTCACATTAATTCAAACTAATCCTTGTTGAACTCCACTTTTTTACAAGTCAAAATCATTTTTATATTACAAAGCTCTGATTCTGGGGATCTAATACCATCTATCATGTAATTTCTGTTTGAAAAATGTGCTTTGAGTCCTAACTTTTTAATTTATAATTTATGCTTTAAATATGACCCTAGCAAAGTCAAGGCATGCAAGCATTGTGAATGTGATCTTTAAAACAAAAATAATTTTCATTTTTTGAGGTATATTAGAGATAAGATGATAATTTAAATAATTCTAATATTTGGGGTTACATCATTTTTTCAGAAATGTCACTGATTTATTACTAGACTTTATTTTCACCAAAGATATCCAAGATTAGGTTTATTCATCTTGACTGTATCGTTCTTTCTTTTATTTTAGGAATCATGGTTGACAATACTGTTAATGGCAATATTTCATATATCAACATTCCAGCACTTCATGCTCTTCACATGGGGGGCACTTCCCTCTGCCACTGACCCCTACATATTCTATACCCCCTACCCACACGCTGGTAAAAAAAAACAAACGAGTTTTTGTCCTTGGGTATTTGTTATTCCCTTGCATATTTCTCAGATCATTCTGTCCTTTTGTGTGTGCAGTCCCAGAAGCCTCTGAGTGCCTCTGAAGCATTCCCAAAATATCCTGGCCCTGTAAGGCCCATGCAGCATCACATTCTCAGGCCCAGCACTAAACAGTTGCCCACTTGGCTGGGATTCATGTATATGGTACAGTGAGCCCTGAGCACTGCTTGAGAGTCACTCCAAAGTATCACACCAAAGAATTGATGCTTTTCAGATATATATAATGCTGGGAGAATGACTTGTTATTTGAAAAAATAAAAGTGATAATAAATTGTACGTAATTTAAATCAAATGCCTTTCATAATCTTTGTTTGCCATTTCATGAAGCTCTTAGCGTAAAAAATATATCCTTAAAGTTATTCATAAAGTCAAATTTTTAATTGTAGAATTTTTTTTTTTTTTTTGGTTTTTGGGCCACACCCGTTTGACGCTCAGGGGTTACTCCTGGCTATGTGCTCAGAAATCGCCCCTGGCTTGGGGGGACCATATGGGACGCCGGGGGATCGAACCGCGGTCCGTTCCTTGGCTAGCGCTTGTAAGGCAGACACCTTACCTCTAGCGCCACCTTCCCGGCCCCTAATTGTAGAATATTTAAGACTCGATTGAAACAAAAAAGAAAAAGAATGGACATGAGACCCACACTTTAACAACCAAACTTCAGAAAGTGCCTGTTATGCTGACAGATTGGAGCAGGGAGTAGTGGCAGGGATAGACTGGGTAACATTGGTGGAGGGAGGTTTACACTGGTGGTGGGAAGGATGCTGAAACATTGTAATTTAACTATGAATATTTGATTTGTAAATCACAGTGCTTTAAATAAAAAAATGTAAAAATAAACAATTGAAACTCCTTTATAAAGTTTCAGAGAATTTATGTATTCAAAATACATACATCTAAACTTATGTTTAATATTTATATTTCTTATATCAATTTTGTCTATACTTCTATAAATTTTTACTCAGAAATTTCATTGGTCTTATATAAAGAAATTGTTCTCAAAAATTAGAGTGCATTTTAATCATCAGATATATATATTTATAAAGCTAGTTCTAGTTTCCCCTTCCCCAAACTGATTCAAATAAGTCTGGCATGGAACCTAGGTAACATATTTACATATGCTGGCTTCGGGCTACATTTTGAAATTTTTCTCAAAGTATTTGAAGAGTGGAATATGAAATTGTTCCTAAAAGCATCAAAGTAAAGTACAACAAATCAAAACATTTTAAGAAATGATTGGAAGAACTATAATGCCTGAAATGAACACATTATAGAATAGTAGGTCAGAGACAATACTCAATAGACTGAGCTCATACTTTGCATATGATCTCCAGCACTGAATACCCTAGATTAATCCTGAGCACAGAACTACTGATTTTTATTTTGGAGGAGGGGTCACACCTGGCGGTGCTCAGGGGTTATTCCTGGCTCTCTACTCAGAAATCGCTCCTGGCAAGCACGGGGACCGTATGAGATGCTGGTATTCGAACCACCATTGATCCTGGGTCATCTGCTTGCAAGGCAAACATCCTACCACTGTGCTATCTCCCGGTCCCAGAACTACAGATTTAAAAAAAAGTTTTTATTATTAAAAATTAGCACTTGTAACAATTATTTCACAGAAAATTACAATACTTTTATCTGGTATTGTGCATTAATAATCTATGTAAATAAATTGCTAAAATAAGAAAAAATATTTCAGCAACAACAACAATAGCAATGGTCATGTGGTATCATACTTCCTAAGAGACAGGATAAATTTATTGTTTGGAAATGATCTGTAATCCATAGGTGAAGGATTTCCATTTTATTCTGGTTTGGGGGTCATTATACAACTATGCTCTGGGCTTACCCTTGGCTTTGTGCTTATGGTCCACTGATGGTGGTATTTGCAAGGGCAGATGTGTCAGGGATCAAACTGCTTCAGCCGCATGTAAGGCTAGGACTTAAGTCCCTGAACTATCACTCCATCTTCAAAAGGACATGCACATCTTACTGGACAGACATTGCACATGATATATGTTTAACATGCTAAACAAATAGGCATGTACATTTTCCTTTTTTCTCTATAGTTTTAGTAATGAAAATGAATTGTAGCCCACTTTTATAGTGTTAAAAGTGGACTAAAATCTTTGAGATAGTCACTATTTGGGGGTATAAATTGAGAATAATGTGAAAGTTAATTGTTTAGGCATCCAAAACTTCAGTATAATGTCCCAAATAATGATTAGTACATTTATTGAAGTTTCTTTTAATTATTTAATCAAATTCTCTTTATGTCTAGAGAAAGTGTTAGAAATTACTTCCAAGAAGCAATTTGATTGGTTAATGAAAAAAATCTAAGAATGATAATTAAATTTGATGAACTTCATTAGTTTAGATATTCAAGCAAATTCTTTACAACTGCAATTAAGTACACTGACATATGTTAGAGTCACAATGTAATTTATGTTCCCCATTGTTGACTTAGTCATAAATGAAAGAATAAGGCATAATATGGTAGTAAGAAATGCTGGCTTGAGACACATCTTTCCTTCACTTGTATCCCTTACCTAAAACTCTTGCTAAAATATCATCTGTACAACAGAGCACAAAGCACACAGGCAGATGCCAAAGCATATTCTTTTAGAATGCATGAACAACTATGGCATCCTCAAATAATGAACCATACAACTTTGGATTGGAAGAAGTACAAAATGAGAGTGGAAAAAAGCAAAATTGTTATGTAAGAAGTTAATGTATATCAATTAAACTAATACTTTAAGGATATCAATCATAGCAATAGTAATATTTCCTTTACTATTGCATATTATTTTTTGTTTGGGGAAACACCTAGTTATAATCAGGGCTTATTTCTGTACTCATTCCTGTACTTATTCCAGTACTTATTTCTGGCTATGCTAAGGAAACTCTGTGGTAATAGAGTTAGAACTGGGGGCAGCTGCATGCAAAACAAGAGTCTGAACCCCCATATTATCTCACACATATTTATTTAAAAGAAAGATACAGTCCTCCAATATTCTGCACAAATGCACCCTTACCCCATATTATAAGTATGTATGATAATCTGTATAACAAATATGGATGATGAAAGAATGATCATCAAAAGAACCCTATCAAAGTGTGTGTGTGTGTGTGTGTGTGTGTGTTAAATACCTTGATTAGAATTGCAGGCGATTTCCAGAAAAGATTCAAGAGGCAGAGGATTGGTCTTCTAATATGAAGTCAACTGTGTGTCAATCAAGCTCTTGCTAGTTGTTTTCCAGTTTTCCCTTTAGAGAGAAAGAGTAATAAGAGTAAGCCAAGAAACTTCTGGCCTACACACTAGGACTCACTCCTAACTAAATATCTAGAAGTTCATTCAGAAGTCACATCAGATTTTGCATCCAGCTCTAGTTTTCTCAAATCCTGTTTGTACTGGTTTAAGAATTTTTAGTTATGAATTATGCTGTCACATAGAAATCGGGAAGCATGAATGTTTTAGGGAGGCGAGTGTTTCCTATTCCTTCTGACACATCCTGCTTCAAAGTGCTGGTCCATAGAGGAAAAGCAGCACGTGTGTCCACAGAAGGCACCCGGTGGAATTACCAACCCTTAGGGGATTATCTTGCATCAATCCACAATTTGTTTTGCTAACAAGACTCCTTGTTAGGCTACTGCGGTGCTCTCTCTGGCAATATTCCTCCATTCCCCTACCTTTAGATCATCATTGAAAAGCAGTATCTATTTTGGTTGGCAACTGTCTTTGTTAGCAACAGCAGCTGCAGCAGATTAATAAAGGGAAAGGCTTTGCTATTTACCTAAGAAGGACACCAAGATACAGCACACGCAAAAGTGTCCTGGCAGTATGAAAGCCCTATCAAATATAGAAATCATCCCTCTCTCCCTCCTTCCTTCTATCCCTCCCTCCCTCCATTCCTTCCTTCCTCCATTCCTTTCTTCCTTCTTTCCTTTATTTCCTTCCTCCATCTCTTCCTTCCTTCTTTCCTTCTGTCTCACTTTTGCCTTTCTTTCCTCGTATTTTTACATTTCTCCTTCTCTGCTTCTTTCTGCTTACTTAAGGACACTGCTATCATTTGTTGATAAAAGTACAACCTAGTGGCTTCTACTTAAGGCTTAAAGGAACCATTTTAAAATGAGGGCTGTCAAAATGCTAAGCCAAGCACCAGCATTCTTTCCCAAACAGGGAGAAAGAAGTTACCAGCTAAATCCTATGAACCCCATGAAGATGGGAGACTCTGCAATCCCATAGGCTCTGATTTCAATCAGGCCCTTATGCTTCCTTTACCACTTAGTTTTCTATTCTCCAGAGGAAGCTGACATGGCAACACTCTGTTTGAGAAGTATTCACATTTTCCTACTACAGGATAAATGAACACACAATCCCCTGCAGCACTCATTACAGTCAGAAGAGGATTTTAGAGTTCCTATGCAGTGCTTTGTTAGTCCTATTGGACATGTAATTGGCCTGAATTTTGCTGGGATCAATCCACAGAGGAAACTCTTGGGATGGTTTATTGAGCTGTGGCAAATCTTAGGCCAGGATTAGAGGAATAGATGTTGCATAGGAGGGTCCTAATGTCTTAGTGTCTTCTGAATTAACATGGTTAATATGAACAGAGGATAGCTGGCTAGTTCATGCCTTTGCCATTATAGTTCTACTTATTTTTAACTTCTCATATTTGAGGGGCTCCAAAGCTGTTCTCACAGAGATTCAAGGACCACTCCCATGATGCTTAGCAGTTAGGTGATGCCTCAGTGCATTTCAGGGTGTGTGGTACCAGGGTTAAATGTATATTTATGTGTGTATGTATGTATTAAATACCTTGATCAGAATCGCAGTCCAATCTGGGGGCCTCTAGGTCTACATTAGTTGAATTATACTTGAGGGGGATTCTTGCAGGAGTGGGACTCCCCTATGCTCTTAACTATAGTCCCTGACTGAGTCTATATTATTAACTATTTCTTTTTTTTTTTTTATTATTAACTATTTCTGAATCTTGGTGATAAAGGAGAAAAAAAGTTTTTCAACTATTTCATGTGAAATAAATTGAGAAAGATATAAAAAATTTAAATAAAATATACCCAATTGATAAGGGGAACTTATCAAAAAGTCTATGTACTTGAAGCAGTAAAGGAGGCATGTCTTTATAGAGAGAGGTCAATATACAATTTTTATTTTTATTTTTTTCTTTTTATGGGGCACACACAGCTGCGCTCAGGGCTTACTCCTGGCTCTGTGCTCAGAAATCACTCCTAGCAGGCTTAGGGGACCATATATTATCTGGGAATTGAACCTGGGTCTTGTCCCTAGTTGGTTCCATGCAAGGCAAACACCAATTATTGTGCTATCACTTTGGCCCTCAATATACAATTTTTAAAGTAGTAGAACACATGAGAAATACTTTTTTAAATTTAAGTGTATGTGAGGGCATTATTTCGAGTAATGGGTTTTAGGTGATAAAAAAATGTTTTAGATCCTAGAGGGAGCATCTGGAATGTAAGGCATACATCTTACACATTACGAACCTCCATTTGATACTTCTTCCCCAAGTGGTCCAATGATATATATATATATATATATATATATATATATATATATATATATATAATAGGGCCCCTATGCAGCAATTTCAATAGATGGTTTTGCATTAGAGCATGGCGATTTCACCCACCATGTATCAATATTTTGTTGATGAGGTTTTACATCAAACTAATAAAATGTTACCCCAGATACATTTGGTGCATTATATGGATGACATTTTAATGTCAGCTCAGACTCACAAGGACTCGCAATGTGCTTATGAATTTGTTCTCAGCTGCTTTCAGGGTGCTGGTTTAATAATAGCCACAGGAAAAAAATCCAGATATTATACCTCCATTTCAATACTTGGGCTTTGTATTGAAGTGTACTTCAGTGCATCCCCAAAATATTTCTATTTATCAAAAATCCTAAGGACTCTTAATGACTTTCAAAAACTCTTAGGTAATATAAATTGGATTCTTCCCTCCCTTGGGATTTCAAACAGAACTCAGCAACTTATTTATTACTTTAAAAGGAAATCTGAATTTAAATAGCCCAGGTGTTTAACACAAAAGGCTCAAGAGGAATTAGATTTTTTCATGGACCAGCTCCAAAAGTCTTATTTTTTCAGGTTTTTACCTGGAGAGAAGGTTTGGTTTTTACTTTTTGCAACCCCTCATCCCCCTATGCGTTCTACTGTTCAGCTGTTGGGGCCTTCAGAATGGTTTTGCTGACACAACAACCTTGCATGTTCATTCCTTATTTGGAATTGATCTCTTCTTTTATTATCAAGGCAAGGCTCAGAACAATTTTCTTGTTAGTTTTTGATCCTATTTGCTGCCTATTCCAAAAGAAAATAGAATATGCCTATTCCAAAAAAAAATAGAATGTGTATTACCTCTCAGTGAACCCCTTCAACAAGCACTATAAGATTTTTCGGAGAAGTTTTCCTCCCATTATCCTGCAAGAAAGGCTTGGGACTTATTTACGAGGACAAATTTTGTGATCTTATCTATTATCTCCTCTTCCCATATACCTGACACCCCATGTTTTACATTGAGGGGTAATAATCAGGAAAGGTAGCATTATTGGCTCTTCTCTGACCACAAAAGTGCATACCAATTACAAGTCAGCTCAACAAGTGGAATTTGCTACTTTAGAAAACTTATTATCTCATGTTTCAAAGCCATGCAACATAATATGGTATTTGATTCAGTTTATGTAGTAGAATTTTTTCCCAGGCACAATAATCACCTCTTTAAATGCTCAGAACCAAGTTGTTCAAGATTTGCTATAGCAATTACACATCATTCTTCAAAACTTTCTGAGTAATATTTATCATCAGATAAGAGCCCACTCTAGTCTCCCAGAGTCAATGGCTTTAGGGAATAAAACTGCTAAAGAAAGAAAGAAGAAAAAAAAGGAAGAAAAAGAAAGAAAGAGAAAAAGGAAGGAAGGAAGGAAGAAAGGAAGAAAGAAAGAAAGAAAGGAAGGAAGGAAGGAAGGAAAGAAGGAAGGAAGGAAGGAAGGAAGGAAGGAAGGAAGAAAGAAAGAAAGAAAGAAAGAAAGAAAGAAAGAAAGAAAGAAAGAAAGAAAGAAAGAAAGAAAGAAAGAAAGAAAGAAAGAAAGAAAGAAAGAAAGAAAAAGAAAGGAAGGAAGGATGGAAGGAAGAAAGAAAGAAAGAAAGAAAGAAAGAAAGAAAGAAAGAAGAAAAAAGAAAAAAGAAAAAGAGAAAGAAAGAAAGAAGAAAGACAGAAAGAAAGACAAAAGAAAGAAAGAATGAAAGAAAGAAAAAAGAAAGAAAGAAAGAAAGAAAGAAAGAAAGAAAGAAAGAAAAAAAGAAAGAAAGAAAGAAAGAGAAAAAAGAAAGAAAAAGATTAAGTGAGAAGATTAAGATTAACTGAGATTAAGTGAGGGGAAAAAGAAAGGAAGTAACAAAGCAAGATTAAGGGGAAAAGAAGAAAGGAAAGAGGAAGGAAGGAAGAAAGGAAGGAAGGAAGGAAGGAAGGAAGAAAGGAAGGAAGGAAGGAAGGAAAGGAGAGATATAGCTACAGAACTTTGATACCCTTTATTTAGTAGGAAAACCCACAGGCATATTCCTTAAACATATATATTTCATGTTTATATTATTAAAACATTGTAATTTTTTAATAAAAAACATCACAAAACTTAAAGTGAATGAATAGAATAGCCATGGATAAGTAATACGTGAATTTAGGAAAATATGGTGGTCACTCGAGGAAAAGGGAATAGGGGTGGAAGGAAAGAGTCCGAGTGAGAACAGTTGGAATGTGAATTGGCACTTTGACCTAGGGGTGTGGCAGGTAGCTGGACTCACAGGCTTTACACGGCAGTGAAAAGCAGCATTAAATTGATAAAATGTCATTCTGAAATAAAAATGTTTAATGTCACAAATATTAATTTATAAAAACTCATAAAAAGTTGCTTAAGAGTAAAGAATGTGAACAGACATTGTACAGTCAGAAGTTTCTTAATTTATTATTTCTATTGAAATTAGAAATTGTCTTAATTTAACAAACTGCTTGAGTAATCTAAAAGAATAAGTTTGGTCATATGGTTTTCTTAGGAAAAAAAACAAGGGTCATTTGTTTTTGTTATCCTTAGTTTTATTACATATGTTAAACTTATTTTGTGTAATTTTTCAAAAGATAATTTTAATAATACTTTTAACTTCAATATGATTAAAAGATTCAGTGGACCTTGGTTAAAAAAAGTAAATGAATAAATCATGATGCATTATCTCAGGTTTTGACCTTATGTATTAGCAAATTACAAATGATATACATGACTCAAGACAAGAAAAATTAAAAAATAACATTTAGACATTCCTTTACAAAGATGGCATACAGAATATTTTCCTCAGTAATATTTATAAGAATTTCAAAGGTAAAATGTGAGAGATATAGTAAATCTAGCCTTTCATTTGCATGTTTTTGGGGTCAAAATGTTTTCAAATCCAATTACAAACAATTGCAAAGATATTCTTGGAACTATGTTACTTTTTATATCATTACATATTGGTAGAATTCTCATCTAAAGAATTCTACAAAAACCCAGTATCTTATGAAAAACCACAAGGTTCACTAAAATTATAATGATTTAACTTAAAAATTCTTAGAATTGGAAATTCTTAGAATTATCTAAGATTTCTTAGCTGACTAGTAGCATAGCTGAAATTAATATTCATGTTTTCTAATTTTCTTTTTCATTTCCTTTTTTAATTTTTATAAATATCTTTATATATATAAAAGAAAAGCCCCCTTCACCAGTGCAACGTTCCCACCACCAATGCTTTCCATTTCCCTCCTTCCCACCTGTATTCAAGACAGGTATTCTATCTCACCCTCACTATCATTGTCATGGTAGTTATTAGTGTAGTTATTTCTCTAGCTGAACTCACCACTCTTTGTGGTAAGCTTCGTATCATAAGCCGAACTTTCCAGTCCTCATCTCTATTGTTTCTGTTTATTATTACAACAATATCTTTTATTTTTCTTAAAAACATAGATGAGTGAGACTATCTGTATCTCTCTCCCTCTGACTTATTTCACTCAGCATAATAGTTTTCATGTCCATCCATGTATAAGAAAATTTCATGACTTTATTTTTTTCTGATGGTTGCAGAGTATTCCATTGTGTATATATACCACAGTTTCTTTAGCCACTCATCTTTGTCAAGTATCTGGGTTGTTTCCAGAGTCTGGCTATTGTAAATAGTACTGCAATAAATATGTGTGCAGAAGGCTTTTTGTATTGTATTTTTGTGTTTCTAGGCTATATCTCTAGGAGTGGTATAGCTGGATCATATGGGAGGCTCAATTTCCAGATTCTTAAGGAATCTCCATGCTGTTTTCCATAAAGATTGGATGGCATTCCCACAACACTGAATGAGTTTCTTTCTCCCCACATCCCCACCAGCACTGATTGTTATTACTCTTTGTGATGTGCCAGTCTCTGTGGCTTGAGATGGTACCTCACTATGATTTTTATTTGCTAATGATGTGGAGCATTTTTTTTAATGGCCACTGCTTTGTTCCTGCTGGGTTTCCTGTTGCCTGCTTTCCTCTACGAGGTAGTCGTGAAAGGCCTCAGTGAAAAAAATCTCCTCAGGGCATGTCATCAAGGCAGGCTGTCTCAGCCCATGAAAGGTGGAGACAGGGGAAATGTGGTTGTTCTGTTCCACTTTGAGGCTACAAGCATCATCTAGACCAGGGGTTGGCAACCTTTTTTTCAACTGAGCCAAATCTCACCAAAACCACAATTGAAATTTATTTTGAGAGCCACACAGGGCATGCACTGACAGAGTCCTGACTCCTGAAGTGGCCGCCCGGCACACAGAAGAGCCAAATTAAAAGTGTAAAGAGCCACATGTGGCTCGCGAGTCGCAGGTTGCCAACCACTGATCTAGACAATGAACCCCCACCATAACTCATAGAAAAAAAAAAAACACTACAAGAATGACAATGGGGAAACAATGCAGGCCAACACCATACAGAGAGAATGAAGATGGCAGCTCTGATGACCTGAAAAGTCCCAACCACCTAGTTAGCCTCTCAGATGAGTTTAGAGAAGAAATATAAAGGATGCTCATAGAATTCAAAGAAAGCATAGATCTAGCTGAACAGACTACAAATAAGTATCAAGATGATAACAAGATAGAAATCAAAAAACTCCAAACTAAAATAATGTGACTTTTTACATTTTTAACCAATGGGTATAAATGGCCGTTTACATAATACTTTATGATCTAAGACAAAGGAACATAACTGTCCATGACTTTTAAGAATACACTAATTAGGGCCAAGAAATGGGAACAAAGGGGAGGACACATGCAAACCTTTTACCAGATTTGATAACCAGCACAATAATTCTTCCTGAACATTGTCCAGCATAGCCCAGGTGTCTCCCAAGCAACACTGAATGTGGCCATAAATTTTCCAAACAACATTGGAAATCCCTAGAGATGCAGAGGACACCAGAACTAGAGCTGCACCCAATTTTAACATTTCAGCACCACACCACCAGCTGGCATGCAAATATCAAAGGGAGTGAGCCCTGGTCTCCTAAATACCACACAAAGATGTATAGAACATGTTAAAATACTTAGAAATGCAAGTTTTTGCTTTATTATCAGAATTAGGACCTGGAAGTACTAAATTCTTAACCATATGATTCAATGGAAGAAGAAAGCCACGAAGAATTGGACAGAAAATTTTGATTGTGTGAAATTAATCAGAAAGAGTAAGTATGAAAAATTTGGTTTTGTCTAATATCATCCACAACACAATTCAGTGACTCTTGGTTGTTTTATTTTTAATCTCAACAGAGACTACACTATGAACTTAAATGATATGTTTCTGTCATCTAAATCAATTGTCCAGTTTCTCTGTCTTCATTAGTGAGGACAAATGAAAATATCCCCTTTTTCTCTTTTAAAGTTTATTTTTGAATTTTTATTAAGACCAATGTGAATTATAAGTCTTTCACAGTTGTATTTAAGATTGGAGTGGAGTGATATTACAGGCATATGCCATAGAGTTGGCTGACATGGGCTTGATACTGATTACCCCAAACGGGTAGACAATTACTAAAACTAGCTATCATAGACCTGAACAGACACTGATTATACATACCTCTATTTTGGTTGATATACTCTAGTGATGATTTTGGTGGCGTGTGAATTACTGTACAATTGGTAATGGCTATACTAGCAACAGCTGGCCACTATGACTATATGTAAATTTGGATCTGAAGCCAGTCAAAAGCAGAGAGAATAAAAAGAAGCTTGTTTGTGCTTATTTGGTAATGTGTCTGTAAAGACATAAATGTAATTTTAATGATACTATATGAATCAGTCACGATTTCAATTGGACTAAATAAGCTAAGATTAAAAATTTACAGAACAAAAATTTACTAAATAAATCAGTGGCTCACTTCACTAAATATTTTGAATATTTATAAGTGAAGAGAGGAAGAGAAATAACCAAAAAAAAAAAGTAGGGTAAAATTCAGGCTGATCAATTTAGAGAAAAGGCCTGCATTTATCTTTTAGATAAATGCTGTTCTTTGAAGTGTCATTAGATTCTACCTGCAAAGTTCAAATCCAAATTCTAACTCTTTTTGGCTATACCCCTCGATTTTCTTGAGTATATACTCAACTATTAGGATAAAATGTCATTTTATGCTGCACAAATGGAAATTGAGTAAAGTCATGTTGAATTCACATTGAGTTGAAAACATGTTGAGTGAAGGCATCACAATTACAGAATGATCCCTCTTATAAATAGAATATAAAAATAGTAGGGAATAGCAAATAACCATAGACAGCAAACATTGAGAGTTGGCCTAGAGAACTGAGTAACAAAGATGGCATGGGATTGTTGGAGTGTGCTGGCACGCGGGGGTGGGTCTGAAGTGATGCAAGAGCCTTCGTGACTAATACATCACTACTGTAATCCATAGTTTCACAATTAAGGTTGATTTTGAGTATCATTAGAATGCAATGGTTTGCTTAGCAATATAAAATAATGTAGATATTAGTATAACATAATAGGCCACGAGTGAGGCTGTCCTTGTTACAATCTTTTTAATAGAAAATTTATACACATGCAGATTTGAAAGTTACAGCTCAGAGGGCCCTATTCTTTAGAAATAAAAAGAACATAGTTATCTGGGTGCTTTAAATACAAATTTGCAAATGATGATATATATATTTCTCATTTGTAAGATGAGATTAAGCCTCAATTATTTATTAGGCAAAATGAACTCAGCCTATGACCTTTTGGTTCTGAATATTTATTTTTATTCTATAATTCTGTTCTTGGTCAATTTATAAACACATCCAATTTCCTCTGTAGTAAGCCAAAATTCCTTCTGCCTTGCCTACCGTTTAATCAATATGCTCACCTGTCTCTTCTTGACTAAAAGATCAACTTAGTAAATATTCCTGCATATTACCCATATAGCTCTTAAATATTTAGAATTTTGGCATAACCATTAATTTTTACTAAAGTCATCAGGAAGCTGTGATTATTACATCCAACACCCCTTTGTCTTCGTTTCTGTATCAATACACTTTCTTTCCCCCCTCTGGTTCTATATTGTGATTCTTTTTTTTTTCTTATCTTATCCTTAGATCTATTGGATTTCACAATCCCCAAAGAATTTGGTCCTCAGTTCCCTTCTGTGTTATATTCCTTCATGCACTCATTTGATTCCAAGTTGCTTTATAATTTGCTCTGTGGATCATTTTGAGCACTGTTAAGATTAGTGATGGCTCTTTGCTATAATTTTGACTCAATTTTCCTCCTGTTGACCTTTCTCTTATAGAATGTCCTATTGCTGAATGACATACAAAAACCTTAAATGAACCATTGCAGACTTCTTGCCTAGCTTTTCCTTATTTTTTGTTCCCTACTTCAGTATCTAAAATGAAAACTGTGGATTCATCTCGTGTTCTTCCTCCTTTTCACTCCCACATCTGATTGTGTCATCTTTTATTGAATCCCCTCCTGAAAGTTTCCTCATATTTTTTCCTTTCATACTATCAGTATAATGACTAATCCAAGCCATTATTGTGTCATTGTCTATATGTTGTTTAGAGTCATAACTGATATTTTGGCTTTAAAATCCTGCCATTTGCATTCCAACTCCACACTGATCTGCCCTCTAAGTTTGATTTCTGCACTACCCAAGAACATGTTGTATTGTTATTCAAAAACTCACTTATCCCCCTTCCAAACACTACATGCATGCCTGCCTCTGCCATTACATTATTAATTCCTCAAGGGAAGAAACTATGTCTATGTATCTTTTCTATGCTCCATAATGCCATATTGCCCACAGGATACACTTTATACATTTTTGTAAAATTGAGCACAATATGCGTGAGGAAATACAATTCAGAAAATGTCATCATTGAAGTATACTAGCTGAGATCAGATCCTCTACTGAGAATCAAGAATACAACAGTATGTTAAAATTGATAGTAGCTAATATTTTTGTTATCTTATTGTTAAATGATTAGTAAATTACTGAAAAATCAATGCAAAACTAAGCATACTTAGTTTATACTCATGTACTTTAGAAATAAAAATTATTTCACTTAAATTTATATTCATTTTTAATAAAATAAGTTTATAAATATTAATTTTAGGGGAAGTTATATAAGAGATTAAATATAGGTAATTTGTCATCATGTTAAATGTATAATATATGGTAAATTCATCTGCTTGACTTTTTACAGCCCTATCCTTAAGTTCATAGGGCATGGCCCCCAAAAATAAAAAAAGAAAAGAAAAATTATATTTTATAAATAGCTAAGCAAATTAAATTGACAAGAAGGTTTAGAAGAGGTGGCAAGTTTTCTTAGAATAAAACTTGGAATTAAATTGTGAATTTAACATGTACTAGATCGAGAATCCTGAGAAAACTTAAAATGACTGAGTAATCTCATAATCAAACAACAATATTTCTTCATTAAAATTGCACAAAATTAACAGAAAGAAATGAAAGTGAATATAAAATCTTGATTCAAGGGGCTAGAGGAATTGGACAGTGAATACACTGCTTGCACATTGCCTTGATCTAGGTTTGATTCCTGGCACCTTCTCAGGTTCCCTGAACCCCACTAGGAGTGATTCCGCAGCACACAACCAGAAAGTTATCCCTGTCTAAAAATATATATTCCCAAAGTTCCTTGATTCAAAATTATATTTTCAAGTTTTGAATTAAGATTGAATATTTTTCTCGTTTCATATGCAGTCTTATTTTTAGTATTCTCATAATTTATTTCAGCAACTCAGAATTCATCCTGCATATGTTTTGGGGTACTATAAGTTTCTGTGAGCTAGTTATTGTGTTGAGATCAGATTGATAATTAAAATTCGATGAGTAAGTTCTACAGGGAAATTTGTCCCAGGAAGATGGTCCAACATATGCAAAGGAAAGTTGTCAAAACACTGACCTGTGGCCAGAGCCTCTGAATCCCAGAAAACAAAACATGAATGGAAGATTGGGAGAGAATGTAAATTTGAAAGCCAGAAAGTCTTCCATCTCAGAGAAAACATTTTCGATTTTCTACATGGTAAACTTAGATAGATCTCTTTTCAAAACATTTCTAACACTTTGTCTTCTGAACTTTTCCAAAAATATACCCTGTTTTAACACTTTCCCCTGCAAAGATCCATCTCTAACTCCACTGATCTAACTAAAAATCATCTTTATGTATTCTCAGACACCTATGGCAATTAGAATGTAACATTAATGTAACTGTTTAGCTCTGGCACTTTTAGAAATGACTGTGATGTGTCAGAGATGGGGAAATCTGCCCATTACAATGACATTTCTCCATAATTCCATTAAGTACTAAAATAGTTTATGTACTATTTTTGATAGTTTGAGGACCATAGCAAAAGGTTCCCAGAAATCATTTCTAGGGGCAGTTGGAGGACCATGTGTGGTGTCAAAGTTGGAGGACCATGTGTTGGGCATATGCAAAGCAAGCATCCTACCCACTGTGCTATTCAGCTTGGAAACATGTATTTTGACAAGTAAAGGCAAAAACTGGTTCAGAATACATTAACTACTTTCAAAATTATTAAGAGAAAAGCTGGAAAGGCTAAATGATAAAAATACTTTTTTTTTTTTTTTTTGTATTTTTGGGTCACACGCAGCAGCACTCAGGAGTTACTTCTGGCTCTGCACTCAGAAATTTCTCCTTGCATGGGGGACCATATAGGATGCCGGATTCAAACCACTGTTTGTCCATGATCAGCTGTGTGCAAGGCAAACACCCTACTACTGTGCTATCTCTCTGTCCCCTAGAAATATTTTTTAAAAACATATTTAAATAAGATTAAAACAAAATGGTGACATTTCATAATTTTAATTTTTCCTACTATGATAAGCAAAACTCTCACATAGCATAAAATGGTAAGTTGACACCAGTATCATTTCTTTACTGACATAGTATTTTAGTATATTATCAAAACAGTATAGTGAGATTTATGTTTTTAAAATTCTTTGACTTCATTGGACATTTAAAGAACATTCTAGAAATGCATTTCTTCCCAACTTGGGCTTTTTCAAGGACCCTAGTCATGAGCTTTAAGTAATGTAGTTAATCTATGGCTTCTATATTAATCCCTACGTTAATCATAGGTGTTCATACATGCTTTCAAATTAACGTCTTTACATTTTAGGGAGTCGTGCTAATGTTAGTGATGTATGTAGGATTCTTATTAACAATATGGCCAATCATAGTGCCTCAATACAGACAAAAATAAAAATTAAATGTTGCATTGAAACCATTTTCCAATTACCCTACTCAGAAACAGAAACATTCATGCAACCTTCCTGATCATGGCATGGCATAACATTCCCCATTTACATTTCTAAAGGACATTGAAAGAATTCCTCGATGTTATATCACTTTCCTACTAACATCCTCCCTAACTCATGGTGCTGGCATTTATGAGTTGTACATTGGATCAAACTCAGGAGCCTTATGTAACAGACACACATTTTCTTAAAAAATGCTGTGACCCAGTGTTCTGTAATAAGAACCAGATTCTACATTTAATTTTGTTTTGTTTTGTTTGTCAAGTGCCTGTCATTCATTGGGGGCCGGAGATATAGCTTGGAAGTAAGGCATTTGCCTTTCATGAAGAAGGTCGGTGGTTCGAATCCCAGCATCCCATATGGTCCCCTGAGCCTGCCAGAAACGATTTCTGATCATAGTGCCAGGAGTGATCCCTGAGCACTGCCAGGTGTGACCCCCCCACCCCCGCCAAAAAGAGTCATTCATTGGAATTCTTGCATCTAGTAATCTCTCTTGTGTTCATATAGGAAACCTCTCCAGTAAAACTTTCATTTGCATTTTAAAGTAGCAGTATCAATTCTTTTTTGTTTGTTTGCTTGTTTGCTTGGTTTTTTTTGTTGTTGTTGTTTTGGGGCCACACCCAGCGATGCTCAGGGGTTACTCCTGGCTGTATGCTCAGAAATCGCTCCTAGTAGGCTCGGGGGAGGGGGTGGGGAGGAACAAATGGGATGTCTTTTTAAAAATATAACTGTAAATAAGTACCTCCCATCATTAAACTATTGATATACCTTCCCTGTAAGTTATATTTGATATATATCTAAATGTACCTAATAGCCAACTTAAAAATTATAGAATTGAAAAATAAAGCAAAATCAAAAATATGCATAAACTTCTGCTGTTTGGCTTTGTAAATAAAGTAACATTTGAAGTGTTTTTGATTTATTGGTTCCTTCCTTCCTTCCTTCCTTCCTTCCTTCCTTCCTTCCTTCCTTCCTTCCTTCCTTCCTTCCTTCCTTCCTTCCTTCCTTCCTTCCTTCCTTCCTTCCTTCCTTCCTTCCTTCCTTCCTTCCTTCCTTCCTTCCTTCCTTCCTTTCTTTCTTTCTTTCTTTTTTAGTGTCACACCCTGTTACGCTCAGGAGTTACTCTTGGCTATGTGCTCGGAAATCACTCTTGGCTTCGGGGGACTATATGGGACGCCTGGGGGAACAAACTAAAGTCCGTCCTAGATTGGCTGCTTGCAAGGCAAACACTTTACCCCTGTGCTATCACTCTGGCCACTGATTCATTGGTTTCTAAACAACTTTTGTGTACAGTATATTTTCTCTAGTTCAGAACTACCTTCTTTAACAAAATTAGTTACCTTCTAAATAAAAAACTGGAGAAGAGTCTCCAATTCAAGCACCTTTTCTTAAAAATTATAGCAGAACACAAAAAGAGGCTTTTATACTATGTATGTATAAATATATGCATATATAATATTTTGGAGGGGGTAAGAGAAGAAACTAAGAAAAATAAAATTTTAGTTATTTTAATGATGGTCAAAGATTATATGAATGATGTACTACAAACAAAAATGCACATTAAGTAAAATGATTTTCAACTAATAAAATAATTTTTAACCAACTAACATTTAATGTGCTACTAAATTCCAACACTTTATAGATTTTATACTTATTTGGAGCATATTATTTGAAAACACTAGCTTTAAGTAATTTTCTATGGTTCCACAATTCATAAATAAGTAGAGCCAGAATTATATCCTATAACTTTCCAAATAAAAAGGTTATGTTTTTATTCTTCTTTGGGAATCAAAATGCTCTGAGCTGGACTAATGCACCACATATCAGCTCAACTGAATTTGTAACTCCTATGTATATTAAAAGAACCGCAAGGCACTAAAAGCATTCATCTTTCTACGTCACTTTAGTTGCAAAATACAGTGAATAAAATTGATCCCTTAGAGCTTTCACATTGGTTGAAATAAATGTGCTAAATGCTTGCTCAAAGGAAGATAGAATAAGAAAGTAAAAAAATTTCCTAAGATATCTCTAATGTATTTTTTATCACAATGAAAAGAAAAAGGGGAAAATGGTAAATACTTGTAGCAATAATAAAGCTACAAATATATATGTTCTATTAAGTGGACAAATTGAGATTCTTGCACTTTATATTAAAACAGAGTATATGCTACTCGCAGCAGCAGAAAACGTTTTTATTATTACCATCCTGGACCTATCACAGAATATAAATACATTTAGTTAGTTAATTAAAAAAAAATTTTTTTTTTTTGGTTTTTGGGCCACACCCGGCGGTGCTCAGGGGTTACTCCTGGCTGTCTGCTCAGAAATAGCTCCTGGCAGGCACAGGAGACAATATGGGACACCAGGATTCCAACCAACCACCTTAGGTCCTGGATCCGCTGCTTGCAAGGCAAACACCGCTGTGCTATCTCTCCGGGTCCACTTAGAAATTTTCATTAAAGATAAGCAAACAAAAGCCATTGAATGGGTTTTCTATTTGGTAGTTCATTTTATTTTATAGTAAGGAAAACTTTAGGGTATATATCAGTTTTCAAGTGTGTTTTTAAAAATAAGTTAAATGTGTTAGAAGAAAGAAACCTTGAATGACTGGAGAGATAGTTTAGTCGTTAAGTTGCTTGGTTTGCATGCATCTAACCCCAGTTCAATTCCTAGGAGTTCATACAGTTTGAACACAGCAAGAAGTAATTACTGTAAACAAAGGCAAGAGTAAGACCTGAGCATCTCAGGTGTGGTCCTAAACAAATATGCAAATAAACAAAAACAAATAAGGTCTGTTAACATGTTTAAAAAGATTATTAAATATTAAAATAGAAGCACGCCATATTTACAGAACACAATTCTCAAGCATAAAAGTAGACAGAATGTATTTCAGAAAAACTTCAAATTCTGAGACTCATACAATCATCAGTAGGATTCTCTTGCTATTATAAAATATACTATTGCTTTTTATTTTGGTTTTGGGATCAGACTTAGAAGTGTGTAGAGATTACTCCTAGCTCTGTGCTCACAGATCACTTCTAGCTAAGGCCATATGGGGTGTCAGTGGCCGAACCTTGGCTTTAGATGTGCAAGGCAAGAACTTTATCCATTGAATTATTTTCTCTGGTTCCTACACATAATATAATCTAAAGTAGAAATTCCACACAATTGCCAAATACAGTTGTCAAATAGTTTCTTGTAAAATGTGGGCTTTTAAATTATATTTTTAAAATTTACTTTATTTCAATTACATATTTGGGCTCTAATTTAACTGATCATGTAATTATCAATAAGCAATGAAATTGTATTTCACATGTATGAGAAAATGTAAATCATGCAATTACATCATAATGATTCTCAACAATTATTGTCAGCTTTCTTAGGTCTCAGTATCCCATAAGTGATTATTATTCCATTGTAATTTAACTCTTCTACCACAAGTGAATCTCTAAGTATTTACCACTGGGTCATTACTACAAAGTATTAACTTTATTATATATTAGATTAATTTATAAAAATAACTTAGAACAATGAAAATAAATAGAAGCATTTTTATTTATTACAATGTTCTCATTCCCTCTATTTATTAGTAGACTACAATGAACTAGACACTTGCTAGTCAGGAAAGAGAAGTTAATGATAAAGTCTTCTGGGACTTTTCTAGAGGCAGATGATACCCAAGAGCAAAGGAAGCATTGGATTAAGGAAGTGTGAGATTCCAAAGTACAAAATAGATTTCCTTTGAGTTTAAGTCAATGACTTCAAATGCTATGAAAATGAAAGAGAATAAAAAAGGCTACACATCATTCTTAAACTCGAATTTATAAAAATATTTTCAAGAGATAGCAGACCATTTTATTTAATAAATTTTATGGTTCAACAAAATTTTATAGTACTTATTAAAATAAAAATAAATCTTTTTAATTTTCTAATAGTGATACTAAACAATATTCAATCTTCATTATCCAAAATCACTATATTATTTATTTATTTTATTTATAAATTTCAAACTACAGTAGGCAAGTGTTAATTAGGATGACAATTGTTTTCATTATATCACACTGATTACCAACTATATGAGAGCAGATTTGTAATTTTGTAGTAAACTCTTTCTGAAGCTTAAAGTCTAAATACAAACATTTTCCTCACATGTTTCAAAATTTTAATGTAAATTCTACTTTTTAATATATTTTACACTTGAAATAATTGCTATTATTGTTTTAATTAATTAAATGCAGAAGAAAATACACAGACTTTTCTTTCTATGCAGATGTGAGAAATATTCAAAATTTTGATTTTTAAATAAAGATTTTGTCTTTCTAAGCATACTGAAATATATTTCATCATATTTCAACAAATATTTCAATATAATTCAAACATACTGAAATATATTTCAGCACTGGGTATCTTAGCAGACTACCTTCTACAGTATTCATTGAGTAATTGAATATTTACTTGGTACGGACAAAATTCTAAAGAAATAAAAAGTTGACTGATGTCATGGTAAAAATTCTATCTACAAATAATCTAGAATTTCTAATACATTAATCATGACAATGGTGCTTTTGATATAACTACTATACAGTATTCATCTAAACAGAGCATGAGTCATGAATCTGACAGTCTATACTGAATTGGGAGCAGACTGGAACTATAATTTATAGTACAATAGAACCCAATACAGAGGCACATGTAGTCCAGGCTCTTTAAATATACTATAAATAATAGCTCTGCGTAGAATAATTGACAATGAGCAGGGGCTGAATGATGAATCATCAAGCAGTTTAAGTAAAACTCTGACTGATTAAATGCTTTGTTTTTAAACCACCTGCATCAGCTCTAGGGCAGGGAAAATCAAATGGTTCTGTCTTTAAAAAAATGCAGACATGCTTACAAAGGATAAACTTTATTTTTTTAAATAAAATCTTTATTTAAGCACCATTATTACACACATAATTGTAGTTAGGTTTCAGTCATAAACAGAACACCCCCTTCACCAGTGCAACATTCTCACCACCAAGGTTCCCCTTCCCTTGGATGCCCAAGTAAATGTGGAGCATTGAATAATTCAATTATCTGAGTTTTGACCAGGATTTATTGCAAGACAATGTTGAAGACAAGGCACATGTCAATGATGCAGTGTCTCAAGACCTATAGGCTTGTAATCTCCTCCTTTCATTTTGGTTTAATGGTCTGGAGAAGGCTGTTTTTCCTCAAAAACTTTATCTTCCAACCAGTTCCCTGATTAGGCGAGTGAGTGGAGACTCTTTGAAAAGCTGCTCCCTACTTTAGAAGAGAAAGCAGTAGGGCAGTGACTAGACACAGGCTGGAAGATTAACTAGCTCCAGCATGAGCACTCAGAGTCACACCACTAGTCAGGACTAGACTAAGACTAGACTAGACTAAGCAACACCTCCATTCTGAGCCACCAAAATTGAACTTGCTCAATGCACTGACTCACAACAAAGATATTCCCAGAGAGTCTTAATTAAATGTTAATAAAACATTAGAGTGGCACATTAGATAGCTATAACTTGGTAATGCACATGTAAGCACACTTTTCAACATGTCCTATTGTATATGAATTTACCTAGATTATTATGTTTGACAGTTTTGTTTTACTCATGTATTGCCAACTTGTATAAAGGTTTATTCACTTTATCATTCAAATGATCCATCTCCAAAATAATATCAAAATGTATATCAGCCAATGGTAATATAGTTTTGGAGGGAAAGTCAGACCACACCCAGCAGTACTCAAGGGCTTTTCTCAGCTTAGTACTCATAACTGACCATTGGCAGTGCTTGGGGGACTGTATGCTGTGCCAGGGACTGACCAATGTTGGTAGCCTGCAAAGTAACTAACACTTTATACTAATTCTCTGGCCCATGTATTGTGGGGGGTCACACCTAGCGATGCTCAGCAATTACTCATGGCTCTGCATTCAGAAGTCACTCCTGACAGGCTCAAAGGACCATATGGGATGCCAGGATTCAAAACCAGAGTCTGTCCTGTGTTGGCCACATGCAAGGTAAACATCTTACTGCTATTCTATCATGGCTCCGTCCCCAAATTTTCACCTATTTTTGAACTACAACTATGTTGGTAAAAAAATTGTAGGCATATTTCATTTCTTTTGAAATTTTCTCTAAGTTGGTAACTTTGGCAATACTGCAAAAGCTACCAATTCTCTAGTGAATCCACCCTAAATTCCCTTTATGTTTATTGCAGATAAAATTCAATGACACAACTTTTGTCCAGTTTCTCTTTAAAATAAAATTTAAAAAAGCATGTGAGTTATGAAGAGCAATTTAAGAGTCAAATGTCTGAATCAAGAGGAATAATCTAATTAATATATATCTTTGAAATTCCTTCTTCACAGCTATTTTGGCATGAATAGGAAAAATGATTATTTAAACAGAACTGGTCTTGAGTTTTAACTTGGTTATAGAATGACTGTGTGTATTAATTAACTTTTAGTTCTCTGAACATTAGCCTATATATTATGCTCATAGCTTTGATATTCTTTTTTTTTTTTTTTTTGGTTTTTGGGCCACACCCGTTTGACGCTCAGGGGTTACTCCTGGCTATGTGCTCAGAAATCGCCCCTGGCTTGGGGGGACCATATGGGACGCCGGGGGATCGAACCGCGGTCCTTCCTTGGCTAGCGCTTGCAAGGCAAACACCTTACCTCCAGCGCCACCTACCCGGCCCCAGCTTTGATATTCTAAAGACATAAAAATGCTATGTGAAAAATAGCTTGGCACTTTGTACTCCACCGAAATCACTCTCTTCTCATCACGAGGGCATAAATAAGCATGTGAAAGTGTAAATTATATTAAAACACATATGCTTTATTACTATTCATATTATCATGCCAAGAGTGGCAATAATGGAGCTAAATAATAGTACAGCAGGTAGGGTGCTTGCCTTGCACTTGGCCCACCAGGGTTAAACTCCCAGCACCCCATAAAGTTCCCCCAGTGCTACCAGGAGTGATCCCTAAGTAAAACCTGAGAACAGACAGGTGTGGCCCATCAAAAAAAAGACTATATTTCAAGAAGGCTGGATAAGTAGTCCAGAGGTAGAACACTTTGACTTGCACGCAGCCCTCAGGCTATTTGAGTCAATCCCTGGCACCATATACATCATGCAAAGCATGACCATATGCTTTCCTTCTCAAAAAATATAGATGTATACATATATGCTTCAAAAGGTGATTTATGTGCTTAAGAAATTAATTACTTTGCATTAATTCATTTCATGGAAGGTTAAAGTGTTATAGACTAGATTTATATGGATAAATACTTTATTTATATATATGACTGGTTAAAAATAATAGGCAGAAGGTTTATAGAAAATACCAATGAGTTAAAAGTATATTTGATATATTTTTTAAATTTAAGAAGGGATTAATACTGAGTTCATTATTATATTTATTTTGAAGGATACAATTTTAGTGAAACTTTTACTTCCCTTTTTCCCAGTTTCTTTTGAGAATTCTCATTAACCAAAAATGTTCAATCATGACCTTTGAAAAGAAATCTCTTGTTGCTTGATTTTCAATTTTGGACCACACACAGGGGTGCTCAAGCTTGCTCTTGGCTCTGTGCTCAGAGACTACTTGAAAGGCAAGCTCTTTTACCCACAGAATCATAACAACAGCTCTGGAAAAGAAATTTTATTTTGTATAAATATACACTGATTATAAATGTGATTTATTATCTATGATGTTCCTGTGAATTAGAAGCAAACTTAAATTCCGAAGATGATTGTAGTTCAGATAATTCAATGTAATGTAAATTGCTCAGTTTTCCTCTTTGTCTCTGATTGTTCTTTTGTCATTATAGAAAAAACTAACTTACTATTTTTCTACTTCCTGATTCTTACGTTTATTTCTTTGTGAACTGAGGCTTAAAGAGAGAAAGAGGAAGGGAAAGAGAATCAGAGAAAAAGCCAGGGGGGGGGGGTTCTCTGTCAGGAAGAAAGAAATTGCCTACTTGCACTATTATCTTAGAAATGATTAGCTCTCTTTCAAAGAAACTTCTCTCTGCAACATCCCATCTTAGACATTTTTCTCTGGGAATGACTCAGAAAAACTTGTCATTGTTAGTGAATCTTAGAATTGCAGATACTTGGGCCCGGAGAGATAGCACAGCGGTGTTTGCCTTGCAAGCAGCCGATCCAGGACCAAAGGTGGTTGGTTCGAATCCCGGTGTCCCATATGGTCCCCTGTGCCTGCCAGGAGCTATTTCTGAGCAGACAGCCAGGAGTAACCCCTGAGCACCGCCGGGTGTGGCCCAAAAAAACAAAAAAAATTGCAGATACTTAAAAGTGAATTAAAAATGATTGAAGTAATCACATTTTTTTTTTTTACTGAGATCTCTCAAGGTAGATGCTACTAAAGAATTAAAAAATCTCAGGACTGGATCAGAGTCAGAGTATAGCAGTGAGGCACTTGCCCTACACTTGACTGACTGGGTTCAATCCCAGGCACCCCATATGTTCCCATGACCACCACCAGGAATGATCTGATAACCAAGCTAGAAGTAAGCCCTGAACACCACTGAGTGTGGCCCCCAAAAAGCAAACAAGGAATGGAAAAACTCAGCTAATAATTTTTAACTCAGATTTATCTTAGTGTATTTTAGTGGATCTTAGTTCTATAAATAGCACTCATAATTATTTTATTAAAATAAAATTTATTTCAGGGGCAGGTGAATAGTGCAGTGGGGAGGGCATTTGCCATGCATATAGGCAACGTGGGTTCTATCCCAGTTATCCCATAGTGCATCTTTTTTGTTGTTTGTTTGTTTTTTGGTTTTTGGGTCACACCCAGCAACACTCAGAGGTTACTCCTGGCTCTATGCTCAGAAATCACTCCTGGCAGGCTCGGGGAACCATATGGGATGTCAATATACGCACCACTGTCCTTCTGCATGCAAGGCAAATGGCCTACCTCCATGCTATCTCGCCAGCCCCTCCATAGTGCATCTTATTTGACATTCCTTAGTGCTAAATAAGCCAAGTATCACTGACTCCCTGAAAACATTTCTTTTATTTCTATTATTAGACATATGGATTATGCAATCTACACATTCTATAATAATTTCATCTTTCCAAAAATGGGAAAAAGACATTAAGACAGTATTTTCCTATTTACATTTACAAATACCATGACTTTTTTTGTTTTTGAGCCACATACATTCTGCTTGAGATTTGCTTCTGGCTCTATATGCAGACATCCATCACTAGTGGCAGGTCACTTGGGGTGCTAGGGACAGAACTCAAGTTAACCACATGCAAAGCAATCACCTTTCACAAGTACCAATGCCTGGGCTTCACCAACACACACACATATACACACATATGCACACACCCATACACATTCATTACTATTTCTATATTATCTCAGAGACCAAAGACAAAATTCTCATCATTTACTATAGTTATAGAGAAATATGACTAATTATTAGCTACTGAATACAGATCACCATAGAATTAAGTGGAACTCAATAAAAGGGTAGCCCTAGTTGAAAGTCTGGAATTTTGTAATGGATATAAGAAAAAACATGTTTAGTTCCAAAAAAAAAAGTATTCTAACTCATACTGTGCAAGGGGCTTACATCAGAGACTCTAAAGTATTAAT
Organism: Suncus etruscus; assembly: GCF_024139225.1. Taxonomy (NCBI): domain Eukaryota; kingdom Metazoa; phylum Chordata; class Mammalia; order Eulipotyphla; family Soricidae; genus Suncus; species Suncus etruscus. The sequence goes on from NC_064858.1 coordinate 70,791,174, forward strand.
ATCATGCATTTAATATCAGATAAGGTTATTATGAAGGTTTTACTTCATGGAGTCTATGCATGTACTTATCTCACTATGATGCATTGAGCAAAAGGAATAGATACTACTTAAAATGCTAAGATGTGCAGCCTAATTTACAATTCTCATACACATGTGATGAGATTAAAGAAAAATGAAATCTTGACCAGATTAGAATCTTGAGAAACTGTCTGTCAAACACCACTTGTCATACCCTGGGATTAATTAAATTCATATAATCTTAAATACACAAATATATAATAGATGCAAATTCTACTCTGTGAAACCTAAATTAATAAGCAGAATGGATGTGGATTCATTTTCTAGAATTGTATAGAACAGATCTAAAATGAACAGCAAATGATATGTATTTTATCTGTAGAATGTGTATCACTAATAAAAGTATATTTTCATTAAAGTATGGGTGATGAACTATGCTAAATACTATGAGCATCATTAATTTTCTGTCACAGTATATTATAAAATTTAAAAGGCACTAATTAACCTGACATAAGTGTTTCTTACAAGCCAGATGTTAATTTCTAGATAAAATAATACATTCTCTAAATTATATTTTGATTAGGAGTAAAGATAGCAATATGACTGAATAAGAAAATTAAATATGTCATTAATTATAGAAAATGTTATTCTATGACTAATGCTCTAATTCTGAGATAACTTAATATGGTGAGTTTTACCAATAATGACTTGTAAAAATTATCTGAGAAATGGCACTCTCCCTTTTCTTAATAAAATACTGAATATACATTGAAAATATTTCCTAGATATATTGTTTATGACCTTTTCTGTTTCCTTTATTAAGCTAACTTATTTTAATTTTATAAGTAGTAATAATTTAATGTTTCTTTAAAAGTTCCTAACTAAAGTTGAAAAATTATAGCTGGTATATTAAAATGTTTGTAAGCAATGAGAATACTGCATTAGATTAAAATAAAATATACAGACTTCCTATTAGAATGGTTAAAAAAAGATTGACCCTTGCTTTTCATGCAGCTGACCTAAGCCATTATTTCCCTGGCATTATGTATGTTCTCCCAAGGTCAGCCAGGAGAGACCTCTAAGCACTGAAGGGTATAAAATAATTCCCTCTTTGCTAAAACAACAACAAACTTAACTGAGTTTTATTTATCATGATTATAAACTCAAGTTTTTAAAAAAAATTTTTTTTATTAACCATTGTGATTTACAAAGCCCTTCATAATTGGATTTTAAGCATGTAGTGACCATACCCACCACCAGTGTTGACCTCTCTCCACCAAATTTCCCAGGGTGCATCCTATACAACCAGACTTAACTCACTGGCCTGCCAGTGTAATAGGCACATTTTACGTTTAGATTACTATAGTTTGGGTCTCTTGATTCTGTTATTGTTTACTTCATTTGAGTATATAGTTCTGCCCTATCTTATCACCACCAATGCATCTAAGACCACTTGGCCACTGGCCCCCATTGTCTCTTTTTTTCTCAATTTTATAGAAAAATGCAGAAATGTGAGGTAAAACAAATAATTCATCCCCAAGATTCTATGAAAAAAGGCAGGAACCCCTATCAAAAAGATAACAATAAAATAAAATAAATGGGGTGGTGGTGGCAGGTTTTATTTTTCCATAGGCACTGCAAATATTGGAGAAATTAGAAAAGAAAAACCCTGGACTAAAATACAGGGTGTCCATACCCATGAAGCATCCTATCATAACACCAACTACAGGCTCCAGGCATACTAATTGTCTAATCTCAAGGTCTATCTTCCTGGTTCCAAGATAAGTTCTCCTCAATTACAGTTGTCAGTCAGGCTTCTGTAATTAGAGATGTTGGTTTTTGCAGAGATCCTATGCTAAAACTGGGGTGTCATGGAACATCTTCTGATTTCATTTCACGGTTAGGTAGCAAGTATGGGAAGCCTGCCCTTGAAAGCAAGTTGTTGCTATTTCCTAATCATTGGGTTGTCATATGAGCCCATCCTGGAGAATGTCCATGATAGGGCGGCCTTAGGGCCTCCAAGATGGAAGTTTGATTCCTGATACTGGTACCAGAAAGTGCAGGTTCCAAAAATGGGATCCAAAGGTTAGGAATAGATGTAAACTCATTTATTTAAAAAAATATATTTTTTTGATTTATCTCTTGCCACAAGCCAAATTTTTCTTAATAAATTAAAACCATAAAGCCAGTTGTATAAAGCAACAACAGTAATTGGTATGCACTATAGAAACAAAAAAAATCTTCCGAATCCTTGAAGTTATTATATTTTTAGCCCCCTTGTGGCTCGCCCCATTGCCCCACTGAGAATATCATCAGTGAATAGAAGCAATTTGAACACTTATTTTCTTTACTCTCAACATTTTCTATGAATTAAATGTGTTTTCTTTTCTCCTATTTAGTCACATCATAGCAACTATTTTATCTAGGTCAGTTTGAGAACATATGTTCAGAATCCATTGCTCTTGCATGAATGGTTTGGCTTGACTCTCAACAAAATCCCCATCATCAAGCACAGGGCTTTCCAATTGTAGATCATGATTCAGAGTTGTCCCTAAATAAAGTTAAGTGATATTTCTTTCAAGTAAAGGAGTTCACCAATAAAAAATATTCAGATAGAAATATCTTTCCTCTTCTTTCTTTATACAACCAGGAACTATTTCCACTTATGGCTGGAAGTGAGGCTGAATAACTTGACAGGTTATTCAGAGGACATTCCATCCGATGTGTCTTCCAGAAAATCAATGTCTCTTCCTGTGATATTCCTGACCCTGACCAGGGAGCTAAGGGCCCAGAAGGGACAGAAGGAAATCCAATGTATGGGAGGAAGTAGCTAACAATCCCTGATGAGGATGAGATGGAGTAGGACACCAGGGTGCTAGAGAGGATCTTGGGAACCCTGTGGAATTGTACCACTTTCTGGGAACTTTGACTTAGGGATTTGTCACTAATGTAGATTTTACTTTACACAGATTTATTAGAACACATACATATATATCCTAAAGTCTTGCTACATAATGGCACCAAAATGAGCCAATCAGAGAGTACTAAATTGGTTAAAATTTAGGGATGAAGTAGCACTTAATCTTTACTTCTAAGATACTCAAAATGATTTCTATCTGAGAATATGTTCCCAAGCTACACAATGTCTTTAGTGTAGAAAGTACATTCAGAGTTTATAATGATCTTCCCTAATCTGAATGCCTAAGCAGGGGTCAGTTAAAGTGGAGTTTGTTCCTTCTGAATTCGAGGCACTGGATGATCTGGAAATTCTTCCAGCTCTGCTTATTTACAAAACATGAATAACTAAGCTCTGATTCAAAAGCTATTACCAAACACACTTCCTAGTCCTACTCATATACCTTTCAATTCTCTTTTCCTGTTCTTTTTATTTGGGTGGGTTGGGCCACACCTGGCAGTGCTCAGAGGTTATTCCTGGCTCCGTGCTAAGGAATCATTCCAGGCAATGCTCAAAGGACCATATGGGATGCTGAGGAGGCAAACGCCCTGCTTGCTGTGTTATATCTTCAGACCTGTTCTCCAGTTCTTTCATAAACATAAATGCCACAGATAAAACTTTAAGAAGCATTTGTATTTTAACAGTGATCATAATTAACTCAAATTCTAATGGTAAGATTAAATGTACAAGTTAACTTGGTAGGTTCAAAGAATGATTTTCATTGTAGATGTCTAGAAAAACATGACTATAAAATACATATTCTCTTTAATAGCTAACATTCCACATTTACATTTAAATTAAAAGTATCCTTTGAAACATTTTTTTTACATTAAGTTATTAAATAGTTCATTTTATGAAGGTTTCTTTCAGGTTAAAAGAAAACTGATTAAATGTTTTCATCTGTGGTGGAAAGTTCAACAGAACCACAGATCTTAAAAATTCTGGCACACACAAAATGACCCTTTGTCCATCTGACCTGGCAAATATCTCATAAATGTTCAATTTCAAAGCAGCAGATGTGATGCTTCAAACATTTATCCTCTAAATACTATCATAAACCAACAATACCATTCACCCAAATTGTTTTAAGTGTGAATGATTCTTAAACAAGGTATTCCTGATTCCTGGCCATTTTTAATTTACTAATTGACTTTATCATCATGAGCGCTCACAAAAGCAAGCTATATGCATATTTTACTAATGCGGTAGTTATTTCTATAGTATTTCTTTTTGTTTGTTTGTTTGTTGTTTTTGTTTTTTTGGGCCACACCAGGTGACGCTCAGGGATTACTCCTGGCTATGTGCTCAGAAATTGCTCCTGGCTTGAGGGATGCTGGAGGATCAAACTTTGGTCTGTCCTAGATCAGCCGTGTGCAAGGCAAATGTCCTACTGCACCACCGCTCTGGCTCCTATTTCTATAATATTTTATTATTATTTTTATTTATTTATTATTCTATAGCAAAGTTCTATTTCCAGGGTAACTTAAATTTATGCCTTTGGGCTAAACTGAAAATTTATTTCAAATTTCCTTTTGAAATGTCTGCTCTGAATAGATCATGTACGAGTCAAAGACTGTCATATCATTTTCTTTATTGACAGGTTTTTTTTTCTCTCATTTACTTTGCTAGGTGTGTATATATGTATGCATGTGCACATGTGCCTGTGAGATTTTAGGGCTATTGTTTCCTTTGCACCTGTTTAAACAGATGAAGGTTCATTAATCTAGGTTGATATGTCCTTAGAAGCCAAAGGATAAAATAGGTGCCCTATTAACACAACAGGAATAAACCAGGTAAACTACTGCTAATTCAGACTTCTTACTATGATTCCCTTATCAATGCAGCCTAATTTCTTAATTCCTTTTATTTCCCTATCTTTATCTTATTAGTCCAGAAGAAAAGTCGAGTCCTCTGACATGGTTTACTGAATACTGATATGATTAGAACTTAGTCCTTGATGGTTGTTGAAGTAATATATCCTTTCATTTCCCATTTTCCTGGAGAAGATCAGAATGAAAGGAGAAGGAAATCAGAGGAAAGGATTGGAGAGGAAAGAGACTTCATTCATTATATGGAAATGAGAAGAGGATATGCATCAGTGAAGAAAACAAGAACAGAAAGATCAAAATGAGATCTAACTCTTGCTATCAGTGCTTCAAATATGGCTCAAAGAGTATCAGTTCCTGTGTTTTATTTTAACAGTTTTCTGTCTCTCATTTTCACATTACGCATTTTGTCAGCAACATATTAGCAGTAAAATTATGTTCTCGGGAAACAGTCACATTTGCTCTCTACCAAATCACTGTAAAATAATACAAAACTTACCTTTAATGGCACTTAAATACTACATCAGAGAACACTTATTTTCTACTAATTAAAAATTATCTATATAACTCTCCTTAATATTTTAAGAAGTAATTTTACTGAGAATTCTTTAACAGTATAGGCTAGTTCTTTTAAGGTAGATTCTGAAGAAGAATGAGAATTTAAATTTAAGTAAAGTAATATATATAAACACACTACTTCTATTTGTCTTTATATAAAAAGCCTCTCTAGTCAATTTTAATAATTTCAGAAAATATTATTGTTACTTAGATATATATTTTGTCACTTGGATAAATATATAATTTCATTTCAATGTATAGGATTTACAGGCAATAAAAGGGACTTCTCAAGATATAAATAGGAAACACAAGAGAAAACATCAAAAGCACTATTCCTATAGTTTCTCCTGATTTCTATAAGTCTCACACACATGTGTTTCACACACATGTCCCTAATCAAAAACATTGGATTTTAAAAATCCAAATTATATCACTAAGAAATACTTTACATTTCCAATTTTCATGTTTCTTCAAGTCAAAGTTTCATAGAGACTCTAGACAACTAATAAGTTGGGTTGAGAACAGGAGAGCATCTAGATTCACAGAAGTTGATAAACTAGTGCAGATTGTCCTAAGAGTCACATAAGTTCATTTAACCAATTACATACCAAACCACAGGTAGAAGACAAGAGGTAGCTGTTAAATGCATATGTAATATCTGACTTTCATATTTATTCAGAGATATGCCATTGAAAAAAAGATATATCAGGTAACAGTGAAACTGATAGCTTAGAGGCTTCCTTATGTCAGACACATCATGTTCAAGGACAACATAAAAAGTTGTCTTATAGCTTTTGAATTTTCAACATTATAATGTGAAAGTTTTGCTTCTCAGAGAAATAAAAATAATTTTTACATTAATAAGATCTTCAGAAATGTTGTCCTTTTTAAAGAGTATTAGTTTATTAGCCTATAATTGAGGTAATGAAATATAAGAATCCACCTCCGAAAATTAAATGAACTGTCTTGTATTTAAATGAATAAAATGTTATATAATCTTGTAAAATCTTTGCTTTTTATTGGTAACAATTGATAGCAGTTAAATTAGCTCTAGGAGAGTATATTGTTCCCTCAAGGCAACTGAATGTAAAATCGCAGGGACAATCAGATAAGTAAATGATGACTATAATACTGAACAAAATGTGATTTCTTCATAGTCCTATTATTTACATACATTCTAAATCATAGCAAACCACTTGACATAAATTTTGTTTTCAATATAATTGAAATAAACAATTTAAAATTTACAGTCTACCTATGAGCTCACTACCATAGGGATCCTTTTAAACAGAATACAACCACAACTGGCATTCAATATAATCTTGAGATAATTCAAATACATTGACAGATTTACTATTAATAGACTATAGTACGAGGTGCATATTCTTCCACTTTCCACAGTCAGGTAAAAGATAGAATCACTCACTTATTATGGGAGATATTATAGGTCAATAGACAGACAGACAGACAAATAGATGGATAGATAGATGGATGGATGAATAGATAGATGGATAGGTAGATAGGTAAGTAGATTTTTTGTTTGTTTTTTTTTGGGGGGCCACATCCAGTAATGCTGAGGGGTTACTCCTGGCTATGTGCTCAGAAATCCCTCCTGGTTTGGGGGACTATATGGGATGCTGGGGAGTGAACCGCGGTCCATTTTGGGCTAGCACTGGCAAGGCAGACGCCTTACTGCTCCGTGCCACCACTCCAGCCCCAGATTTTTATAAGTTTAAACTGACTTGAGTTGGGAACTTTATATTGTATTCTGAAGATGTCATAGTTTCAAAGAAGAACCCAATTCAGAATCTCATAATTTCACAAACAAGGGCCAGTGTGACAATCTGCTCAGAGAAAGGAAAAATATCTCTCACTGAGCAAAGGAGACTGTCCCAACACACTGACAGATGAAACCAAGCAGAGACTGACATGATAATGTCTCTAAGACTCATCTTTGTCAAGTCCTGTCAATGTGAAGGAACTGTCAGAAGTGGCTTTTGCACTAGTTGTCCAGGACCAAATAGATAGGTGGCATTGGCACTGGGAACAGAAGGCATTTCCCAAGATCATTGCTCCTTCAGACTGCTCTGTTCTCACTGAGTCAGGCCAGTCATCAGCATGACAGATCCATGCTACAGTAGAGAAATTTCTGTCCTACAGAATCCAGCAACATGTACCTGTCAAGGCTGGAGGAGAGCTGGGACAAACCATTAGATGTTTCAAGAGAAAAGAAAGAGAAAACAACTGCATGAGGCTTAAGCACTTGTTTACCTCTTTGTAAGTTCACCTCTTTGTAAGTATCTTTGTAAGATAAATAATAGGTGTTTTAGGTACTCTCAAGGATATAAACAATATTTTTAAAGTGACAATCTGAGGGAGACTTTAATATTTTCACCTTGATATAATTCTTGTTTGATGTAAGCTATAATGCTCATTTGCTTACATTTCAGTTATTTTTATTATTTGTGAGCTCTCAATAAAAATATACCTTTTATTTATAATATCTTTATTTAAGCACTCTTATTACAAACACGTTTGTAGTTTGGTTTCAGTTATAAAAAAGAACACCTCCCCTTCACTTGTGTAATCTTCCCACCATCAATGCCCCATATCCCTCCTCTCTCAACCCATGCCATTGTCATGGTAGTTGTTAGTATTGTTCATTTCTCTAACTGCACTCACCACTCTTTGTGGTAAGTTTCATATCATAGTCCAGTCCTTCTAGTTCTCATCTCTTTGTCTCTGGATATTTATTGTCTTTTATTTTTCTTAAATCCTACAGATGACTGAGACTATACTATCTATCTCTCTCCTGCTGACTTATTTCACTCAGCATAATAGTTTCCTTGCCCATTCACATATAGGAAAATTTCATGACTTCATTTTTCCTGACGTCTGGATAGTATTTCATTGTGTACATGTACCACAGTTTCTTTAACCACTCATCTATTGTCAGGAATCTGGATTGTTTCCAGATTCTGCTATTGTAAATAATGCTGCAATAAATATAGGTGTGAAGAAGGCCTTTTCGTATTGTGTTTTTGTGTTCCTGGTGTATATCTCTAGGAGTGGTATAGTTGGATCATAGGGGAGGTCAATGGACAGTTTTCTGTGGAATCTCCATATTATTTTCCATAAAGGCTGGACTAGACAGCATTCCCACCAGCAGTGAATGAGAGTTCCTTTTCCCCACATCCCTGCCAGACCTGATCTCAGAGCAGAGAGATAGCACAGTGGTAGGGTGTTTGCCTTGCATGCAGCTGATTCAGGATTGATGGTGGTTCAAATCCTGGCATCCCATATGGTTCCCCGATCCTGCCAGGAGTGACTTCTGAGCACAAAGCCAGAAGTAGCCCCAGAGCACTGCCAGGTGTGACCCAGAAACAAACAAACAAAAGAACTGATTGTTCTTGTTTTATTGATGTGTGCCAGTCTCTGTGGTGTGAGATGGTACCTCGTTGTTGTTTTGGTTCACATCTCCCTGATGATTAGTGATGTGGAGCATTTTTCCATGTGCCTTTTGGCCATTTGAAAATATACCTTTTTATGGTTTCTCATATTGCTTAGTTGTGAAATAATAATAAATTAATGTTATCCTAATTATAATCATAATTATTTTAAAATATTTTATATTTCATTAAATTAATATATTACACCTTATATTCTATAGTATATTGTTTCATAATAATTATAATGATCTGATTAAATGGTAATTTAATCCTAGTACAATTTACATTAATTTATTTTAATTTATATTAAATTGAAATTAAATATTAAAAAGTGGAATAACTGATATATAATCATAAAAGTGTAGAAATGTTTTGTTAAAGATATAGGTATTTCTTCCAAGGGAATAAATACCCCAAATTTTATCATTTATTACAAACATTTTACCATGAGAAGCAATCAGTTTTCTGATATTTACTGAACATTTTAAAACTCTCCACATTAGAAGATGGCTAAATATGCAGCAAAGAATTCATGAAGAAAATAACAATATTAAATGGATTTTAAAATAAGAAATTATTTTATGGACTAGAGAGAAGTACAATAAGAAGGGCTTTTACTTGGCAGGTGCAAAGTCCTCTAGGTGACCCCCAGCATGACATGTGGTTCTCTAAGGACCTCCAGGTAATTCCTAAAAGCAGAGCCAGAAATATGCCAGGAGAACTGTCAAGTGTGAGTCTCCCAAATGAAACATGCCTTTTTCTTAAAGCAATGCAAGTAGTTTTCATTGCACTGAGGGAAGGCATCCTTCGCCCACTCCACCTATTCCCTTTGAGTAGTGTGACCTAATCTGGAAACCTCATCACTCTGAATTAGTTAAGCATGTAATCCTCTCATTTCTGCAGTTATGCTTCAGGACTCTTTATTTGTTTTACTCCAATCTTACAATTATAACCTTCATAGAGAATTAGAGCTCTTTCCTTTCCAATAAAGACAACAGTGAAATGAGGTCTAATTCTGATAGGTTTTCCACATTGCTTCTGCTATATCATTATGCTTAACCCATCTATAGTAACCATCTTTTACTTTTTAATGGAATAAAATAGACCAGTGGTTCTTAACTGGAAACTGAAAAATAGTAGTGCTTTGGGAGCAATTTTAATAAAAAATCTCCTATAAATAAGACTTTAAATGACTTCAAATACTCAACTTTGAGAAGAAATGTATTCACACATTTGCTTTCTGATTTAATTTCACAGATGGGAGAAAAAATTAAGAAAAATTAACACAGGAAAGCAGTATTGTTAAATGTACAGTGATCAGATCTTTGTGAGGTGCAAGGAAATATTTAACTAGAATTATTTATTGTCACAGTTGCAACCCAAAGCAGTTAAATAAAAAATAAAACAGAATAACACTTTCCTGCATATCATGTCTAATACAGTTCTTCCTAAAGGAAACTTGTAATTTTCACATACTTAAACAATAAAATCTTCCCCAAACATACAACCAATTAATCTTTGATAAAGGGACAAGAAACAGAAAATGGAGCAAGAAAAGCCTCTTCAATAAGTGGTGTTGGGACAACTGGTCAGACATATGCATAAAAGCAACCTTGGACCTCCATCTAATATCCTGCACAAAGGTCAAATCCAAATAGTTTAAAGAGCTCAATATCAGACCAAGAACTATAAAGTATATAGAACAACACATAGGTAAAACACTCCATGACATTGAGATTAAAGGCATCTTCAAGGAGGAAACAGCACTCTCCAAACAAGTGGAAGCAGAGATAAACAGATGGGACTATATTAAGCTGAGAAGTGTCTGCACCTCAACGGAAATAATGACCTAAGATACAAAGGCCACCCACAGAATGGGAGAAGCTATTTACACAATACCCATCAGATAAGGGCCTAGTATCTAAGATATACAAGAACCTAACAAGAAAAAAAAATTCTAACCCCATGAATGAATGGGGAGAAGAAATGAACAGACACTTCCTCAAAGAAGATATACAAATGGCCAAAGACACATGAAAAAATGCTCCACGTCACTAATCATCAGGGAAATACAAATCAAAACAACAATGAGGTACCATCTCACACCACAGAGTCTGGCACACATCACGAAAAACAAGAATAATCAGTGCTGACAGGGATATGGGGAGAAAGAAATTCTCATTCACTGTTGGTGGGAATGCCATCTAGTCTAGTCCAGCCTCTGTGGAAAACAATATGAATATTCCTCAAAAAACTGGGCATTGATCTCCCCTATCATCCAACTATACCACCCCTAGGAATATACTGTAGGAACACTAAAACACAATACAAAAATGCGTTCCTCACATCTATAATTCATTGCAGTGCTATTTACAATAGCCAGAATCTGGAAACAACCCAGATGCCTGACAACAGATGTGTCTAAAGAAACTGAAGTACATATGCATAATGGAATACTATCCAGCTGTAAGGGAAAATTGAAGTCATGAAATTTTCGTATGCATGGATGGACATAAAAACATTAATAGAAACATTAATATAAAGTAATATAATACAATAATCTAATCTAAAATCAAAAAGGATAAAAAAACACAAAATGTTCAAGACCTTTATTTCAAAATGCTTTTCTTTCATGAAAATAGAATCTCGGTTTGGTAGGCTAGGAAGCTGTTCCCAGCATGCTTCCCATTTCTCCTCCTTTGTTCCCTGGACTGCTAGTATAATTAGTCCTCTCTGTGTATAGCCTGTTGTAGCATGGGTATCGATTCTGTTGTCTTTGACCTTGGGTTTGGTGTTTAAGTCTGATCATTTTTTATTTCCACTCAAAGTTCATAAGACTGTTTGCTCTTGGTACCATCCATTTTCTCCCCCTTCAATTTATGAGGCAGAACAAGATGATTCAAATTCTGTGGTTCTGTTGGAAAAAGGAGAAAAAAAAGAAATCTGGGAGGAGTCCATATCTAGAGGCTATAAATATCAATATAAAAAAAAGAGGCAAAAAAAAGTAAATTAGTTTAAAAAAGATATAATATATGGATTAAAGCACTTGACTTTTGATGTGGTCAACTCATATCTAGTTCCTGGCACCATATAAAGTCCCTCTGGCTCTGCCTGGAGTGATATTTAAGCACAGTCAGGAGGAAATTCTGAGAACCATCAGCTGTGGCCCTCCTCCCACCACATTTTTGTGTAATGGTTTTATTTGCAGTTATCTTTATTACCATTTATCGCCAATGAGAAAACTAAAGAGAGTCATACATTTGACTATAATGGATGCAGACATGAAATTAAATAAGGGAAAATGTATGCATAGTAGATCAGCTCTAGGCCTTATTTCAAATCTTGTCTGGCAAAGCCAACAAGCTAGAGTCACATGCCTTCATATGTTCAAAATCAACAACTGAAACCCTTATCTTCCAGTAGGGCTTTTTCCTGTTGGCTTTTTTCATCACTGTTAGCATCATCTACCATTTAGGTATAATAAGACTAGATTTCCTTTAGATCCAGAAACATCTAATTAAATTCTATTCCTATTCTATTCTATATTCCTATACTATATGTAAATACTAATATATTAAATATATTTTAAAAATAAGTCAGCTTCATTTTATATCCTGCAAATGAGATACCTTTTTAATGACAGTATTATAAATCACAGTATAAGGTAAAAAGGGTGGGAGAGAGAGAAAGAGAAAATAAGTTTCTGCCATAGTGGTGGATGGGGGAACAAAGGGAAACTGGGGACATTAGAGGCAGGAAGTGGACAATCATAAAGAGATGAATGTTGGAACACTGGTTGATACTCAATAAAGAAAAAATAATAATTTATTTCAAAGTTTCTATACATTGAGAAATATTAAATGACTCCAAGACCATGATGGATCCTCTTTGGTATATTTTGTTGGTCTAGGAGTTGAGTAAATTGGTGCATAAAAAGCACTGATGATAATTTGATACTAATCACGTTACTTCAGCAATAAAACCATCTCGATTTCAATTTTTGTTTGTGTGGGGGCCACTATTGGCTGTGCTCAGGGCCTACTTCTGGCTCTGCACTAAGGGTCACTCTTGATGGTACTTAGGTGACCATATATATGGTTTTTAAATGCATTACAGAGAACTACTACAAACACAACAGTATAATTTCTGAATTAATTATTATTCTTCCTAAAAATATCTGTGTTAGCAAGTGATTTTTAATATTCATTATCATTAAAAAAAGCACTTACGATTCTTAAAATAACACCAGAATTACAATCAGTACAAGGAGGATAAAGAAATGCTTCTGGAACTTATTTAGTCAAATTTTTTGTGATTGTTATCATTTGAAAAATTAATGTGCACTATTAAATGTAAAAATAAATATTTTAAAAGTCTTTCCAGCATGCTCTTTAGCAAACAATCACTAGAGATAATTTTGAATATTAGGCCACTGAAAACTCCCAATATATCTCTACATCAATCCTAAATTTTCATTATTTTTTAACCCTTGTTGGTTTCTCCAGTCTCCACTAATAATATGATAAAAAAAAAACTGCCATTGTAATGCATATTTCTTAACCTCTCTCAGGAATCAATTCACTTGGTGGCTTTTTCTTGGGTTCCTCAAAGCCTTCCTAAAATTCACAAAAATATCAGGCTTGCTCCTTGTTGAAAAACTTAGTCTGATGAGGAGCTTGAAAATATACTTGAAAAATATCTTTTTAGATCCTATTCTAGTAAGGAGCCGAGTGTTGGAACACTGCTGACCTATAATTAAAATAGTTTTCCAATGATAGTTTCATCTGGGGAATATCCCTCCCACCCTTTCTTATCAATCAACCATATCAATATTTCTAAAGAATCTCTTTTAATTATATTATCTACCTATCAAAAATCCTCATAAAACTCAAAAATGATCACCTGTCTCTTTTAAGATATTATAAGTCATAGTTCAAATAAAATTCAAAAACTCCTTCACACTTTCAGTCCCTATAAAAAATTCATCACTATTTAGAATCCCAGTATGTTCTGTAATATACTTCAGATACTAAAAACTTTTATTTTTGTACTATAATGATAGATTATTTTTGTATTAGAATGTATATTCAAAAAAAAGTAGTTATAATGAATCACTGAACTTTGAATGCTTCAGACACGACACAAAATAGCCTGTATAACACTGAGCAATCAAATTCCACTTAGTGTTATAAACCAAACTCACTCAAATTTATTTAATTTATTCATTTATCTATTTTTGGAGGTGGTGGCATGCCCGATGGCCAGGAGTTATTCCTGGCTTGAAATTTAGGATTATCTCTGTATGGTGCTCAGTGGACCACAGGTGGTGCCTGAGATCAAAATCCAGCTCAATGGAATGTAATACAAGTACCTTCATTTCTATACTGTCTCTCTGGCTACATTAGTTAAATGTTTTATTTTGGGGTCACACCTGGAACTCTCAGGGTGTCATCCTGGTTCTCTGCTCAGGGCTCACTCCTTTTGGTGTTGGAGTGTCCATAAGTAATCCAGGGAACAAACTGGGGTCAGATACATGTGAAGCAAGTATCTTAGCCCTGGTATTTATTTCTCCAGCTCTCAATTTTTCAAAAGTAAATATTTAATTATGTTACTTTCTGCAGATAAAGAAAATAAAATATTCTTGAGTTAGTCAAAATAAGAGATATTATAATGAGAAAAAAGAACTATTTCTAAAGCATGTCTTTACGCAGACACCAGCAGAAAGGGACCTTGAAACTATCACACTATATTTATATACATAGCTATAATATATATTATAATATTATATATAGCTATAATTCATATCCCCACTTCACCTTATGCAAATGAGAATAAAAGAAAGTGAATTGCTTTATAATTTGTTGCTACTAAAGTAGACTTAATTCATTAAATGACTACATATGGTGTAGAAGGTCATTAGTGGTTAACACAGTTGATTTCAGTGACACATTACAGCTCAGCAATGAAAATCAGAAACTTCTTTTCAATGTGTTTCTTGTTTCTAGGTATGCACCCTAATTAGAATAATCTGTTTTTACTTCCAATTCAAATAAAGACTTTCATGTGTCATCCCTAGAGTACCTATTTCTTCCATCCTGAAGACCCACAATAATTTCCAAAAATCTCTTGGAATCATACATATATATATATGTATTTATGTATATCTTAAAATTTTGCCAATCAATGAAAAGTCTGAATAATGAGGATACTATCCTTGTAGACTGAGAAAGTAGCATATGCAATCTCATCTGCATCAGAACAATAAATTTGACAGGTAAAAATTATCAGTATTTTGGCCTGAAAAAAAATTAAAATTGATCGTCCCCTGGAAACACGAAACTTCAGTGTCCAATCAAACAAATAATTTTTGAGGAAATACTTGAAGTTTTATGTAACATTAGAGCTACAATCAATATTATTGGTAAAAATATTTGCTAATATTGATATCAATATTATTAATAAAAATATATCAAGCCCCCCATTCAGTCAACATTAATGCCCACGAGATGCACAAGTTTAATTTGTTAAATAATGACAGATCACTATTATTTTAAATTTAATCATTTCATGCACATACCATTCTGAATCAAGTGAATCACATTTTACTAATATGCAAAGCAAACAATCAAAAAGTAAATCTAAAAATTAATCAGCAAAGTAAATCTAAAAATGAGATGATCCTCTTGAAGACTTTTTAAGAATGAGGAATGAAGGGAAAATTCTCTATTTTATGAAAATCATAACTGCCATCATATTTTTGAAATATACATGACCTAAACATGAGAATAATATTTTTTCAAACATGTATAAATCTTAACCATTACTAGACCTATGCAAAAGATACAACCCTGAATGTTAATAAAATATATAATATTAAATTAAGAAAAATGAATGTTTCTTTTAACTTGGTACATCTATACAATGGAATATTATGCAGCCACTAGAAAAAATAAAGTCATGAAATTTGCTTATCTATAGCTGGACATAAAGACTATTATGTTGAGTGAAATTAGCCAGAGGAAAATAAATAGACTGAAATCCAATAATGAACAATTTTGCAACCATGGTGCTTAAAGAAAGCAATTAAAAATGTTTCTTTTTGAAGGATTCTCCAAACTGAAGTGTTTAAAGTACTATTAAACCAAATATGAACATTTTATTTTATTTTCAATCACTTAATTAATGGAGTATTAAATCTTACAGTAAATATAAACTGATTCAAAGTGAATATTCTTATATTTTTTAAAATACAAAATGTGATTATCAAATATATCAATAAAAGATAAAATGCAAAATAAAGTTATTTAACAATAAAACAATATAGTGACTAATATTGTAAATTAAGAATATATGACACAATTTCTTGTTTTATACATGTCAGTTTAAAACTCAATGTAGTATAAGTCTAAAATGATTTCACCTATAATTACATATAAAATTTAATATTCTTTCTGACATAAATAAAGTTAACCAAAATAGATTTACAAGATGCTTGTCATCAACAATCTTTTTTTTTCACTTTCTTTAGCAAGAGCAATTAATTAACAAGTGACCATTTAGAGGAGCATGACTTTTTTTTTTGAACATAATTTTTTAACATGTTAAGCGAAATCTCAGCAGTTTTAATGAACTATTATCTCTTTTTCTAGAAATGTACTCTTCCGTAGTTGCCAGTCACACATTTGCATCTTTGATTCTTTCCTTTGCAATATCTCTGGCTTGTTACACACAATTTTATCTTTGTCTATTTTGTTTTTTGATTTTGGGACAAACTTGTGAGCTACCAGACATTGCTTCTAGCTCTGTGCTCAGAGAACGTTTTGTAGTGCTGGGGGACTAACCTGGAGTTGGAGTTATACAGGCAAACAGCTTACTCTTTGCTATCTCTTTAGCCCCATATTAATTCATGTGAGGCATAAAGTTTTCTACTTCTTTTTTTATAAAATCTTTATTTAAGCACCATAATTACAAGAATGATTATAGTTCTGTTTCAGTCATAAACAGAACACCCCCCTTCACCAATGCAACATACCACCACCAATGGCTCTGACCTCCCTCCTCCCCCTCCCCTGCTGTATTCAAGATGGGCATTCTACTTCTCTCATTCATTAACATTGTCATGCTAGTTGTTAGTGCAGTTATTTCCCTACCAGCATTCACCAGTCTTTGTGGTGAGCTGCATATTGTGAGCCAGTTCTTCCGGCCCTTAACTCTATGGTCTTTGGGATTATTACAACAATGTCTTTACTTTTTCTTTAAACCCATAGATGAGTGAGACTATTCTGTGGTCTATCACTCTCCCTCAGACTTATTTCACTCAAGCATAATAGATTCCATGTACATCCATGTATAGAAAATTTCATGACTTCATCTCTCCTGATGGCTGCATAATATTCCATTGTGTATATGTACCACTGTTTCTTTAGCCATTCATCTGTTGAAGGGCATCTTGGTTGTTTCCAGAGTCTGGCTATTGTAAATAGTGCTGCAATGAATATAGGGGTGAGGAAGGCATCTTTGTATTGCGTTTTTGTGTTCCTAGGGTATATTCTAGGAGTGGATAATATGGGAGGTTAATTTCCAGTTTTTGAGGAATCTCCATATTTTTTTCCATAAAGACTGAAGTAGATAGCATTCTTACCAGCAGTGAATAAAAGCTCCTTTCTCTCCACTTTCATTCTTTCCCTTGATGTTAACAATAACTGGGACTGTGCATATATGTGTGCACACACACACTGTTGTATGTCAGCACACACTGTTGTGCTGACACTTAGCTCTAGAACTTGCTGAAAATGTGTCAGTTACTGCACAATTATCTGTAGTACACTTTGAAAAACTTCAATTGTTTACTTACGGGACTGTACCTGTGCTCACCAGGAGTCATGCTCTTTTCATTAAGGTGTCTGTGTACAGAGAACTATTTCACTGCTCACATGTTTTAATTTCAGTGCTGACCAACAGCTGTACACTGTACTTGCTTTGATAACACATGTCTGGCTGTAATCTGGAAGGAAATCACTTGTAGCTCCAGGAAATAGGCAGGAAAAAACTGGTAGAACTAAGAGCAGAGCTTCAAGAACAAGCTTGGCTCACAAAGTAGCACTGGGAATCAAACTCCTCACCTCATACTCAAAACTCAGGAACTTTTGTCTCAGATTCATCCCTCAGTATAACCTAAGGCTTATTCTTGAGCACACAGAACTTGAGTAGGGAGCAGAGGTAGTGATTTATATTCTCCCTCTCTTATTCTTTACTCTAAACTGGAGTTATTGCCTACCATTTAATTATTCCATATAAACTCTAATCCAATACAAATAATTTCCTTTATGAAAACTTCTCTTAAGGAATTTATTTCCAAATACACATTCCTGTACACACTTGTACAAAATACACATAAATAATAAGAATATATGACTTCGTTTCTTAGGACAAAGGTGAGCTTATTTCAATCTATAAAACTCAATGTGATAAAAATCTAAAATGATTTTACCCTCAATTACAAATAAATTTTAATGTACAAAAATACATATATCATACACGTTCCTGTACAGAATTAAGTTTAGAATTATTACACATTCATTGTTTTTCTAATTTCAATAAATAACACTCACATTTATCTAGTATCACAATTTTTTTCAGAGGGAAAGGGACACACCTGGTGGTGCTTAGTCACTAGTTCTCTTTAGGGACCTCTTCTTGTGCTTGGGGTACTGATTTAATAGAGGAGTCTGCATGCAAGGTAAGTGTCTGTCTTAACTCCTGTACCATCCATTCCTCTATCATTGCCAAAATAACTAATCTTGGTGACAAACTAATATAGCCACATGCAACTGTTTCCTTTATGTTACTCACAGGATTGGGATTTTAGTAATCATTTAGAAAGGAAAAAGTTCCATTTCTTTACTATATATCACAATTGTCCTCTCAGGAGAGAGTATGTGACCTTCCAAAATTCTCAGATATATCTCAATGACTTAGAAAGCTCCACATGATCTGTCTATCTCTCTTTTGGGATTTTCTTATGATATGCTTTTCTTTATCTCTGGTACTTTCGTAGTAAAGTTGAGGTCACTTTTCTGTATTATTTCAAGAACATGCTGATTTCTTCCCTCATATTTAGCACTGGTGGATTTCTAGTTTTTCCTTTATAAGTCTCCTCAACAAGGCTTGCTGCCCAATAACTAAAATGCTCTTGCTAAGAGTTTTCAGAACACCTTATCTATTACTATTCTATAGCCTTTTTTAGTTACAATTTTACGTTTTAGCAATTATTATGTAACAACTACTATGCTTTTATTGTTCTTTTTTAAGTTATGATTTCTCTAAAAGAAAAAACTGTGGTTCTTTTATTTTAAAGTAATATCTTTATTTAAGGACCACGATTACAAACATGTTCTTAGTTGGGCTTCAGTCATAAAAAGAACACCCCTCTTAGGATAAGGAATGCTTAGTACTGAACAGGGAATAAATGAACACCAATTAGAAGACTGAATTAATGGATATTAGTTGTCATAATTAAATGCTGTAAATGTTCATGCATTTAAGAACAATGCATAAAAGTAGCAATAAAATTATATAACAGGCTTTGATCTCCATAGTTTTCAGTATTAAGTTGGACTTTTGTCTTAGATACAATTGAATATTTAGAAATCAATTCTCTTAAAATTGATAAAGAAGCCAGTAAACAGTAGGAAGAGAGGTGAAAAATTTGGGATCTTTATATTTGTTCAACTGGTTATATACCCATTTAGTATGAATTATAATTTGGACATCAATTATGCTATGTGGACTCAAGCTAAACATTATAGCTAATAAGGTGAGGCTTGACTAATGAGGCATGTGAAGAGCTCTCACAATGGAGAGAAGATAACTTCTTTCAGTTCTGAATCAAAATAATTTTGGAAATCATATAACAAAAGCAGGAAAGGTACAACTAAACCACGCTGAGATTGTTCTATGGCACTGGTAGAACTTGTTAACTAAATGATTAAGTATTATTTGAAGAAAACACTTTCATTAGAAATAAGAAAACAACCTACCATATGTGTTAATTGTCACTTTGAAGACTAATAATAACATGCCAGTAGATAACAGATGAATCAAAATTAAAATGGATTAGAGGAAAACCTCAGAGTTAGCGCACACTCAGTTCCAAATACAGCAAAGCATGTAGGACAGTAAAGTATAGTATATTCATTTATTTTGGTTTCATGGTGCATATAGAAAGTACCTTTACACTGAACCTTTATATATGTATCTTTACATATGTGCAACATTCTTATATCTAAAAATTGCTTTTGACTAGATTTCAAGATTCTTTATTGCAAAAAATAGTAAGCATCTATGCCAATAGTAAACCCTAATTTCTTTTTAATGGAAGAGAATTTTTTTTTCTGAGTGTTGAGAAGCTGCTAACTAAACAGGACATGCTTAGATCTTGTTGTTGTGCCTATTCTCATTCCTCAAAATAAAACCATGGAGGTCACATGCATTGATTTATTTTCTTATACAAGTCTTCTCATAGTAAGTATTGCTTTTTAAAAAAATTTTAATCATGAAAGATTTTAAAGTTCAAAGAGGGTCTCTCAAGCCCTTCCCTGGTTTGTCAACTAACTTTATATAACATTAAAAATCCTTTCTTGTAACTTCAACAGAGTTCAATGCTTTGGTTATTTATATCATCAGAAGGAAATTCCATCTCAGGAAAAAATATTTGAATTATTTATCCATAATATGCAACTTCTCATCTACTAAATCATATAAGATTGCAATAACTCAGTGACCTCTTCAGCCATTATTCTAATTCTAATTCTCTTATACATCCACCTCTTCTGTTGTTAATCGCTCCACTACAACCTGGAGACCCTCAAAATCATCCATGAAGGTTAGAATGTTCTTTCTCCTTTTTAGACAATTTATATAACCCTGTTCCTACAATCTTGATGTGGACATTCTTCCATAAATTATACTTTTTATGGCATCCACAGTTAAAAATCTGAAAAAAAGTTTCAGAATATTTTTAGTTCACTTGCTCAAGTGAACCTAGCAGAGGAACCTCTATCTCTGTCAGGAGCAGCCTTACAAAATATATTTCTGTCTGTGTGTGTGTGTGTGTGTGTGTGTGTGCGTGTGTGTGTGTTGTGTGTTGTCAGCCATGCCAGTGGTGCTCAAGGGTTACTCCTGGCTCTGCACTCAGAAATCATTCCTGGAGTACTCAGGAAACCATATAGGATGCCTGGGATCTAAAAGGTCAGCTGCAATGGGCAAGGAACAGGCCCCAACCCAGTGTTATACAAAATACATTTCCTAAATTAGATTTAAAAGTCAAAATTACTATGTGATTGTCTACAAAATGGATATTGTAACAAAAGTCAGGAAAACATTATTGTTTCTGAAGGGATTTAATGCATATCACTCTCCACTTCTTGTCCAACTAACTTCATTTCCAACTTACATTGCCATAATGTTCCTTTCTCTGTCCTATCTGCACTCTCTCACTCCCTTTGTGACAATCTTTTATTATGAACCAGTCCTACTTACCCTCATTTCTATTGTCTTTGAGTATTATTCTTATATTATGCTTTTTAATATCCCACAAATGAGTGTAATCATTCCATAACTATCCCTCTCCTTTGATGTGTATCACTATGAATGATACTCTCCATGTTTATCCATGTATAATCAAATTTCATTACTTTAGTTTTCCTATGCAAGTATAGCATAATTTCTTTATCCAATCATCTACTCAAATTGTTTCCAGATTCTGACTATTGTGAATAGTACTACAATGAATATTGGGTGCAGATGCCTTTTATGCATTGTGTTTTTGGGCTCTAAAAGTATATTCCCAAAACCAGTATTGTTGCTTCAGATGGAAACTCAATTTCTAGGGTTTTTATAAAGGAATATCCATATTGTTTTCCATAAATGCTGGACCAGTTGACATTCCCACCAGAAGTGAACGAGAGTACCTTTCTCCCCACATCTGTGCCTGCACTGGTTGTTCTTATTCTTTTTGATGTGTGTCAGTCTCTGGTGTTGATTTGTTTTGCTTCTCTAAGATATTAGTGATGTAAAACAATTTTTCATGTAGCTTTTAGTCATTTGTACTTCTACTTTGAAGACATTTCTTTTTATCTCTTTTCCTCATTTCTTGATGGAGCTTGAATGTTTTATTCTTGTTAAGCCCTAAAAGTGCCTTATACACTTTGGTCTTATATATCCCTTACCAGATATTTCGTAAATAATGTTTCTCATTCACAGACAGACTTTGTATCCTGGTCATTATGTCCTTTGAGGTATGAAGCTTCTTAATTTAAAGTAGTCCCAGTTGTTTATATTTGTTTATATTCTACTTATTTTGTGGTGTATAATTCTTCCTTTTTTTTTTTTTTTTTTGGCCAGACCCAGGGACTCTCAAGGGTTACTTCTGGCTACGTGCTCAGAAGTTGCTCCTGGCTTGGGGGCCTATATGGAATGCTGGGGGATCGAAATACTGTTCATCCTATGTTATTTGTAAATGCCCTACCGCTTGCACCACCACTCCGGCCCCATGGTGTATCATTCTTGAAGATGCTTTAGCTTCAAAGTTATATCCCTTCCTAAGTTTAATAAATTCCCAGTGTTAGATTTTAAGTGAGATATGTGTGAATCTTCCTTCTATTTAAGCATTTACTGTTAGATTATAATGGCCTATTTTATATCAGGGTAGGGAAGTTTAAGGAAACAAGATGAGGGAAGGGCTCATTATTAAAGTAGTTAAATACCTTATGACACTTATGAAGTTGTCCACCTTACATAGACAAATTTGTGGAGCCTTTAAAACAGCCATATTAGAACCAGCACTGATTACAAATGACCATAACATACAAAACAATAGAATTTATACTTACAGAATTACCAAAATGTGATATAGAGAAATAAAATGAGTCCATGCAGTTAGCAAAATAGTGACACCAGATTTACTAGATGTGAAATGATCACAAATCTATAATTTATAAAATTTACAAAGTTTGTAAATTTCAATCAAGTGAATTACAATAACCAAGACAAGCCAAAATATTGATGATTATATTAATTATTGCAGACCATATGATGATGCTAATCAAGAAACCAAATAGATAGCTATTATAATGATTGTTATTCTATATTCAAAAGGAGGAGAAGCAGAGAGTTGTTATAAAATGCAGCTCCCAACTTTTACTTGACATAGTGGAATACTACTCAACTATGCAAAAAAGATGAAACCATAGAGTGTTGCCACAACTCAGATGGCATTAGAGGGAGTTAGACTAGTTTTATTGAATTCAAAATAAAACAATAAATGAAACAGGATCTTACTTATTTGAAGAGTTAAGGAAATGAAGCAAGTTACTAAATCCCTCTCCATGTCATAAACTCTGAGATACAATCCACAAAACTGTGACCTAAGTATGATATGGTAGAGATGAGATCTTTAGAAAATGGGTGAAGGATCCTCTGGTGGTGAGTAGAGTATAGTACCACATGCATAAAGTAACAGTAATGTTTCTATCATGAAAATAATTTTCAAATTTAAAAAGTATATTTTAGTCATAAAGATAGCTCAAAGCCAGAGGAGTAGTAAAGCATAAGCCTGACATAGGTTTGATCACTGTTATCCCTCAGTGCTTAGGTAATCCCTTGAGCACTGCCAAGCATAATTCCTGAGTGTAGAGCTAGGAATAACCACTGAACATCACTGTATATAACCCCAAAACAAAAAACTAAATTTTTTTTAAAAAAAGCTCAATTAGTAAAGGCAAAAAGATCTTTATTTCTAAAATTAAATAAGAAATGTTAACAAAAAAGATGAACTAGAAACATCAAACAGGACCCATGCTTTAGGAGGAGGAGATCAAAGCCTTTGGGCCTGTTCAAAAGAGAAGAAGAAACAGTTTGGTTTCAGAGTTATCTGTTGAGCTTTCTTCAGTTTTATATTATGGAGACAGGTCCTGTTCAAATATAACCAATATTTAAACAAACACCAGTCAATGCATATACTGGCCAATGTCAACTACAATTCTTCACTGGGAAGAAACAAATTAGAAATATTCCTTGTGCCTAGAAATTATAAAACCTCCTCATTCTAGTTAAATAAATGAATATAATTTTTTTATTTTGGCTTTTGGGCCACACATGGCTGTGCTCAGGGGTTACTCATGGCTCTCTGCTCAGAAATCACTCCTGGCAGGCACAGGGGACCATATGGAATGCCAGGATTCGAACCACCTTTGGTCCTGGGTCGGCAAAATGCCCTACCACTGTGCTATCTCTCTGGTCCCAATCAATAAAATCTTTAACAAAATTTTGGAGATGATGCAGATAAGATACTAATGATAAGGAAATTAAAGTGGGGTTTCCCAATTTTCTAGAAATTCTGTCATTTTAGAGAACAATGGAATATATATGTAAATAAATATAGGTAATAAATTATTAAAATATGTCATATATGTAAATATATAACTTCCAAATCTAAAAATGTCTTCTTTTCACCATACATAAAGGTAAAAAGAAAGCAAGAAAATACTATAGTGGAGTTTAAAATTTTCTTTCTCTAATAGCTCCAATATTTTCAATATTTAGGCAAGAGATACAATTGAACTATTTCATATCCACCTCCTGGATAGTAGTTGAGAAATCCCAGATACTGCAAATTCTATAAAATAGCTAGACAGAAGTCTTTCTTACCCCTATACTTAAACAACAATTAAAATGACTCAATCCTAGGTGGCTCTGCTACGCAATGGACAGTGCATTGGACTTCTAAAATGACTCAATTCTCTTAATGTAAAAGACAGAAAATTGGATCTATGTTTTGCATAAGCAGTCACCTTGAACATTTAGCTTCTGAGAAGGCCTAAGAACTTCCAGTTTTGAGGGTCTTTTTCTAGTTGTTAGGACATAGACAACCTCCCATTTTTATTTTATGTGACAAAATAAAAAGTAGCTTCATGACAGTAATAACTGGGAAACAGACAGCATATTTGACCTAACTGCACATGGCATTTTATATTTGGGTTTGAATAGCTTGTCTTCTGAGACTTCCTTTAGTATATAAAAAAAGAATTTCATACTTCATGTTCTAATAAGTATGCAACTTGTGAATGGAAGACTGCCATAAATCTCTAAGAAGCACCACTTACACTTCATTGCTTTGCTTGGAAAAACTCAGTACTGTGGTCTTCAATAGGCAAGTGTTGGTTCAGAGAATATACATAAATTCTATTTATATTTATATATTAATATATGCCTACACATTTATATATATACAATTGAATTGATTTTCTAAATTCTACATGGATTCATGATATCACCAAGCTATAAAATCAATTTCTTAAGTAAATGAGTTTATTTTTGTTTATGCAGTATCACAAAAACATAAAAACAGGATACATATGTTTGCTTGACCAATTTCTTGTTCCAAGAGCACAGACATATGCTTTTTTTAATCATAAAATGAGAATCAATTCACAATCCTGGAATAATTGGCTTATTTTATGAAGTGATGTACCAAACCACCTCACCCCCAAATCTACCATAAGAAAGTCACCATAAATGTCAAGTCCATTTGTAAAAACACTACCCCATAAATAGACCCTCTAATAAATCAAAACATGAAATTTATTCTTTGAAACATTCACCAAAGAATATATGACTTACTATTATGAAAGTGCCCAAACTGAAGCTTTTCATGAGCTGTTATGAAGTCTTAATCATCTTTGTATTAACAAGATAAAGCACAATGCCCAGCATAGATGACAAAAAGTCAATATTTATTGATAAAGTGAAATGAAATGACAGAAGAATCAATGTGTTTCTGCAGTGTGAAGATGGGGTCCAGGACAAGGCTTTCTACTAATAGGACTCTCTTATTCCTCTGCCAGGACCCCCCAGTCTGGTTTCTATCTATATCAAGTGGGCAGAACTGGGCCAAAGCAATAACACAGTTAGTACAGTTTGCCTTGCAAGTGGCTGACCCAGGTTCAGTGTCTGGCATCCCATATGGTCCCTTGAGCATTGCCATGAGTCTTTTCTGAGCACAGAGCCAGGATAACCCCTGAGTGCCTTATGTGCCCCCCCCAAAAAAAAAATCCAAAAAGACAGGCAGAACTATCTATGCCCAAGTGTTCTAATTTTACTTCCAAGTAATTCCACTAAGAACAAATCACCACATGAGTGGGTGACACAGGAACAAGTCACACTCTTCTACTAGTAAAACTTTTCTCCAAGATTTCTTTGTCCACAGCACTTTAAACATCAGATATACTGTGTCTTTGTTTAGAATTTGCCGGCCATCCATGAGAATCTAAACTGATCAAGGATAGTCATTTTTATCTATTTTGTTATTGCTAGAACTTCAGCACTTGTAATTTGATTAGGCCTCAGACCACCCCCCCCAAAAAAAAACGCACCTATTTGTTGAATGTTTGCACTTCTCTACCTGTTCATTCTAAATATAAATGACTGCTACCAAAAAGTTTACAAAATAAAACAAATAAGCTGACTGGGCGCCTTGGATCTGCGCGTGCGGAAGGGGCGTTACACACCTGGTGGAGGCGGGCTGGAGCAGCTCATTCCTCGCGTCCCAGCCCAGGTTCCTACATGACTGAGCCTGTGACAGGAGGCTGAGGCTTAGAATTCACTCCCAGTGGCCTAGGGAAAAAAAAATCCTGTCTCTGTACACATCTCTTGAAGACTTGAAGGTAGACAAAGTAATTCAGGCTCATACTGCTTTTTCTGCAAACCCTGCCAACCCAGCTATTTTGTCTGAAGTTTCTGCTTCCATCTCTCAAGATGCAACCTTTATCCTAAATTGTATCCGGAACTCTCAGTACATGGGCCTTTGTTTAAATGAAGAAATACGTGCAAATATGCCATAGTCCCTGGGGCACCAATGCAGGTATATGGTGAATACCGTAACTGGTAATGATATGGGAATTCATAGAGTAGAAATTAAGCAAGGAATTCATGAAGTCATTTCGTCTAAGGACCAAGATGGGAAAATTGGATTCAGGCTTTAGTCAATAGATAAAGGTTCAACTAGTCCAAGCAAATTCTCCAGCCTCATTGATTGGTCTGAGATTTGGTGACCAAATACTTCAGATCAGTGGGAGAAAACTGAGGGCTGGAATTCTGGTAAAGCACACAAGGTGTTCAAGCAGGCTCTTGGAGAGAAGATACTCATGATATGATTATTCATAATAGGCCCTTTGAACATACAATTAGCATGCATAAGGGCAAAACTGGAAATGTTGGCTTTATCTTTAAAAATGGGAAAGTAACATCCAGAGTACTTTAAGACAGGTTCTACAGCCAGAAATGATCTTCTTACAGAACATAATATAAATCAATGGACAGAATGTCATTGTCTGTCAATGGACAGAATGTAGGACTCTCAAATTGCTGACATACTGTCAACATCTTATTATCACAATCATGTTATTATCACAATCATGCCTGCTTTTATCTTTGGACATATTATTAAATGGTTAGCCCCAAGCAGTATGAAAAGTCTGATGGATCATGCTATTCCTGATGTTTAAGTCATGGCACCATGAACATTTGCTGAACTATTCCAGTGTTCTGCAACTTCTTAATTATGCACAAGAAGCTTTCTAGGAGCCAGAGAGCAGCTTTGATCTCATATCTTGTTCAGAACTCAAGATAGTTGTAGCCTTACCCTGGTTTTACAGATGTGAAACTTTTCAGAAGATTTACTAACTTCCATAGAATAGTTTCTGTACTAGAAACCTAATGTTCTACAAGCTATTAGAATTAGGATGACTGATACATGCTTTGCGGTGTCTTTGAGCCAGTCGCCTTTATTCTAGATAACAAGTAGTGCCGTTCTTAACTTTAATTCAATGACATAGCTGCATTTTAAGTGTGTTACTATAGTACATTTAGAATGACTTTTTGATAAGATTTTTTATTTCCATGTGTATGCATAAAATTAAGTAGCACTGATTTCATTCCATGTAAACATTAAGCATTTTCTGTAGGTTGCAAGAGATTGTTATTACGTCTTAATTACCTTCATTTAATATGATTAAACTGTCACCTTAAGTATGTTAATAAGAGCCAAAATATAATTAATGCCGCAAAAAGCATTAAAAAAGCATTTGCAAAAAGCTCCAAAAAATGCAAAAAGCAGTTCTATATTAAACTGAAATGCAATTTAGCACACAACAATGTAGTACCAAGTTAATATAGCATAACTGCTTTGTTGCATTTGAGATTTTCTAGTTATTGTGTAGTGGGCACTTCTTTTTTCTGATTAAATAAATTACTATATATTTAACATAAAAATTTTTTATACTATGTAGGGTAAATTTTTGGTTGCCCCCCTTTTTTTCCCAGTTGTGAAGTAAGTGGACTAATACCAGTCCTGGCATCTTCCTCTCAATGTTATGTAACTTAGCTCTTTGAGTCTAAAAACTTTTCCTGGTAATGGTTTCCAATTTCTGACTCCTCCCTCTAAACAAACCAGCAGTGACACTTTAATAAGATCTTCCCTTTCTTTTTGATTTATGCCTATCCTATATTCATTAAATCTGTAAAAATAAAAAAATAAAATTAAATAAATAAAAAATACATAAGTTCTAAGAATAAAATAAATTTTTGAATTTATTGATTCATTTTATTTGTTTAATTACATTTGTTTATTTAATGTCTTTATTCACTTGTTTGAGTAAGATAAATCCAGGCTTGCTTTCTTCAGATGCCATGAAGTACATGGTAAGTACCTTTTTTTTTTTTTTTTTTTTTTGGTTTTAGTGTCTCACCTGGCAGGACAGGGCTCAGGGGTTACTCCTGGCTCTGCGCTCAGAAATCACTCTGGCAGGCACGGGGGACCATATGGGATGCTGGGATTTGAACCACCATCCTTCTGCATGCAAGGCAAATGCCTCAGCTCCATGTTATCTCTCTGGCCCCAGGGTAAGTACTGTTAAATGACACTTTTGTTCTGTTTCGTGGGACACTCAGATCTTTTTTCCCAATGGTGTTTGAAAGACTACATGTAGGCATATCTTGATCTCCACATACAGGACATCTGTTCAACACTCTGAATTGTTATCTTGTCCCAAAAACAAATATATTTATCATACCTTAGAGAAGGTAAGATTAATTGTCCTCCTTTCTAAATGTTTCAAAAAAACACATAAATATTTAGACTTACTTGCTTTTAAAAATTGGAGCAATGATGCTATTTCCTCAAAATACTTAAGACTACCTATAACATTTGTGAAGTCTCCTTAAAGCTACTTAGTTAAGTTGGGCACTCAATAAGTTATAGAGCTCAGCTCTTAAATACAGAGCCATTGATTATATGTCTTTCTTCTTAGAGTAGAAATAGCTGGAGATCTTTAAGTCCAATTCTTTATTCTGCATCCCTTAAACCAGCTGATGGTTCTGACTAATTGATTATGGAATCAGAAATGAAAAATGTTATCAAATTTTTTTGATTTGTTTTTGAGTCACGCTTGGCTGTGCTTATGAATTATTCTTTGCTCTGTCCTCAGAAATTACTCCTGGCAGGCTCTAAGGCCCATACGAGATGCCAGGAATCAAACCTGAGTTGACCACATGCAAGGCAAATGGCCTGCCTGCTGTGCTATCCCTTGGATCCAGAAATGTTATTAATTTCATAAAAGCCATGATGATTAAACTTACATTTCCTTTGAAAATAAGTCAGACAATGTGAGAAAACAAATGGGAGTATATCCAAATAGAATAAAAAAAAAAAAAGCTACAGAAAAAGCTCATCAA
Organism: Suncus etruscus; assembly: GCF_024139225.1. Lineage (NCBI taxonomy): Eukaryota > Metazoa > Chordata > Mammalia > Eulipotyphla > Soricidae > Suncus > Suncus etruscus. Next base: position 70,820,771 of record NC_064858.1, read on the forward strand.
AAGAAGGACTTTTCATATATTTAGTCCCTAAACTTTGTTTGATAATATATTGATATAAACAAGTATCATAATCTAAGAGTAAAGCTCATACTCTTCTCATTAGTAAGGGTATATAGTTTCTTAAATAATCCATTTTAATTTTAACATTTACCATTTTTCTTGAGACTCAATTGTTAAAGAATTATATTATTTTAAGGTGTACAACAAATGATTTACTATAAATATATTTAATATATGAATATAAATAAAATATAAATATATAAAAATATATATAAAACTTTACTAATCAAAGTCATCACATTGTAGTCTCCTAGAAAATAAGTTCCTCATGTTGAATCTTAAAAAATATTGGATATAGAAGACATAGTAGAAGTTACCAAAATTAGGGGCACCTGATGGGAAAATATGGGTAAAAGTTGTGGGGGTACAGCAATAACAGGAAGGAGAAGAAAGTTTTCCAAGAGATGCAGCAAAAGGCTACATCAATACATTCCTGCTGTAGCTCACATAACCACAGCCCTCAAGTCTGTTTCCCTGCTTTCTACCTTATCTGACTTACTGGACACATTCTGTACCAAATGCCCCCCACCCTTGTTCTGCTTAGTTTAAGGGGCTTTCTTTAATCTAAGTAATGTTTAATGTAAGAATGAACTCATTCCCTGCTCGGTCTGCTATGTATAGCCTTATTCTCTCTGACTAGTATAAAAGAAGCTTGCTTTCCAATAAAGATTGTCAGTTGCATGATAGACAACTGTTCGTGTCCTTCTTTCCAATAGTTACTTTCAGGTATCTGGAGGCAGTTCCCAACGGTGTTCAATTTAAAGATAAAAACCTTCCAATTATAAGATAAATATGCTCTAGAGATATACAGCATTCTGGTTATATATCACTGAAATACAGAATTTTGGATTTTAAAGTATATTTTCAGCCTATTTGTTTTCTGGCACAGATAATTAATTTAATCATTTTCTTACATGGAATGCAGTTTATTAAAATTTTTATTTGGGAAATTTTTTATTTCAATCTTTTCTTAATACTGGTTATAGAAGTCAATAATGACTCCATCTACTCTTCAAAACCTTATATCTAAATATTCCCTGTGTATCTTTTTAACTTTATTCTATCAACTGGGATTCCTCATTTTTTGCTTTTGAGCAAAACAACAAATATCAACTACTTTAAGTTGACATTTTAGCCATTTCTTCAGTATCTACCCTCCTCATTACACTTGAGAAATTTGAATTTATGTTTTAAAGCATAATTTACATAGACCTAGACACATTTTGTGAACTCAATTGTTTGATTTTGAAGAGCCATTTCACTTCAGGAAACATTAATTACACCCACAGAAATCCCTATCCTTAATTCTGCTCTTTATTTTTAAGATATTTCTTCATAGTTAAGTATCTATCTATTCCAACACAATTGCAACTCAGGTTTAGTTTTATTAATTAAACAATCTGAAAAACACAAAGTGCAACTTAGTCTAATAGGAATATTAACCTACTTTTGATTTCACTCAGATGTTGCCAGATAATATTCTGAAAGCAAGCTTATATAAACAATACAAAGCAGCTACATATAAGCAGTTTCTTACAAACTTCAAATTCTTACAAATTTCAAAAGGAATATTTTGAAGCACATATGATGGGTCTTTTTGTAGACTCATCATTAATAATTTACATATTACTTGTTTTATGTTCATTTTAATTTTAATTATATTAACTTTCAGAGAAATTTTGTATAAGGCCTGATCTGGTGAATGAATTTCCAGAATCCATATTAGAAACTTTATGATTCATATGAACAAGATGTCTACATTCATATTAAGAAGATATTCAAGATACTTAATACTAACATTTTTAAATTCTCAAAAACTAGCAGACCTTGAATAATTAAATTAAATTAAAGCAAAAACAAAGTTGACATAGCGCATTATTAAAGGCAACATACAATTTTTGTCTTCACTATATCTCAAAATGTTTATAGAATTAGTTTCAAAATGAGAATTGGGTAGTTTGCTTGTTTATTATAGTATGTAAACATTGATCATCTTCCTATATTTTGGATAATATATACCATTTTAGTAGCATTCAATATTTAGATTTAGATTTGTTTTACCATATAGCCAATGTATTTGGAACAGTTACGTATTAAATACTAAACAATGAAACTCATATTTTTATAACATTAATTTAAAAGTCCTTAAAATGAGCTTAAACATTGCATTAGCTTTCTATTTTATCAAATATGCAAATTAGTACATAATTATTTGAAGGACTCAGTCATATACTGATAAATTTGAAATCATTTTTCTTTTTTTTTCTGGCTTTTAGGCTAAACCTGGAAGAGCTCAGGGCTTACTCCTAGCTCTGTACTCAGGAATCACTTCTAGTGGGCTTAGGGGATAATGAGAGGAGTCAAACCCAGGTCAGCTGAATGCAAGATAAGCACCCTACTCACTGTACTGTCACTCAGACCCCAAAATTTGAAATTTTTTCAATACTAATGCAAGTTTATTGAAGAAAGTATACCTTACTACATATTAATGTTTTAATTTTCTTTGTACATGATAATGTATTATAAAATACATTTATAAATGTTTTTAAACTTGAATTTTAGTTCCTATGCATTTTGATATGTTTATGCTATTTGGTTATTTAATTGCTTTTTTCATTAATTATGTAATATATGATTCCATTATTAGACAGATCAATATTTTTTACACAACTAAGAACAAATTATGTACAATTACTTCCCTTTTCCAAGTAAATTATTTTATTTTTATATGTTTGGGAAATTAATATATTCATACACTAATTTGCATACTAGATATTTCTATGAATTAAAAACTGAAATAAGGGACTATAAAGTTTCCTAAAGTCATAAATATGCAAATATAATCTAAGTTATCAAAATATCCCCAATATTATTTTTACTCAGCAATCTAAAATTATATTTATATATTTATTAAATCATAAACAAAAATAGATAAATGTAAAAATAAATATTATTTCTACATATAACAATTATATATGTTACTTTAAAATATGTGATATTTTGAGTTTCTATTTTTGTCATGAAATAACAAAAACATCCACATTTATTGAAAAATAGAATTGGAAATTTAACTATATTATTTACAACATCGAATCATACTACTTATATACATAGTATAATAGATTATTAGTTCTCTAAAGTTAGAATTGATTTGTACATTTAAAATCAAATTCCAATTTCTTATATATATCCTGTCACTATTAGTTCCCAAAAAATATATTACAAGATTTTATTATTAGACCTGAATTTCAAGGGTTTTCTTGATGGCCAGTTCTGTAAATTATTTTAAGCAAACTGAATATTCTTCCACTACTCAAGTGGAGCATTTGATGTGATTCATATGATTCCATAGTTCTTTAGGGGGTTGAGGAACAATGTTTACATTTCTACATAACAAATTTGACCAGTCCCCAGATTCCTAAAAAATCTGATAATCACAATAAAAGCAATCTGTTCTAGGCATCTGGGAAAACCTATATATCAAATATCAATATATATGCAAATCAATTCAGGAGTGTCTTACAAAAGTATTTCATAACAGACTGTAGATTCTATGGCCACTGAAGCTAAAATATTACCTCCATGAGGGATAAAGATTGAGCAAAATCATTTCAGAACAGAGAAATCATCAACTATCAACTTCTAACTATTCCATATTAAAGATGCAAACATAAGTATAAATAAAAAAGAAATTTAAAAAATTATTTTGTTTTTTGAGCCACACCCGGTGATGCTCAGGGGTTACTCCTGGCTATGTACTCAGAAATTGCTCCTGGCTGGGGGGACCATATAGGACTCTGGGGGATCAAACCACGGTCCGCCCTAGGTCATCCATGTGCAAGACAAAAGCCCTATCGCTGTGCAACCACTCTGGCCCCAGAGAAAATCTATTTTTGATATAATTTTGTTAATGTGTATTTAAATGCTTAACAACCTAATGTCTGACAATTTTAGAAAAAATTTAGATTAAAATTGGTAATATAAACATTGATAGAATGGGTTAAATTCCATTGCTACAGCTTTCATAGGCTTGCTTTGTTTCAGTTTCTATGACCTATGCTAATTAATTTACTTCATGGCTTTAAAATCAATAATACAGTGGGAGAAAGTGGATTTTAAAAGCCTATAGACCTATGTAGAAGGTACAAAGATGGGCCTGAAAAACACAGAGTTTTGACCACTCTGGTATGTTGGTTCTGCTTCAAACTGAGTCCTTCACAATTCATAGAATAACTTATTAGCATTAGCCTAGAATCAATAGGCATGTTACATGCAAAGAACTTAGGTGTAGCATCAGGGCAATGAGAATGGTGAAAACATATAGCTGGGATATATTTAATAATAAGCAGAAAAGAGCATTTCTTCTACAAAGAGCTCTCTACTTGAAAGATCCTGGGTCAAGCATGTGTATTGAGACACTCAACAACCAGTTGATGCTTGAAAAGGAGAATTGGTTGGCTTGATGATCACCATTTCATCAACTACAGGAACAAATATTTGGACCTATTTTCATAACAGCAAATTATCTCTTCCAATTACCCTCAAATTTACACTTTTAATAGCTAGATTGTCCTTTCACACAAATAATAATGCCCTCCACTACGCAAATGAAAATAAAAACAGGAAAAATCTTCATTTTATTTATGCTGAGACAGAAATGTTAATTACAGAGGATACAGAGATATAAAAGAACTCCCTTATGTATCTCCATTCCCTTTTAAATGTCTCAGGGGGTTATATATAATGTTTGCTTGGCAAATACTCATGTCTGGATATAAAGAAAGGGGAAAACACTACACTAAAATAAACTTCTCAAATACTAAGCAACCAAGTCTAGTCTTAACTAATGAAGGAATAAACTCATATCTTTTTTAAAAAAATATTTTAAGAGATCTAGATTCCATGCAAAGTTTCTGCTTCTGGAAATTATATAATTTTATTGTTATTGTAAAATATTTTCAAGGTTTAATGACTAAAGTTAAAACACATTGTTAATTGTTTCTAGAGAAATAATGGGCTAGTAGCAAGTCAGACGGAAAAAGACCCACAAACACACATTCACATTTACAGATATTAGAAAATGTTTATTTGTTAGGGGAATAGAGTTAAATAAAATGCACTGGATATGAGTGAATTGAAATATACTGTAAAAAATAAACTAGAGGCCACAGTGATAGGACAGAAGGTAAGACACTTGTCTTGTATGTGGCTGGTATGGGTTTAATCCTAGGCACCAAATATAATCCCCTGAGCCCACCAAGAGTAACTTCTGAGTGTGTAGCCAGAAGTAAGCCCTAAGCATTACTGGCTATGGCCTAAAAGCAAACAACAACAAAAACAAAAAAATTAAATGCATTTGTATAATAAATGAAAAAATAGAAAGCTATTTTAATTATCTTCTAGTGTTCTGGCACACAGCATTAAATATAAATCATGAGCATTTTGACAGCATTGAATATTTCAATTAAAAAAGAATGTATTAGCAAGTAGGATCCAAATCTGTATTATTTTAAGGAGTATAAAACATTTTCACATAATTTTCCCATGATTCTAACTAATATATGATCATCTGTGTATAGTTTTTCAGTGGACTGAGAGTACCGTCCAACACTTTCCAAGTTTCTATGCAGAATTTCTTTGCTTTATATATAGCTGTCGTTTCTTTCCTTTTCCTTTTCAGATGTTCTAGTTCAATTTGCTTGTGTGGACCCAAGAGATAATTCAGCAGGTAGACACTTGCTTGGCAGGAGGCTGACCTAGATTTAAGACCCTACTGAACATATGGTCCCCGGAAGTCCTTCAGGAATGATTCCTGAGTACAGCACTAGAAGTAAGCTTTGAACACCACTGGGGTGGCCCCCAAACCAAACCAAATCAAAACAAGTAGTATCTTCTGTGGGCTTGTGGCATCTTTATATATATTAGTCTCTGATCAAATGAGTCTTCTTTGACTATTATCTAAGCTTGTAATTTCTCTCCTTAATCATTTCCCTACCATATCTTCTTTTCTTCTCATGCTAAAATACAGCTGATTTCACTATTTGCCCATTTATCCCTCAAACATTTATTGTTCTCTCTTGAATGTTAAGTTCTACTGGACCAGTATCTGGAAGAGCTAGTTTTACTAACCTCATCTAGTAATAAAAAGGTGAAGGCAAAGTACTTCAATTAATATCTGTTGAATGAAAAAATGAGTTTTAAAATAATTCAGTACTTTCCCATCAGACATTTATTTTATTAGAAATCTATCTAAATGTATCTATCTTTTCACCCACTGTCTCTCTTATCACCATCAATAACTCCATTAGCAACTTTGAATGATGGTTATTTAACTTTTTAGTCACATTTGCATTTGATCTCACTGTACAATAACAAGATAATGATATATTTAATTTAGATAAGGAGCTGTCTATTTATACAACTTTGCTAATTTCTGTTTCCCAAAGATAAAAATCCTGAGATCTAATTGAATTGTATAGCAAAACTAATTACCTTTTTCAAAAGGCCTTTATATTGGATGAATAAGGTTATACCTTATGGTAATCTAGCCATTCATTTATATTGGAGTTCATTAAAAAAGCATTGATAAAGAAGAAAATCATTTTGAAGAGTATTAGGGAGAAAGTTTTTATAGGTTTTATAAACTAAGTTCAGAAAAATCTAATTATTTTAAGTTTGCAGATTCTTAAATCATATTTTAAATATAAGAAAATTTAACCTGGAGAATGTAACATCATATTTTGAAATAATAACATTTCTTACTGAAGTTCGCAACTTTTCATCATTAGTTTAATCCTTCTAATTAACTTTTATTTTTCTTTTTTGGTTTTTGGGTCACACCCGGCAGCGTTCAGGGATTACTCCTGGCTCTCTTTACCTTGTCCTCTTTCTTTGCATCTTTGTTCTCATAATTAAAAATAAAAATTAAAAAAAAAAGAAATGGCTCCTGGCAGGCTCTGGGGACCATATGGGATGCCAGGATTCGAACCACAGTCCTTCTGCATACGAGGCAAATGCCCTACCTCCACACTACCCCTCTGGCCCTCTAACATTTTATGACTTAGTTTTTTCATATTTATTCACTTACGTTACTTATCATATTACAGATTTGACTTATGCCGGGCACTTTTGTAGCTCTGGGAATATGCTAAAGTAAAAAAGCAAAGTCCTACATTAAAATCACAAATGAGGAGACGATCCCACATGCCAGGATTCCTGCTCCTCTCCTACAGGTATGACTGGGAATCTGGGCAGACAGCTGGCCAATGGCCTCCTGAGCTGACCACTTAGTCCAGGAGACCAAGATCCCCCCCATGCCAAACTGGTCTTCAGGGCCAGGTCTGGCAACTGGGCTCTGGGGGGAGGGGGGAGGAGGGAAACTCCTTCCTTATTCATACTGGACCCCCTGCAGCAGTGTCTTTTCTTACTAATACTCATTTTCATAACTGCGTGGGACAAATATACTTTTTAAGCATTATCTAAAAATGTTCTTTATTCTAGACAGTTCCTAGGAAAGGAAACGGAATACCAAAGATTTGGATGATAACACTCAAATAGATCTTTAAAGTCAGACTTTATGGACGCAACTTTCCATACTGGCTCCAAGCCGGAATCACAAACAATTTACACACACATAGATAGATAGATAGATGATAGATAGATAGATAGATAGATAGATAGATAGATAGATATAGATATATACAGATATACACAGATATATATATAGTAGATAGATAGATATAGATATAGATATATACAGATATATATATATATATATATAGTATATAGCCCCTGTCATGCATTGCCTCTTCCCTACCCCTGTGTCTCTTCTATCGCCTCATCTCCCAATCCTGATCCATTATCTTCCCCTAATTTAACCCTCTTTACCCTCAGTTCCTAACTCAGTAGGCATCAAGATTGACCTCCTGCCCCAACAGACCACCTTCCATCTCCTCAGTAAAAAACACCCTCTGGGTCCCGGTTCTCATGCCTCAACAAAGAACTACAACCAGCATGCCTGCTGACTCATGCTTGATGGCCCCTCTCACCCTCACCAAATCGTGGACTGTTGCACGATACAGGAATCAGCCTCAGCAACTCCCAGCTCAAAGACACTATATGGTCTCGTAATGCAGCAAAGCATCTCTCAAACTCAATTCCAAGGCCTGTGAATAGAAAAGTACCTTGGCTTTTACTCCCCACAAGAATATATCAAGACTTAATTGGGAGTCTTATATTGCCTATGGAAGCTCAATACCTGTATAACAATCCATCTTTTTTAAAATTTTTAATTATGATAACAATGATGCAAAGAGGACAAGGTAAAGTTATAGTGGAAGGACAATCGCCCATAAACAGAGTTCTCAGAAGAAATCCCCTTGATGATGCCTCAATATTGAACTTACAGTCAAAGAACATTAAGAAAAATAAGGCAGAACCCATGTACAACTACTTTGTCAACAAGTCCCCAGATTGTAGTACATTATAACATTTCTTAGCAGTACACAAAGCAATCTAAAGCCATGAAATTTATGTGACTCCTTTAACATTAAAGGCATAGTATTTTTTTTATATTTTCATGCACATGCATAGTGGTTTAAGTTAACATCAAAAGTTTAAGAGGTTATTTTTTAAGGGTTAGAGTCAAAGGAGCACAGTAAAAACAGTGTTAGAGTGGCAAATATTGTTTGCATAAGCCCACCAAAATATGGGGGACATGGAAAGGAAAAGCTTGGTCTAAATACAAGGAGACCCTACCCCTGAAGTTTCCTGGCATAAGACCAACTCTAGGCTCCAGGCAAACTAGTTTGTTCAATCCAAGTCATTGTTTGTAGGGCCAATACAGTTTTATTTGTCATGCAGTCTCTATTGTTGGCATCAGGTTTCTGTATTAAAGATCCTGGAATCTGCACATCCTACATTGAAGTAAGGCTGGTGTGAAGTATCCTCTAGTTTCACCTCACAATTAAGCGTCAATACAGAAAGCCCAGTCCAGTAAGCAGGTCATTGTTGTTGTTAAGTCTTCTCAGTGTTAAGGGAACTCTCTTTTGAGTAGGTCGATGTTAGAGCAGCGGTAGGGTCTTCCCTGGTAGAGGATTGCCTCCAGGTGATGTTATAGACAACCTTGGATGTTTCGTAGATGCCTTCCCTAGATCAGGGGTGAATGGAGAATGCCCATTCTTCTGAGGCCTGTGCCAGGTCATTATGTCAATGTTCAGGGTGTAAGGTCCCATTGCACTACAAGATTTGTGTGTTCCCATCTCTATTAGATATAAACTTATTTGTATGTATAGTATTTTCCCGTTTTAATGTACCTAAGCAAACAAGAAATAAAGCCACATGGCGTTATCGGAGTATATGGGGACGTAAGAACATGTCCAACAATATCCATGACTTGGTTCAAACATAAGCATTAAACTGAGGGACTCTTTCACCAAATTCCCTATTGAACAGTTCACAGAGAAGAAAAGATATTAAAAAAAAAGGGAAATCGTCAGTGTATAAGAAAATATTCAGCAAGAGTTATAGCCGTCAAAGAAAACACACATAAAATGTTGAAAAGACATATGTGTACATTCTATGCCTTCTGGAATAGTTGGGGGGATGTTAACTCCAGGGCACCACTATGGTCTATGACTTAGGATTCTACAGTACATAAGTTAAAAAGGGTAAATGTGGAGTAATGATGATAGGGGGTGAGAGAGTTAACAGAAAAATAATCATTTGTAGGTGTGTGCAAAAGGGCAGAGTACAAAATGGACATTCTGCATACACAAAAACATATTTCACTGATATTGAGAACTATTAATGTAGTGCCCCCAAGCAGTTTTGAAAATATAGACTGGTAAGAGATTACCAGTAACTGCTTTAGTGCAACCCACAAGTAAAGCCTAGGGTAACCTTCAAGCTCCACCGAGGGACCACCTCGCTGGCTTGCCCAGGCATGTGGCCCAGGGAAGCCCAGGAAGGAAAGAGAACCTTCAAGAAGCCCAGAAAGGAAAGAGAACCTTCAAGAAGCTGGGAGGCTGGAAGTTCAGGGCCCCCACCCAGACCGTCCCTAAGGAGCGAAGTGGGGAATGAGGGAAAGCCTAGGGCAACCTTCAAGCTCCGCTGAGGGACCCACCTCGCTGGCTTGCCCAGGCATGTGGCCCAGGGAAGCCCTAGAGATCTGGAGCAAGGTGGTAGAGGGGTGCTGGGGTCACCCAAGTCCCGCACCCCCGCCCAGGCCTGGTTAAGAAGGTCTCTGGCATGGTGGAGGCCTGCCGAACCCCATGCTGGTAGAGACTCCATAAAAATACATCTTAAAATGTGTATTCCTAAATATACAAGTAGCCTCCTCCACCACTTGTTTTATTCAAATACTTTTTCTTTTTAACTCAGTTTTATTTATTTGTTCTATTTTAATATATACATTTTTTCTTTATCCTTACCATTTTTGGTGCTGCTTGGTTCAAAAAGCCTTGACTGGGATAAAAGCTCAGAACAAAACCAGAAAACAAAGACTGTGTGTGCAGCCTGTCATCCTTACCCAGAAAAGCACCAGCAACATAGTATGACACCATAGGTTTTTGTATGGGCACAGTAAAAAAAGGGGAAACCGTAGACACAGAAATAAGATCTTATCTTCTAGGGATAAGAACTCACTTATTATAGCAGAAGGGTGCCTCCCATCCTGAACATGTGTCATGTGGATACAACCAGTCCCCAGGAGATTGGACCGTGTTAGTCCAAGCCAAAACCCCAGATCCCTGACTTAGAAATGATACAGCTCCGGACAACACCACCAGGAACTAAGCTCCATTGGGAGATTTATAACACTACTCTGGCACCAACTTGTGCCAGTTTTGATATGACAACGAGGAAAGGAAAACTTGGCCTAAGACCAGGCTGTCCTATTACATCACCTAACACTAAATGGAAATCAGAAGAGATATCGTCTTTTGAACTGTGAAAAATTAGAGCACCAACAACAGAAAACTGACTTTGACAACCATGACTGAACAGAACCTACCTTGGGACTAATAAGGAAAACCCTACCCTAGGCTGTAGTCCAGGACACATAAACAACAACAACAACAAGATGTCTTATTGCATAGGTCCAACTTGGACAATAGAGACTGACCAGAACCTTTGGATCCATAATATCCTAGGCTTTGGCTTAGGGACTGAACGAAAACAGGGAGCAAGTGTTACAGAAGACTGAACACAACAACAACGATGAATAGGAAACTCTAGAGACTCTATCTTAGACCCTGACCTATAACTCGCACAAATACCAAGATTGCTAGCTACAGTGGCTTGATTTTCTCACACACACCTGAGAGGAAACTTTCCTGGCATCACAAAAAAGCCTTTGGGATGGGATAATGAGTATATATGGAGCCAGGGGTTGATCCCATGATGGTATGCTTCAAGGATGGAGAAACCCTGAATCCCTTAGGCCACGGGAATTCCCTTTCTTTCCCAATGCTTACTGTGCCTATGCAAAAAAAAAAAAATGGGGGGAGCGCCAAACCCTACCACTCCAGCACCCATACTTTTTCTTGTTTTGTTTTGATTTGTTAGTTTTTGACTTTATTTTCCTTCTCTTTTTTCTTCCACTTTTCTCTTTCTTTTTCACTCTTGTGATTATTATTTAGAGATTTATCTTTATTTTTATTTGCAGGGTCCATTTATTTTTCTTTTTTCTTCCATTTTTCTTTTCCTTTTTTTTTCTGTCTTCTTTCTTTTTTTGGTAGTTGTCACCAAATTTTTTTCTTCCTTTTATCTTCTCCTTTTTATCTCCAATGACAGTGGAATAGATGTTCAGTCTACAACAAGGTGTAAAGTGGAGACCAGTTGCACTAGCATTCTGGGGGGTGGGTAGAGGAGGGAGATATGGGATGCATACTAGGAACAGGGGAGGAGGGAGGACAGTACTGGTGGTGGGAATGCCCCTCATTCATTGTCACTATGTACCATAAATGATGCAGATTTGGAATGCACTTTGGTTACAATAAAAATTAAAAAAAAAAAAGGAATCAGTCCTGAAAGTGACTTTTTATACTACCAAATATATCCCAATTTCCACCACTTTTTAAGGAAAGCACTGTTAGATGGCTGACTTAAGCTGGAAGAACCCCCAAAAAAAATCACAAATGAGGAATTATACATCAATAATCTTGAATTAAATCTGTACTTGAAATCTCAACTTTTGAGAATTTTTATTACTACTGGAGTCACCATTAACTCCTGGAAAACAACGCTCTTTTAGAAAGGTTTGGTTTTAGCTAATAATATGCAAGTATCTAAAAATATTGCATTTTCTAATGTTAAAAACAAAAATAATAAAACAATATCTACTCTGCTATTCTGTATAAATTGCTATCTAGGATTTCATTCCTCCTTGTGAGTTGTGCTTGACTTGGCCAAGACAAAATAAAAAACTATCTGTGCTCTTGTTTTCCCCAAGCCAGAGTGCAATGCAAAGCCAGCTGGCAGGGTCTGGCTGGCAGTCAGCCCAGCTCATCTGCGAAGGCAATGCAGTCCTTGGGGAAAAAACAATCATGAATTCTGTTTAACGAGGGGCATAGAATGGCATTTGTTTCTTGATAGACTGTGTGTCTATTACTAAGACAAACTCAATGAAAGCAATTCAAATGCTACTTTCTGTTATTTTGCAAAGATCAGAGGGCTGAGAAAGTTTTCAGAAGGGATTATGTGGTTCTTCTTGGACACAATCAGGAAGCAATCCAAATTACAAGTCAATGTGTCAATACCAGCCTATTATTTTTACTAAAATGCCTCTCTCCCAGAGTTACTGGATTACTTAGCCATAAAAAAATCTATTATAAGAGAAAATATGAACAATCATTAACAAAACATTACATTTATTATTATCTTCGCTCATATTTTGCTCTACGAACACTAGCATTGATTTGATTCTTAATCCTCCAAACAAACTTAGAGGGAAGTCCTATTTTTACTCCACTCTTCCAGGCAAGAACTAGGAGATAGCAATTTTAAAGAACTAGGCTAGATTTGCAGAGGTATTAGTAGAGTTCAGGCAAGCATTTGAATCTAGGCACTGATTTTCAACCATGTACTCTAAGATTCCTAAATTTTATTTATTTCTTTGATACTCAAGCCTTAAGATACTTTATGTTAGTGAACTTAGGAGTTCCACTCTGTTGAATGCTAAGAATAATACTGCCCCAGTACAAATTGTGAACAGGAAGCTTCATTGAGTTCTTCTCATAAATAGGGATTTTCAGCTTTGCAAAGGTATTATATGGATTAATTATATGATATAAATACCAAGAGATCACTCAAATTTTAGCATTTACTCCTCCACAAAGTAACATCCCAAAATAATTGAGAATAATATTTCACCATAATCAAAAGTTTTTAATTTGTCTCGCTATGACATATGACATATCAGTGGATCAACAATGACTTCTGTGAAGTGATCAATGTCAAGTCTTGGCAATGGAGTTGCCATATATCAATTACTGTAAAGATTTTTCTCAGTTGCCTATCGCAGAGCAGATGATGAGATCTCTACTGAAGCAATGTCAAAGCATCATCTATTCACTCCTCTCAAGGGCTAAGATAAATGGCTAAGGATATGTCCACACCATAGCTTTGAATTGCCATTTTTCAGAATTTAGAGTATCATGCAGTGATGAAAACTCACCTCCAATATTTGGACAGAGCCCAAAGACATTACCTAAGACATGTTCTATATTATCTTTATTATATATTTCAATGTTTTCTTTCTTGATTTTCATGTTTCAATGTTTTTTTCTATTTCTATATTTCAGTCAAAACAAAACTATGGTAATCACTATTTAACACAAGTGTAGAAAGAACCAGTTCTTTATTCAAATAGTAGTTACTGAAGTTAGTGAGGAAAAAAATGAGTGTATTTCTATTTTAACACTAAATTCCTATGAAAATGAAAATCATAATGGTTTTGTGACATATAGAGCTAAATTTCTAAAAATAAGTCCTTTCATTTATTTATTCACATAGCAAAATCACAGAATCTAATTGTGATATAAGTGATCTATACATTAATAATTATGCTTTTATAACTTTGAAGCAGAAACACAAGAAAAAAGTGACTCCATTACTATTCAATTAATTGTGTTAATCTCTGTATTTGTGTTTGTCTATTTTCTTTTACCCAAAATTAAATTTTTCATAAAATTTCCAATATATTAGGAGGTCAGATTTCCATATATTGGGAATATAATTAGCCAGCTTCTATGTATTTCAATTTAGTCAAGAGATCCAAATCAGAGATAAGACTAAAGGAAGAATAAGACACAATTACTGTTACTCTTCCTTTTGTATTAAAAAATTAAAATCAGGGGATGGAGCGTTTGTGTTGCACACAGCCAGCTTAGCTGGACTCAATCTCTAGCATCCCATATGGTCTTCCAAGCCTGCCAGGAGTAATTTCTGAGCGCAGAGCCAGGAATAACTCCTGAGTGTCATGGGTTGTGGCCTCAAAACCAAAAATAAATAAATAAATTAGAATTAGCTTTCATTATTATAACAATATGTATATAGCATTCATTATTGTGTTCTTTAGAGGCAAATGCATGTTTGTTTAAATTGTTTTAAATTTCATGATTACAGGATGAAGAAGTTTTTATAAAGTATCTTCAAAAATATTTGAAAAATAACATCTTCATCACAGACTTAGAACACATGTAACATATTTTATCACATATTTTATATTTAAATGAAATGTCATAGTTCAAGCCACCAACTGTGTTTTTGTCAAGTCTATTTAATATTACTTTACATTCTGCAATTAATATAGTAGATATTATACTAAAGAATATATATTATATATAATATATGTAATATATAGATTACTTAATTCTATCATCTGAACTGTCATAAATTAGTTTTATGAAAGATTGTTTTCTTTCATCTTTTTGTTTCTTCAAAATGATCCAAATTCAAATAATCAACTTTCTGATAAATTACTGATAGCAGCACACATTTACTTATTTGCAAAGTATTTTGTAGCATGCTATAGAAATGGAAAAGGTGAAACATTCTAAATTCTACTTGAATACTTGTCATTTTCAACACTATCACCATGGATTTATTTCCTTTTTTTTTTTTTTTTTTTTTGGAAATGCTTCAGGTCTCACTCTTTTCAGCTGAAAGTTTTCTTTCTTCTTCTTTTTCTTTCTTTTTTTTTTCTCTTTTAACTTTGCATGATTCAGCATCACTGGCTGTGATTGGCTAATATCTTTGGTAGCTTCTGAGTCACGCTTCATCAGGAAACCAAGGGTGTGATTTTCATCCTAGCGTATCCTCCTCCTTCCTCCTGCTCCTTGTCACTTCTATTTTTACTCAGAAGCACAAGGTTCTTTAAGGCATCTTGTATTTTGAGGCTTCCCACATATATAGATTTACTACCTGCTTCTTTAGAAGAAATATATACTTGGAAACATATTTTCACTAAAAAATGACTGCTGTACCTATGATTCCTAAAGCAAAAGGTTTTATTTTTAATCCCTTCTCATCCCCTTCTTGGACTATTATCAATTTTCTGCCCTATTTCTCCCAGAAACTCTCATATAGTTAATTGTGTTAAACCAATTGAAATGATTCAACTAGCTCTAGTTAATCTATTGATGAATATGCTCTGAATTTGTCTGAGGGTATTTGGTAAGCACTAATTCAGGATATATTTTAAACTGACAGCTATATAGCAGGGCTTCATCCTTTGGCCTGAGATGATATGCAAAATGCTGTATTATGTTTCCACACATATATTATCTCTGGAGAATGAGGTCATATTGTTACAGGGTAAAGATACCAATAAAAGTAAGATTTTTAAAGAAGCTGGAGAAGTAGTTTGAAGGATTAGAGCATATGCTTTGACAGCAAGAAGTCCACTTTTGAGCTCTGGCACCATATGATCGCCTGAGCATGTTTGGAGTGACCCTTGGGCACAAAGCTGGAGTATCCATTATCACTATAAGGTGAATTGCCAGATTCACCCTCCACTGAGTCACAAATATAAACAAGACATTTCCTTACTGAAGAGCTTGGCTTTTTTTTTTTTTTTGCTTTCTTTTTCTTTTGATGAAAATGATCACAAAGAAATCGCCAACAATTTAAAAGCAAACAAACAGGGGGCCAGTGCAATAGCACAGTAGTAATTTGTTTGCCTTGCATGTGGCCAACACATGAAGGACCCCAGTTAGAATCTCGGCATCCCATATGGTCCCCTTGCCTGCCAGGAGCGACTTCTGAGCTCAGATCTAGGAGTAACTCCTGAGCGCTACTGGGTGTGACACCCCTCCAAAAAAAAAAAAAAACAAACCAGGAAACCACCTTTTCTTTCCCCGCAAAAAAACCAAAGTCTGACCTTTCCTTCCCTTAAGATTGCCTGGACGAAGGGCCTGTTTCCCCGCTCCAAGGGGTGCTCTCTGGTATGTAGTAGGGGGCGCAGGATGGACCCTCGTCTCACCTGTTCCCTCTGGGCACTATAGGGCGGGGCAGGGTGTATGTGGTGTGCTGGGCCTGGGACGTGAAGCGGAGAACTAGTAACTTTCAATCTAACAAGAAATAAAAATAATGTTCTCCATATCAGACTGTTTCTTTTTTTAAAAAGTATAATTTCATAGCTATTTTTTTCACAGTTTTAAAAAGTTTATAATGGGGCCAGAGCGATAGCACAGAGGTAGGGCCTTTGCCTTGAACATTTCCAACCCAGGAGGGACCCGGTTCTATATCCGGCATCCTTAAGCTCAGGTCCCATGAGCCTGCGAAGAGTGATTTCTGAGAGCAGAGCCAGGAGTAACCTCTGAGCACCGCTTGTGTGATCCAAAAATCCAATAAATAAATAAATATGTATGTTTATAATATTTATCTTTATAAATAATATTTGAGGTTTATGATACAAGGCGGGGAGGAACAGTTTGACTAAGGCGCCCCTTGGGCCAGGCGCAGGGCTGGATGGCTGCAAGGATTTCAGAATTATCAGGATTGTATGTAGCGTGAGGATGGGGGCCCGGCGGTGACTCTGGCAGGGGCCTGGAGGGGCCACACAGTCTCCCTACCAGTCAAAGCTTAGAATGTCCACGTGATCCTGTTAATTCCAAATCATGCTAGGAGTGATCCCTGAGCTCAGAGTTAGGAATAAAGCCTGGGCAAAGCTGGGTATGACAATAAAGAAAATAACTCCCACAAAATTAATGAGAATGGCAACAGCCATAGTAGATATTATAGTTGATTAAACATGGCTCTGTCAACAGATTAATAATTTACATACATTGTCCCTCAACAGAGTAAAAGTGTTACTGTCTCAGCAGCTCATAAGCTTCACTAGAGCTTATGGAAATGGAAATACTTGAATTCATCTATTTAGAATACTATTCACATGGATATTCAGGTAAAGGAAATACGATAGACAATATCAGTCAGAATATGAGCAATTTAGTTAGACCTCTTATTTCAGATGGAAGTCCAATATACCCTTCTAAATCACAAAAATAAAAAAAACTATATAATGTGATTATAAAATCATTTATCTGGCTTCGACTACTGTATTCATCTAGCTACTACTATTAGTGATACTAATTAATATCTGTAATTTCTTATGTTTATGTTTGATATTATAATCTAGATAATCTCATCTTAATATAAATAGTCTACAAATAGATTTTGGGTTCAAATTTTAAATAAATCCTTTTGGAAATTGAATTTTAAGTGTGAAAAAGTGTAAGCTTTCTTTCAATAATTATCACATGTAAGAAATGTAATAAGTAGGTTAAAAACAAACCCAAAACAGACATTGGGGCTGGAGCAATAGTACAGCAAGAAGGGCATGTTCCTTGTATGTAACCAACTCAGGTTCTATCCCTGCATCCAATTTGGTCCCCCAAGTACCACCAGGAGTGATCCTTGAATGCAGTTGAAATAAGTCCTGTGTACCTGAATGGGTAGGTTCTAAAACCAAAATAATAATAATAAAGAAACAAATGCAATATATTTATCCTAATGAAAGAAGTGAATTCTGAAATTATTATCTGAGAAAGATATACTCAGGTCAGCAAATATTTAACATAAACTGTGTGTGACACTGTTTGGGTATAGAGATAACTAGGGCATGCTTCCAATTCTCAAAAGCTCATGATGGGAAGATAAGCTGTAAATGGAAATGGTTATATTAGAAGTAGATAATAGATAAGGCATTATACCATCACCTACCCATCCAATTAGGGTTCCATTATCTTGTACCAACTGGAGATGCCTCCAGATAACATTACTAAAAAGCACTTGAAACCCTGGTAATTGCCCTAAGTAGCTTGTATCAACTCGTCACCAGACTTATATTAAATATCTATATCCGAGACAAATTAAACAGTATCTTATAGTTTTCACTAAATATGTTTTGTAGATCTTTCTTAACTCATTAACCTAATTCTTTAGAAATACTGTTTTAAAGGTGACTATTTTTTAATATTTCTTCCAATATGTGCAAAAAATTTTGTTGTTTACTTACATATATATATATTACTTACATATATATTACTTATATCATTTAGTCTATAAGTATAAAGCCTCACAGTTCTATGGGTTTGAAGTATCTTTTATCTTTTAATCTGAACAATGATAAAAACTGAACAATAATAAACAAAATATATACTGATGATTAAATTTAGAGAATTACATGAAATGCTGTAAATTTCAATATATGATATCACTTGGAAGTTGATATTAAAACTTTTTGTCTTGATATAAAATTAAATATAAAATATTGGAAAGCAAATTCATTTTGTCTAAAAATACTTATCATAAAAAGCAGTGCAATTCAGTGGTATTATGAAGCTGGCTTTTAAAACCAATTGCACTCGCTATTTCTGCAGCCTTAATGCTTGTCTTCCATTGACATTGGACAAGTTGCATCAGGAAGTCTTTCAAACATGGGGGGAAAGATATTCTCTGCCACTCCCTCAGAGATCTTAAAGTTAGCTCAGCTTTATCTACTTGCCTAAGACAATACATTTGATGACAGGGAATATGGCATATATATCTATCAAATGTAAAAATTAAACTCAGTGTAGGATAAGTTCAAGTTTACAAAGATCAAAGTTAAACACATTTAAAAAAAAAACACATCTTGTAACAACATATTCCCCAGCAATTCACTGTCCTCTACAATACTCAGATCACAAAATCAAAGCTCTACAGCAAAAACATATGGAGCAATTTTGTTTGAAATATAGACCTAAAAGCACATTTTCTTCTTACCCTTATCCCACTCCATTCTAGTAAGAGAATTTTAATTAAATATTTTTAAAAAATCTGAATTGGACAATGTCATTCATGCTCAAACCCATTTACATCTCAAGAGTGAAGCTGGTTCTCCCAGTGTTCAGCACTCTCTACCCCTTTCCATCTAGAAATTCCTTCTGGTGGTTTTAATGCCTCATCTACTTCCCAGAGGTCTCCCCTTTCCCTAAAACTCCAAGCTGGACTGGCCAGTCTCTCATCAAAGTCAGTTGCTTCCCTGAAAGTGTATCTGTTCAAATGTGACCTACTCTAACTAGCACTTTAAATTGCTTCCTGCTTCTATCCCTAAGATGGTCAATCTCTGCTCTCCCTGGTTTGTGATTTTTTTTTACTTTGGGGAGGGGGGGGTGTCTAAACATACCAAAAGAAGATATAAAACAATAAAAATAACTTCCTCCCTCCCTTCAACCATCCTTCTTACGCTACCTTCCTTCCTTCCTCCTACCCTTCCTCCTACCCTTCCTTCCTTCCTTCCTTCCTCCCTCCCTCCTTCCCTTCCTCCCTCCCTCCTTTCCTTCATTCCTTCTTTCCCTCTTTTTCTCTCTCCTCCTTCTTCATTCTCCAATCCTTCTTTTGTACAATTCTGCTATCCACTAAACAATAAGCTCTTTTAAGAACAAGAAACTAAATTGTTAATACTTTGAACAAATATACAATTTAATCATGGGAATAATCTAGAACCCGTTCATTGACTCTGAGTCCAGAACCCACTACTGAGTCCCAGCAGCAAAAGAATAAAAAAGGAACACTACGAGAGATCTTACAATTTATCTTATGTCCACTAATTTTCTCCACTCCAGAATCAATATAAAAAATAGTTCAAACTAGGGCCAGAATGGGATATGGCATTTGCCTTGATGGAGACAACCAGGATTTGATTACTGGCATTCCAGATGATCCCCTGAGGATATACACATAGCTAGATCATATTATATATGATATATATAATACATGTCTATATATAATATAAAACTACTCAGCTATTAAAAAATAAGATGAGCTATAGGGAAATAGTCCAGCAGGGCACATGTCTGACACATAGCTCAACCTGGCTAAATTCCCAGCATTACCTATGATCCCCAAGTCCTGCAAGGACTGATCTCTGAGTACAGAGCTCAGAGGAAGCCTTGAGTACAGTTGGGGATAGGCCCAAAACTATAGCAACAAAACAGATGAAATGTGCCATTTGCAGCAATATGCATTGCCCTGGGGGAATATTAGATTTATTAAAGTGTGAGAAAAGGAAACAGGAACAAGAATTTTAAAAAAAATTCATTTGGATTAAAAGACCAATTGGGAGTTACCAGAAGAGAAAGGGACTGAATGGGAGGGGACAAAGGGACAAACAGGAGGAGACAAAGGGATGATGAGGAACAGAGATGGACTTTGACAGGTGAATTTCATGCAGCCTATCTATATTAAGTTATAATTATGCAACTGGAAATTTGTATTATTTTATATATTACTTCAATAATAGAAAAAATAAAAATATGGATCCTCAGCCATCTTGAATAATTTGATTTTTAAAACTATAATAATGTTGAAATAAATCTATGAAGGAATACAAATGTTAGCTATATCCTAAAACATGGTCTTTAAAAACTATTGTAAAATATTAATTTAAATGGAGGATTGGGACACTGGAACACTGGTATAGAGGAATGGAGATTCTGGGGAGGGGGCTGTGCTAGCAAGTTTTCTGCATGAAACTCTAACATGCAATGCTCATTTTTCTAGAAGGTACCCAGACACAATTGCAATGGCCAGGCTCTATCAACTAGTATTTTCCAAACTGAGAGAAAGACAGAAAAAAATACAGATATGGTTGGGGGAAAAATGAGTTCATATAAGGACAAATATATATGAACAAATATAATGTGGTCATGTCCATGAAAAAAATGAAACCATCATTAACAGTATTAACATTTAAAATACATTTTTAAAATTTAAAATAAAAATTAAATATTACTTAAACAGAAAACTACAAGTGAATTTCATAAAATCACATAAGCAAACCATATGACATCAACTTCTTTTGGGGCCACATATGGATGGAGCTTAGAAAGTCTTGAGGATAAAAGCTAGGGTTCCAATATATAATAAAGCATACAACCTCAGTCTTTTGATTTTTCCTCTGAGTCTCACAGAAGATATTTGTCTGTCAACATTGAGAATATAATTGGAAACTATAAAGAAAAGGCTCTTCACTCCTAGAATATGTACGTCAGTCTCATTTTTTTTTCACTGTGATGACAAACATAAATTCTTCATTGCTAAAATTTTATAATTTAATCATTGTTGGAAGCAAAATATAGAAATAAATCTGAAGCTTTTTGACACTTTTCTCACATGAGTAATCAGTCATCAGAAGCTTTAAAAATCATGTCAGCCTTTATTGCTATTATCTCACTGTTTTTATGTGAGTTAGAAAATTTGTTTTGCACTGCACTTTTTCAGATATTTTCTGAGAATGTGTTTTCACACCCAGAGAATGTAAGATCACAAAGTGTTCTTAGTACAAAAAAAAAGAAGAAAACAGACTTGGAGGTAACAGTTTACCAAAATAACTTGAGAAAAAAAAATCCTAAAGTTAAGTTTTCAACAATATATATAAACTTATATTCTATGTCTTACTTAAGAATTCTTTCAACCTTATCTAAAATATGCATTTATAAATAGTACTTTTCATCTTCCACTTACATTCTCAAGTTCCCAAATTTTTTTATTTTTTTGCTTTTGGGGCCACACCTGGTGACGCTCAGGGGTTACTCCTGGCTATGGGCTCAGAAATCGCTCCTGGGACCATATGAGATGCTGGAGAATCAAACTGAGGTCAGTCCTAGGTTAGCATGTGCAGGGCAAATGCCCTGCCTCTTACACTGCCGCTCCAGCCCCTCCAACATATTTTGAATGAAAATTTCAGTTACTTTCCATACCCTTCTCTACTTACTTACTTACTTACTTGCCAATTGTCTTGATAGTTTTCAGGAATTCTGAAAAGCTACCTATTAATATATCCTCTATCAATATTTAAAAAATATAAACCAATGCTCTTAGCTATAAATAATAAAAATAGCCAGATTCATTGCAGAATTTACAATGCTGGAATGTGCCAAGGATAGACATGCCTGCTGGGCTCCAAGATGTATATATGTGCTAGGTCTCTAAAACTGAACAGAATTTAAAAATCTTAAAAACCTGAATTAAGATCAATGTAAGCAGAGTATGAAAATGTAAGTAATATTAAGAAGAATGGACCCAATGAGGAGGAGAGGCCAGAAAAAGCCTCCAGTTAAGATCAGAGAATGAAAACAAATGGGTATGAATTAGGATCTGACAATAAATGTTTTAAAAAGGAAGCAGATTCAAAATATATGTATAGTGCAAAACTAAGACAGATTTCACATATTTGAATTAGAGTAAGAACAGAAAGACCTGTAAACTAAAGATGACTCAGTTTTCTAGATAATTCCACTAGAAATGCAGTACAGTAATTTTTTCAGATCAAAGATACCAGGACAGAACTACATTTACTAATAAATACAATTATTTTTAAGCACGGGACAGGACAACATTTAGGTGTTCTTAAGTTATTCACATATTCTGTTAAGTGCTCAGCTGCAATATATACCAGGAGGAATCCTATGAAGAAGCTACAATGATTTGGGTCTTATCTCCAAGTTTCCCAGGAGTGTTAGCTTTCTTAATCAAATATGTAGGCATTCTTTGAAACTTGAACAACAACAACAACAACAACAAAAACTTCCCTAAAAGAATGAGCTGAGCATCCATCATAATAACTCAAAGATGCTTCTATGCAGCTCACGCCTTGCTCCTCTGTCTGACTAATTGACTCTCATGTGCTTTCCGAAAGTTGAGCACTTTGCTGTTGCCACTTAAAGAAGAAGCTTTTAGTCCTTGGCAATACTCTCTCCTTCCCAGCCTAGTGTGTGGGTGTGTATATTGCACTGTTATGTCCCTGTAGCACAGCCATGTAGACTGAGTATAGTTAATGGCCTGTGTCCAGAATTATCTATATGTCTAGACTTCCAGGGTCAGAATAGTTCACTTCAGGATATAAACCAGCCAGGCTGTGTTTCCTAATGCCATGAAGGCTTAAATTTGGGGTTGAGATGATTATCTTCTAAATAAATGATCCCTTCTTGGTTTTGGTTTGAGAATGACTATGTAATTCAGAGCACTTTCTCCTAAAATACCACCACATACAAGAATGCATAGCATCAATTTACAAGAGTACTGTAGTACTACTTGCCTAATAGTAATGCTTTATAGGTTAAGCCTGCCAAGATTTCTGTAATACTAGATTTCTATAATACTAGAATACTCTACTGATTATTTGAGTGACTAGAGAGGTCTATGGGGTTCAGGCAGTAGGAATCATGCCCAGCTCTGCTCAGGGACTATTCCAAGTTCTGGGGCAGGGTTCCCCTGAAAGTGCTTGGAAAAATAAATGTGATCTTATTTCTCTGGCAGTATTCTGAGTATTATACTCAGAGATATCATCATTAATTATGATTAATTATTTACATCTCTTTTAAAAGAATAGAGCATTGTTCTACTATGGGCAGTTAAATATTGCAAACTTGAGTTCTTTAAGTATTTTCAAGACTAATAAATGACCCAATAATCTCCAAGCATCCCCATTATTATGATAAAATGCAACTGACCCAGGATGGACCTGGGATCAATCCCTGGCATCCCATATGGTCCCCCAAGCCAGGAGCAATTTCTGAAAGTATAGTCAGTAGTAAAACCCTGAGCATCACCGAGTCAAAGTAGTATTTCTGTCCTGCAACACTTCTATATGGAATTGTCTTTAAACTATACTTAATTTATCTTGTATATTTGAATATCAAGGCCAATTAAATTACAAAATTCCAATGGCCACACTCAAGAGGTATGAGATTCAACTAATAAAATCCTGTACTCAACAAGTCAGTAATAGGTTGAGTGTTTTATATTATTTTATTATTTTAAAATTTTAACACAAGACTTTGACTACAGTCTAACTCTTCAATGCATCTTGAAATGAGCTCTCTACTCACTACTTCAGGAGAAATATCCTAACTTCCCTATAGAACACTTGCTACAAAAATGCTTATGCATATTAATATCTATGGCACCAGCTGAAGAAAAAGAAAGTATGAGAGATGTTGTCAATCACATGAATCTACTTCCTCAGAAGGCAGCAAGCATTGCGTGATTGAGAATGAGCAGCAGCAATACTGCTGTCAGATTCACTGAGGATTTTTTAAAAAATAAGAATAGTTCCAAGAACCTTACTAATACTGCATGAAATTTTCTATGGAGTTTAGATGTCAGTAAAATGTTAGAAATATTCAGTAGACTCATTCACATATTCATTAAATATTCTTTAGAAGATTCTTATTCTTATCTATTAAGCTCTGGAGAATCAAAGATGATTAAAAATTACATTAGCTTGGAAAGCTCCTACATAGTGGAAAGATCAGGTACATGTATACAAGAACAGCAATAAGAACAAAAAAAATAGGAACAAAATAACCTTTTGAGTGCAAATGTTGTAAACCATAAAATGTGTAAGATACAGAAACTCCTTATGAAGGCATTATATGAAGAAAGAGTATAGTTCACTCATTGCCCAAAAAGTCATGCATTATGCTTTTTTTATTAATAATTTTCATTTTGACCAAAGTGGGTTACAAATTATTCACAGTAGTATTTTAGGTACATAGTGACATTGAATGCTGTCCTCCCTCTACCCCGTTCCCAGCATACATCCCATATTGCTCCTCCTTTGCTCCCAGGATGCTAGTATAAGTGGTCCCCCTTCTGTGTCTAGCTTGTTGTAGATTGGGTATCAATTCCGTTGTAGTTGGCTTTGGATTTGGTGTTAAGTCTGATCCTTTTTTATTTCTACTCAATGTTCATACGACTGTTTAGTCTTGCTTTATTTTTATATCTGCAATTTTGTGTAAACTTGACAACAAAAATTTTATTTTCTAAGTAAGCTATTATCAGAACATAATGTCTTACTAAGGGTCTGGGAGGACATTTAAGATTGACAAT
This sequence comes from Suncus etruscus, assembly GCF_024139225.1. Taxonomy (NCBI): domain Eukaryota; kingdom Metazoa; phylum Chordata; class Mammalia; order Eulipotyphla; family Soricidae; genus Suncus; species Suncus etruscus. The sequence continues at coordinate 70,846,211 of NC_064858.1, forward strand.
TTAATTATTACTGGTGAAGAATACTAAAAGGTACAACAGTCTACAAAAGTTAATATGCCTTTGTAGACACCTAGTTTACTATCTTCCAGTAGCCTGACCTAGACAGACTTAAGTTATTGAGTTCTTGAAATGATATGAAACTAGATAGAGGAAAATAATTTCCTGTTAATGCTCTGAGGTTTGTGTTGTCTAAATGATAATCGACACAAAACAATTTGTTTCATTTTGTTTTTGGTGTTTATATACTTTGTTTCAGGCTCTAAATTAGAGTTTTGTATGATATAATCAAAAATATAAATAAAAAGAAATTCTAGAAAAAATTATAATGATGATTAAAAGAAAGCCATGGTGTTTATGTAAATTCTGAAGATAATAAAATTCAGGTGTAGTCATGTTTAACTTCCCTTAAAAATCAAGAAACAGGGGCCGGAGAGATAGCATGGAGGTTGGGCATTTGCCTTGCATGCAGAAGGACAGTGGTTCAAATCCTGGCATCCCATATGGTCCCCCGAGCCTGCCAGAGGTGATTTCTGAGCACAAAGCCAGAAGTAACCCCTGAATGCTCCTGGGTGTGACCAAAAAAACAAAAAAGAAAAAATAGTCAATAAACAGGCTGGACTGGGGTGCCTCAGGTGACCTGGGCCCATCGGGTCCCAGGTTCCCAGTGTCACTACTTATTGAATCTATTGTCATCTAGGAACCGCGTGGCTCCTGCCAGGTTAAAAGACTTGGCAGCAAGACCCCAGGCCCAGGGCCTTCACAAGCCTTATGAAAGAGCTTTTCCCCTTTCTCATCAGTCCCTTTTTCCTAAACCATGTGGACACATCAGCGCCTGCACTACAACTGTAGTTAGTCCACCATGACACCATAATGCTCACAACTATAGGTTGCCTCTAGAAAAGAAACGGGATGAGCAAAACCCACTGGATAATAATACATGATATATAATCCCTACACAGTGCTCATTACTACATCACGTATTTTCTAGAATGCTCTATATTCAATCTATTCCAGGTAGTCTTTCTCCAGTAAAGTTTACCATCACCAAACAGGATTAGAATAGAAAATGGAAAACCTTTTCTGGCTTTAACCATTTCTTCTCTCTCTCTCTCTCTCTCTCTCTCTCTCTCTCTCTCTCTCTCTCTCTCTCTCTCTCTCTCTCTCTCTCTCTCTCTCTCTCTCTCTCCCTCTCTCACTCTCCTTTTTTTTAATTTTATGTTCTATCTCACCTGAGTCTGCTTTTTAACATGAGTATGTATGTTCCCCATACTAATGACTGTCTAATGTTATCTGTAATAGATATAATATCAATTTCATGGTATCTTCTCCACAGACAGTGCTCACAACCATGTCACTTGGGTATTTGGACTTGGAAACCATGATTCTTCTTAAGGATGCTCTACACACAACTTAACCTTTCTTCAATCTAGTTTACCCTTACCAAACATGATTAGCCTAAAAGGAAAAAAAGGTGGGTGGAGGAAAACATTTCACAGCAGACTTGCCAACTTTACTTCTTTTTTTTTCTCATTTTCCATTCTTCTCTTCAATTGTTCTGTCCCACATCACCTGGGAAACCTTTTCAAATGTAATCCAAGAATCTATCCTCTGGCTGCTGATGTAGGCACATGAGTGTCTGTGCCACACCAATGTCAGTCTAATCTCCGTCCCTAATAGATATGTCTCTATAGTATAGAGTTGTCCCCTCTATCATAAATAATCTCCCCCATTTCTTTCTTAACACCTTACAAACCCTTTTTGAGTCCTTCATGTTATTTCTCCACATTTAATCTCTTTTTTATTTTCATCTCAGTTCTTAACTCCTCATGAAACAAAACATTCTTCCCAGCCCAGCCACATGCCAGCCAGTCCCCAAAGAGAAAAGATAGACTCTCAGCATGAGAAGAAACCACAGTCTGCTGCTATTGATTTGCTTTGAATCACCCATTTTCCTTCACCTCCCTTTACCATGGACTTTTGCTTGCTACCAGATTTGGTTCCTGAGAAATCCCCCACTTGAGGACACTGATATGGGACTGTTGGGAGCCATCTTCCCTAGACTCCACAAAACGAAATCACAAGTTGAAGCTGCTCCCAGGATCTTGCCCCTTCCCCACCTATTTCAAAAGATTTAAAGAGGACATATAAATTTCCTTTGAATATTTCTTTTAGATACACTCCTTTCATAGGCATAACTGTTATCGAATATCTTCTCATGTTGCAGCAATTTCCCCTATTCTCAGGTTCCATTCAATACAGTATACTAGTAGACAAATCTCTGTTCAGAGTTCATGTAAGCAAAAGGCTCTGGGGACTGTTGCTCTTGACACCTTGGCCCCCCACATGCACTCATAATTCCCTGTGGCATTGTCCCTTTTTGCACAGGCACATTTAAATGGAAAAAGTTAACAGATGTAAAGAAGTTCTTATCTAATAGAGATGGGAACATAACATTTTTTACACTGCAGTGGGACCTTACACCCTAAACACTTAGCATAATGACCTGCCTTAGACTCCAGTGGATTGGACTATTCAATCCTGAACCAAGGGAAACAAACATGAATTCCCACACCAGCACCAGGAACATAAATTTTACCAAGGAAGGCCCCACTACTTTCATGACACTGACTTACTTCAAAGACAGTTCTTATATCACCCTGACAACCGGGCAACAGCAATAGTCTGTTTTTAGGGCAGGATTCTCTGCAATGCTAACTGATTGTGAGATGGAACCAGAAGACACTCCACTCCACCCAGTCTTCGACACAGGACCTGTACAGAAACCAGATCTATAACTATAGAAACCTCACAGCAACAACTGTGAGACAGAAAAGCTGACCACTGAGAATGATTAGGGGGTTGGACAACCAAGTCTGCCTGGAGCCTTGAGTTGGTCTTATGCCAAAATACTTCGGGGTCCTTTTCTTAGGCCAAAGGTCTTTCTTTCCAATTTCTTCCATATTTTGCTGTGCCTATGCAAATGACAACTCATACACACACACACACACACACACACACACACATCTTTTTCTTTCTTTCTTTTTAGTGTATCTCCCATCTCTAAAGATAAAAAAGGAGCATATGAAAACTTCAGTTATTGTATTAATGATTTTATTGGTGATACAACACAAATATAACTGCTAATGAACTCTCTCCCCTTCTTTTTCTACTTTATTTTTAATTCTCTATTCTCTTTCTTTTTTTTTTTTTTTTTTTTTTTTTTGGTTTTTGGGCCACACCCTGTGACACTCAGGGGTTACTCCTGGCTATGCGCTCAGAAGTTGCTCCTGGCTTCTTGGGGGACCATATGGGACGCCGGGGGATCGAACCGCGGTCCGTCCTAGGCTAGTGCAGGCAAGGCAGGCACCTTACCTCAAGCGCCACCGCCCGGCCCCCTCTATTATCTTTCTATTTAATAACTTAATAACTTTTGCTTTCTGTAAGACTGAAACAAATGTATTATGATCAGTTATGTCAACTATGTGATACATTTTCTTTAAATAAAAAAAAATCTAGAAACAAGGGAAATATTTTTTAATTTCCTTTATTTTTGAAAGTGGGGGACTACCCCTGGTAAAGATCAGGGATTACTCCTCGCTGCACATTCAAGAATCAGGGATGAGGAAAAAAATATTTAATTTTTTTTTCTGGGGCTAGAGAGATAGTTGTTTGGCTTGCATGTGCCCAACCCAGAATAAAGAATGAACCTGGGCTCGATTCCTAGCATTGCAAATAGTCCCCTAGCCTGCCAGGAGCAATTTCTGAGTGCAGAGCCAGGAGTAGCCCCTGAGCATGGTTGGGTGTGGTCAAAAACAAAAACAAAAGATTTTTTTCTTTTTTCTCTTTTTGTTTGTTTTTTGGTCTACACCAGGCAGTGCTTCTCAAGTGCTGGCTCCATATTCAAAAATTATTCCTAGCAGAGCTCGGGAGACCATATGAAATGCCAGGAATAGCACCCAAGTCAGCTGCATGCAAGGCAAGTACCCATTGTACTATCACTCCAGCCCCAGATTACTAAGATTTAATGCAAGTTATACATAGTCTAAAAATATATACATAAAATAAAAGAAATACTCTTCATACTAATACTCTTCATAAATATCCAGTTAGAGATTACTTAATGTATTTCTAAAAAAAACTCCTAAAATAAATGTTGAAAGTTGTGGTAGAAACAAAATAGACTACATGCTTGTAACTATAAAAAAATGTAGGGGTCGGGCGGTGGCGCAAGAGGTAAGGTGCCTGCCTTGCCTGCGCTAGCCTTGGACGGACTGCGGTTCGATCCCCCGGTGTCCCATATGGTCCCCCAAGCCAGGAGCGACTTCTGAGCGCATAGCCAGGAGTAACCCCTGAGCGTTACCGGGTGTGGCCCAAAAACCAAAAAAAAAAAAAAAAATGTAAGCATCTGAACATAGATTGGTAATATATCACTCTTTGGTAAATTTGAGAAAACCATATCCTATAAATAATATTATATTGTTATGTTTTGAAAATATCCTAGTGTTTGAAATTGTTTGAATAAAAAAGTAAATTGTTGAGTATTTTTAAAAATCCCCTTTAATAGTTTAAAATTCATGATGCCTGAATACACAATCCTTCATTTCCATTTGCCTTGTGTCTCTTTTAAGAAAACTAAACACAGACCTTCTGCACTGAAATTCCTCCTTTTATATTCTCTTCTGGGTATTTAATATTTCCATAGCTGTTCCCTTCTCCTTTCATGTTTCAACTGATATAGTTTTACCCAATGTAGTGCAGTTTAAATGATTAGCCTATGTTTTTCTGTAAACTATTGTTTAAACTATTTAATATTACCTCTTCGGTTATCATTTCCTTCCCTAGAATACAAGTGCTCTCAAAGAAGGTGTCTCATTTGCTTCTGTATACCTATCATCCTAAAATGTATATGACAGAGATCCATCACTGAATTTATTAAAGAAAAACTATTCTTAAATATTCTTTTCACTCGGGATCTAGCCAGAAGATAATGTACAATATTTGAGTAAAAATGTATTCCTTTATTTCTACAGTGATAGATGTGTATTTTAGGAATTAAAAATCAAACTTTTTATAAGCTCTTTGAAATAACCTAACCCACAAAAAATATATACCATATACCATAATATATACATATACATACAATATATATGTATACTGGTATATACATTGATGGGTTTATGCATGTCTCTTGTAGGTGGATCACTGCTTTACTAAGAATTGAAGAATCCTCAGCCCTATAAGAATCTGTAATCACAAATACAAGAAAGAAAGAAAAAAAGAAATAAAAATGAAGAACTAGTGTGGCAAGGCTTTGTGGGTTTATTTGTTTGTTTGTTTGCATAGTCACAATAAGTATTGGGGAAATTAGAGGGAATTCCCTTGGCCTAGAAGGTACAAAGTTTCTTCACCCTTGAAGCATACTGTCATGGGAGCAACTACAGGCTCCATACATTCTCATTATAGAACCCAAGGTCTTTTTATGGTGCCAGCAAACTTTCTGCTCAATTGTGAATGACAAAATCAGTCCTCTGTAGCTAGAGATCATGTTATTTCAATGGGTCGGTCATAGGACTACATCTAGGATAGAATCTTTCATTATTGTTCTAGAAGATCTGTTCCATCACATTTGTTGTAGTCAGTCTTCTGTAATTAGTGATCTTGGGTTTTGCACAGATCCTAGGTCAAAGCCTAGGATAGAGTCTTTCCTTATAGCACCAGAAGTTGTGCTCAGTCACAGTTGACAAAGTAAGAAATCTGGGATTAGAGATCTTGGGTTTTGTACCAATCATAGGATGAAGCATAGGCTGGGATCTTTCACATTGGTTCCCAGAAAACTTCTGCTCAGTCATGGTTGTCATAGTCCATCTTCTGTAATTAGTGATCTTGTTTTTTCACAAATCAAAGAACAGTGTGTTTTCTGATTTCATCTTACCTTTAGGTGATGTGATAGGGCATCCTTTCTTGGATCAAGTTTTTGCTGATTCCTCATTGTTAAGTTGTTGTATCAACCTGTCACAAGTTGGTACCAGAACGGTATTAGGTGTTTCCCAGGGGGAGTTTGGTTCCTGGTGCAGCTGTAGAGAGCTGTGTCAGGTCTTTGGGATCTGGGGTTCAAGATTGGACGGTCTCTGTCCAATCATATGGAGTTGGGTCCTCCTGACACTTGTTCAGGGTTGCAGGTGTCCCATTATTATAAAATGTAAGGGCTCTTATCCTTAGTAGATAAGAGTTTGTTTCTATACATAAGATTTTCTCCTTTTGTTTATTATGCCTATGCAAAAGGGAACAATGCCATATTCTGTCGTTGATGCCTTTGGGGTTAAGAATGACAGGCTATACAGTCTCTGTGCCCTGTTTTTGACCTGGGCTTTTATTCCAAGGAGGACTCTTTCTTCTAGAATTTCATATGAAACAGAACCAAAATAAGTGAAGTTAAACAAATATATATAAAGAAAAAAATGATAAAATTTTTTTTAAAAAATTAACAATTAAAAAAGAATAGAGGCTACCTATTCCTTTGAAAATAAACACACTAAGAGGTATAACTATTCAGGTATTGAACATACAAGGAAAATATAGATATTCCCATTAAGTTTTTTGAGATATTCTTGCAGAGGACAGGTCAGGGCACATTTTCATCCCACACTGTAATTTTGTTGAGTTTGAAAAGTGGTTTGTAGCAGTAAGAGATGTACCCTTGAAGTGAGGGTCATTCTGGAGCTGAATCCAGTGTTTTTTGTTTTTCTTTTTTGATTTATTTTTTCTGTTGTTTTTGTTTTTCCCTTTCTTTATTCTTTTCTTCTTCTGAATTAATAATCATAGCCTCTAGACGAATTTCCCAAGCAATTTTTCTCTTCTTTCTTTATTTTCTTTTTCCAACAGAATCACAGAACTTGAATCATCTTGTTCTCCCTCATAACTTGGGGGAAAAAATGGATGGTACCAGGAACAACCAGTCATATAAACATTAAGTGGAAATAAAAATTGATCAGACTTAAGCACCAAACACAAAGTAAACTTGACACCAGAAATGATGCCCAATCCACAGCAAGCTATACACTAAAGTGATCTTTTATACTAGCAGTCCAAGGGGCAAAGGAGGAAGGTATGGGAGGCATGATGGAAACAGGGGTGGATAGAGGACAACACTGGTGGTGGGAATGGCCCTAATTCTTTGTGACTATGTACCTTAAATATTACTGTGAAAGACTTGTAATTCACTTGATCACAATAATAATTATTAAAAAAAGAATCTGTACATAAAACTTTTAACAAAGTAAGCCAAGAAAATAAGGTACATTTCCAACTAGAATTTAACGACAATTTGCTCATTTTCAATGAACTAGTCATTCTCTTCTGAAATTGTATCTTTTCATGCTCATATAATACTGGTTGCTGTACTATTGAATGCTCCCACAGGATTTAGTAAATAGTCATTGTTACAAACCTTCAGAAGCTAGTTCTCTATCCATCATGAACCGCAACTGACTAATCCATAGAATTTGTCAGAACTTTCAATGACCCATCCAGAAAAGGATTGGTGCCTGAAGCAAAGGGAGACATATAAAATTCTGCTACAACTTCAGGGGCAGCACATCATGGCTACCTTATGGACATAGGCTGTCTTCCTATCCTAAATCTCATTTCTTTCCTTTCATAACAAAAACCCCTTTTCATGTTATTGAGTCTAACACAAATGTATTCTAGATAAAGTTCATATTTTCAAACATTACCATACAGATGTTAAAGGACACAGACCCAAATTGTCCCAATCAGCTTCTCCTGGGAATGTTCTGGGAACAAAAAACATTCTCTTAATATGAAGTTTGTAGTTTAGTACTGGCAGTGGAACCCAAAAGGTCATATCTGTGGCATGTGTTCTCCACAAGCTATATATTTCTGGCTGGAGGTATCTACTGAGCCTAGAAATGTATCTGTTTACAGCCTCCAAAAACCTTTTTTGCATGCTAAAGAGTTTGACTTTAAATAAAGTAGAGATAATTAGAAAAAACTGGAAAGGAATTGAAGATTAGGATTTGTGTTAATAATGTGATCTACGTCCCAATTTCCAGCTATGAGTGACTCCAGAATCTATATTCATTTTACGACAATATGAATCCTAAACCAATTTTTATTCTTAAACTGTTTTAAGGGGCAATTTAAGAAATAAAAGAGTTCCTAACTATAAAATGAGTGGGATGGGGAAAGGGCTAAGGGGAACTAAATGAGGTGTTTATTAACCAAGTGGCAGACAGTTTGCAAATATTATTACAGTTATATTTTTGAGTAACTCAGACTTTAGATAAATCTTTTTTTTTTATTGAAGCTTCCATGCACAGAAGTTATTTCAACCAGTTGATAAAGCACCAAGTTTCTTCTGTACATTGTCATGGCCATATGACTTAAACTAGTAAGTGTATGGTATTGTATTGTGACTCTTCAATCTCTTTTGATCATCTGTGTCTGTCACTATTCAATTTCTTTTGATCTCCTCTACCTGTCACTATTCAATCTCTTTTGGTCTCCTCTCCTGTCACTATTTCTTTCTCTTCTTCTGTCATTAAGGAACCTAAAGACTACACTATTGCTTATGGATGGTATAATGCCCAAAATAGACTCACTGCATTTGAATCTACAATATTCTTAATATTACATGACCCTGACACATTATATATTTTAATTTAAAATTATAGAGATTCATATCAATCATATAGGTCATTTGGTATTATTAAATGAAGTGAAACATGGAGAATACAGAGAAAAACCATTGATATAATAACATAAGAATATGACTATATTGTGTTTGTTCCTGAATCCCTATCCTATCTAAATAGTTCTATATTTTTATAGATCATTCCCAATTAAAATTCTTACTTCCTTATATTAAATGAGTTAAAAATTAATACTATTATTCTACATTTCTAATGTGAATAGCTTTTAACCAATGCACTTAAATATTTTATTTCTAATCTAATAATTATAACTGATGGGTTCATGTTATGGTTTAAGAACAGTTGGGACGTGGAAAAATTAACTTAAAGGAAAAAACTTGAGTACTGTGTACTTTAGACTAGAAGAAAGAATGCATGTATATATTGAATAAGTTTCATTAGTATAAGGCTCAGAAAATTGTAGGTTTATGGATGAATACTGAAGAGTAAAATGAGATAAACTTGGAGAACTTGTAGTTCAGCTATGTACAATACCACTACATTTCTGTAAGCTTATGGAGGTGACTTTGAGCTATCAATAACAAATAAAGAGCTTTACAAATAAAGAAGCAAATTAAATCAAATATATTACAGTGACAGAATAATGACTAAGGGCCAACTAAACATAGTGGCTCAGAATTATGACTTCTCTCAGAGATAGAAAGCTGTACCATGAATAATTTAGAAGCAAATTATTTCAATATAAAAATAACAAAATTGTGTTTATTGAGTAAAGTACCTATTCAATGAGAATACCTTGTATCCAATATTCAATTATAATAGATATGTTATTTTATTAAAAAAGAGTTTTTAATGTATTGAGAGAATTAAAAACATTTATTTCTTTTAATATTAGATATATTTTAGTAAATGAAAATCCTAAGGCTATACTTTATAAGGCAGGTAACAAATACTGTGTGTCCTATATTGTCTTTTTGACTAAGAACACTTCATTATTAATATTTAATAATCACGCATTTTAAAGAGCATTAAAACAATAATTGTAACTATAATAGCAATTTTTTAAACATGTCAAAATAGTATATGACATTTGCTTGAAATTTCAGCATCCTTGTTTTATCTCCCTGCAATAAATTTTGATCTAAAAATGACCAGTTGGCTAGTCTTTAAATGCAAAATCTTAAAAATATTCAGTGTGGGAAATTGTTCCCCCTCACTAAAATCCCCAAGGTTGAACTATTTCCCCAAGTAAAATAGTTTAAGATTTAGAATACAAAAGGCTTGCAAAATATGCACCCAGAAAACAAGATGGTAGATAGTAGGGCAAGCCAAAATGTCCAGGGAAGAACAGTAGAACAGGTTAGATGCCTGCTAATTGGCTGTGGGAACTACCCTGAGCTCTGCTCAAGCACCTATTATAGATTGATAGACTTAATAACTGTTCTTAGAGTCCCTGGTCACTAGACCACTAAGAGACCAATGAGCATCACTGGGTGTGGCCCAATAAACATAAAATAATCAGTAAAGATATAACTATTAATTAAAAATATCATTGGGGCCAGAGCAGTGGTGCAAGCAGTAGAGTGTTTGCCTTGCATGCACTAACCTAGGACAGACTGTGGTTCTATTCCCCTGCATCCCATATGGTCCCCCAGGCCAGGAGCGATTTCTGAGCACATAGCCATGAGCAACCCCTGTGCCTTACTGGGTGTGGCCCAAAAAGCAAAAAAAAAAAAAATAAAATCATGTTGTTAATCAGAATTCTCTTAAGAATTTCATGTCCATAGATAAAACTCAAACATTTGTAGGTATCTGTTTTATATCTTTTTAAATATAAGATTTATGACTATAATTTCTGGGCATTGGTTAAAATAGACTAATGGTTTCATTCTATTTCAAGAAGAGGCTCAGGTACTCTAGCAATATTGCCTATCAGCTGGTGCCTCCCTTGATTCATTCTTCACATCTCAGAAAGAGGCTCAGGATTAGGCAGAAAGCCAGTGTTGTAAGCCAGAGCTGGCAGGCACAGTAGAAACAGACTCAGACATTGCAACCTTGTCTTTCCCCTGAGAAAGTATGTCAACTTTTCTTCTTACAGATGTTTCTAATGAAAAACCTCTTTGCTCAAGGAGTTTAGCAATCCATTGGTCTCTTGTCTCATCTTAATTCAGGACCATAAAACCACTGATCTAAAAGTATTTGTTAATTTTTTTCTTTACCATGAGGATATAATTAGGCAGTTTTCATATTTTATGACAGTAGTACACAGGATCTATCCTCCACTCTGGGTATAACATAAAATATTTAATGTGTATAGTCTATTAACTGTTATGCTATTTTGATATCATACCTATAATAATTCATATTAAATAAAATAGATGATTAATAATCTAAATAAAAGACAACTTTAGATAGTTTCATAATAATAATCAGAAAGTTTATAGAAAAATAAGTCAATCCTCGATTATTGAGGATGAGAGGAGTTATGTGGAGTTTTCTGGGCCTCTAGAATAAGGCACACAAAGGTAGATTTGGATTTTAAATTCTTCTAGACAATGATTTCAGTTTTATTCATAGGTTCTGTAGAACTAGAAAAAATATATACGATATCATGATTTATTAATGGTGTCTTGTTTAATTCATGGTGAGTAATCAAAAGAAATTCCATGAAAGCAAAGTAATTTTACTAATTACTGTAAACTTCTTGTTGCTTCAGCATCACTTATGCTTTAAAAGTGCTAAGACGGAAACTGGGCTTAAGTATTTGTGCTTTAACTGAGTATTTTCATGTCCTGTTTGCCTTGATACTGATGAAAATATGACACCAATCTCAAAGTGGCAATTAGCAATCCAATTATCTCCATCCAAGTCAGACTGAAAGCCTAGAGGTGACATGCAAGGAGGCTGGCCCAGAAAAAAAGGGAGTACTGAAGGAACCTTAGGTATAGACAGGAAGTGGTCCTATCTAAAAGTCATACCCAGGGAGCAACTACCAGAAATATAATGTAGGTTTCTCTCATCCCCACTCCATTCCCACGGGACTGAAGGATGACTAGAGGAAAGACTCAAAGGACAACTCTATTTATGCAACTTCCATATAATAAAAAAAGTTTCATTTGTAATATTCCATGTGTGTTTAAGTACCTACATACATGTTATCTTTAACTAGCTAATGGAATTGTATAGTAAGAAAAACAGAGTTATTTCTGCAAGAAATAGCAGGGTTCTTTTTTTTTTAAAGTAGGATTCTTTTAACTTAAATAATACTCTAGGGCAAAAATAATTAATTCTATGCACTCCAAACACTCAAATAATAAACAAAGCTATGATGTACACAGAGAGAAATAGGGTCATATAAATCCAAAAGTTACCACCATACATACACAATAATTGGCTATCTCATCATCAAAAACAACAATTGAGGTCTGATTCGAAATTGCTATGCATCACTGCAATGGCTGACAGGATTGTTTGGAAATTTAGAAATTTATATAATAACCAAATAGCTCCACCAGATGCCTGTACTAGCTATAGAAGACCATGCTCATTGTACCTGAATAATTGCCAGTTCTCAATTTCTACAGAAAATAAATGAAAGTCATTAATTATCATCATCAGTTTTATAATTTTCTAGAGCTTCTCTTCAACAAAATGATTCCCTATGTATATACTTATATATTGACATATTGTATACAATATGAAACAACAGGAAAAATTACCATTATTTACTTTTGTATCTCTAAAAGAGCAGTAACTTAAAACAGATGAACTTAGACCTTCCTCACTAACATTCTAGTAAATTATAGAAAGTGGTCTTGCACAGTTTTTCCAAGCACAAAACCAGCAGTAGTACAAACTAAAAATTGTGTGTTAATATAAAAATTACAGAAATGATTTTTTAAATATCTGCTTTACATTTTCAAGGACATCATACAAAATTTATTTATAATATTGTAAGAAAATGTGCAAATTTCAGATATTTTAGCACTCTCAGTATTATTTTCAATTAAAGAAAACAAATAATTTAAAAGATGGTTTCTATTATAAGACTGCCAAAGCCACCTTAAACTACAGAAATAGCATTTCTGGTATTTACTATTTATACTACACAGCAATATTTCTAATTAGATAGACAAAGTGTTTTCTTTAACAAGCAACCAAGATTCACGTCTTATCCCTATTTCAAAAAAGAATATATGCTGAAATTTATAAAATAATTTATTTTTTATTACTAAAACGTAAGTCACATTATGTTTATATGAGCTCCTGCAAGGATGCTTTATAGTCAATATGATATAAGATGCTTCATAAACTCACTTAAAATGACAGAGAAGAGAAAGGAAAATATTGTTTTCTTTCTGACTTATAAAAAATAGGCACAATCAATGAAGAAAGTGATTCGAGTTTATCAAACTTTTATAAAAACATGGATCATTCTATTTAAAAATATAAAAATCTTGCCATTTCATTTTGAAATGATTAAGACAAGCTACTTTATTGCGAACATGCAACTGATAGCCTTGGAAAGGCAGAGACTGGGTCATCTTATTGTGTCTAAATAATGAGGAAAATGATTCCAATTAGTATATCTTCTAATACCACAAGCTTCCTTTTATTTACAAATTGTACAAAAATATTTTCTTCTCAAAACTATATATTCACTATCTATAAGAAGCAATCTAGGCCCCCATTAAATTGCCTCTGTTACTAGTTTTTCAAGCACGGAACTGTTAAGAAGCCTCCATGAGTCACTGATATCTAAATTTGGAATTGTAGTCTATATAAGTGTAGTCTCACATATATGTGCACATATATATACAAATATTGTCTATTATGCTCTAAGCTTTTTAGAAAAAGTGATATACTTTTAAACTCTGTAAATAACCGCATATATAATTTTAAATGAGAGTAAAATAGACTATTACACCATATACCTTATTCACCATATAATTTATTCCTATATGAAAAGGCTTGGTTTGTTTCATTGGGAAACAACTTCAATTAGAAGGCATCTATTCCAGGCCATACTTTGATAAAAATCTATGTATGGCTATTATAAACTCACTGAAAGAACTTCTTAATTTAAGAGATGCTTTATTCTTTACATTTTTAAAGACATTATTTTATCACAAATACTATAATATGCAGTCTACAATAGCGTATGGTAGCAAAGCTTAACTTTGGTCTTAGCTTTTTCTAATTTTAGTTTCATTATTTCATCTAACTTTCATTATGTAAAATTTGTTCCATTATGTAATCTAACTTTCATATTTTGCTTTCTTTCTCTCTAAATACTTTCCAAAAAAGAGAGATATTAAGGGCCAGCTTGGAATGAAAGGGATTTGTTCCTGTTATTATGGAAACTGCAAATAAAAATATCTATATTTCACACTGATATGTGAGTTCTTAATATTAGAAGACTTTAAAATATGTTTTGGGAATTTATTTTAAATTAGTTTAGCATAGTGACCTCCAAAGAGATGAACTACTGTTTGTTCACAGTGTCATCATGCTAAAGGAAAGTTTAAATTAACTTCAACAGTCATCGTGCATTCTCTATTATATTAATATTAGAGTTCATTTTGAAAATGTCACTTAGATAAAGTTTTATAGTTTAATTTAATTTTATGTTAGTGACATATCAAATAAGCAATTTTGATAAACAAATACCATATCATCCATTTTCAGATTTCTTGACTTAAAGTATTTGATTATTTGACCAAGAGAATATCTGATATTCTCTATTATAAAATAAAGTTCAAAATTACTTTCCAATATCTATCAATCACTTGGTATCTTTATAGCATTAGTATTGTGGGTATTCCTCTATAGAGAAGCAATCTTTATTTCTGATTAAAAAATATGTTCAAGTCTAATTATAAATGTTTGCTTTGAAATGGAAATAAGATATATTAAAATAGCCTTTTAGAGGTGAAAATTAAGATTGCATGAAATTGTTACACTAGAATATTTTTGTGATGAGAAAGTAATTTTCTCTATCAATTAAAGTCTATTCAACTTATTGACTATATAAAAATAGTCATGTCTTTCAAAATAGGAAAGCTTGATTTTTCAGAAGCAAATTAAACCTGCTTATCTATATATGTCTTCTACATGTTATTACAATAATAATTTGTAAAAGACAAATATAAAATCACAAACCAAGCCCAAAAATGTTCCCTTCCCTGAAATAGCAACAAAACAAGCAAAAAAATTTAATCTTGTGCATATTAAAAGCAATTGGATTCTTTTTTGTACATCTTTTCATGCCTAAACTTGTTTAATTCAGTTGTTTACACACAGGAGGCAATTAAGTGACTGTCCTTTTGTCCTTGCAACCAAAAGGTGGCACCTCTAAATATTATTGTTAGCTTACAAAAGAGTTAGGTTCCAGATATGTTTTGTAAAGGCACTTAAATGCCAAATCCCTAGAAGGATTTTGTGTGTGTGTCTGTGTGTGAGTGTGTGTGTGTGTGCGTGCGCGCCCACACACACACGTGCAAGACTAGCCAGCCCCAATGAAAAAGGGAAGAGAATTACCTCAAATGGAAAGTAGTTTATAAAACAAGACAGTGATGAACCCAGCATGTCTCTAACTTGATGTCTGTACATGGTTTAAAATTTTAATTTTCTGATGTGCAACGATTAGGGCGATAGGTCAAGAAGAGTTGAGAACGAATATTTGCTTAAATTACTCCAATTGGGCATTTTGAAAAAGAAGATGGTAAGATCCAACGTTTCCCTGATGGATCCAAAAATAATAATAATAATAATAATAATAATGGTCAGGAAATTAACATCCGCTGCTTCCCTGCCTTCATTTAGGATCCACTTGGAACTTTCCTATCCCTTTGGACTAGCCACTTCTCTCTTACCACCCCTCCCATCTGACATGGACCACTTAGCTGCCTCGGGGAAATAATCGGAAATGAAAGCTTAGATGACTGAAGATGGAATGAGAAATAGCTGAAGATGGCTAGGCTCTGTCCAACAAGTTCCTTTGACTTGACCTATTAAGCAGGCAGACAAGCATAGAGCTGTTCTGATATCTTTCACAGGCGAACAAATATTATTTTCCCTTTCAGATTTTTTTCTTATTTTCAATTGGAGGCTAGCAGGCCACCATGCCACCATTACTTTTTTAACTTTGTGCCAGGATGAGAAGATGACTGGCTTCTCGAAGAATTTCCATCTACCTTCTAATTGGAGATGTGTTATTGTAGGGAAATCATGTTTAGATCTACCAATAGTTCTTTGAAAAAGAAAACAAGGCAAGGCATCAATTAATTCTCTATTCAGGAAGGCAATTAAAGCAAATAGCAGATAGAATCAAATGACCCTCCCTGCCTCTGAACCTTGACATCCAAAATCAAATGGTTGCTTGTTCTCACGAAAAGGTTCAGATTCCAGAAAGTGAAAACCAACACGTATGCAAAGCTATTTCTCAAATTCTACAGCCAAACACCCTGACTTATAACACGGGGGTCACCAAAATTTTCAAACTTTTTTTTTAATTGCTTTTTGCACCCATTTCTCCCTCTTCCCTGGAATATCAAAAGAGACGACAGGAGAGAACTTCAGGAAAAGAACTGATCTGGTACCAGTTTCTTTTCTCTCAGGGTGAAATCCCTCAAAGTTCACCTGTCAAAGCTGTGCATTACCAAACAGCAAGCCCCACAGGACAGAGGAAGCAGGCATAGTCGGATGGTGGGAACTTCCCAGCAGCAGCAATGAAGCAGTGGAAAGTGGGGTGGATTGTGGGGTTGATTTTTGTTGCATTTGAAAGAAATCAAGTGAGAAGTCTCCTCTTGCAAGGAAGACAACGAGTCCAACTTGATGCTGGTAGCCCCAGCTGGTAAGCTCTTCCTCAGTTCCCTGGCTCTTTCAGCTCTAATATTGGAGGGGGCTGCACCCTCCCCATCCTTCCCCCGCCCCTTAGCGGGAAATCTTCTCCTTCCTTCACCTCCCCCCATCCTTCCCTCCAGATCCTCTCCAGGAGGAAAAGCAGCCCTGAGCGTGCAGAGAGTGGGAGGAAGGGGGGAGCTGGAGACGGGGTGGGGGGAGGCGAGCGGTTGAGATGGTGAGAGAGGGGCGCAGGCCAGAGCAAGAATGATCTAGGGAGGCCGAAGTGGGGCAGCAGAGAGGGTGCCCCAATCCTCAACTCCGTAGCTCCAAGGCAGGCGCGGTGCAAAGTGCTTTTCCCTGCCAGGCACGTGTGGTCGGAATCTATTTCTCACAATAGGCCACCCCCGGCCCCCTCCCGAGGTCTCAATGCCCCTCCTTCTGGAACCCAAGTGAGCCGAGCAGACGATCTCACACGACAGATTCGAGTCAATAAAACACCCAGGGGTGGGGTGGCCGCGCAGCCTTACCTGGAGGGGAGGATCCGGAGGTACCGCCGCGCGGGGCTCGGTCTCCACCGCCGTCCCCCTGCGTCCTCGCACTGCCTCCGCGCGCTCCCGGAGGGGCAGCCTGCAACACAAAAGGGGTGTGTGGGTGTCGGCGTGGGGGGTGGTGTGCAGGGCTGCTCCCACCTGACACACACCCCCTTTGGGGGGTGCAGGGGGGCCCCCTCTGGCAGCAGCGGGAGTGGGTGGGAGCACGCCCTGGGGATGCGGAGCGACTGGAGTGCAAGGGACAGGCCCGGGGTGCAACTTCAAGTTGCCGCTGCAAAGTGGTGATCTCCGGGCGGCTGCGAAGGGAGCGGCGGGCGCGAGGCGGGGAGCAGGCAGGACCGGGCTAGAGCATCCCCAACACTGCAGCGGCTCCGGGAAGCCCTAGTCCCGGAGGCGCCGCCCAGCTGCTCCCGGCCCCGGCCCTCGGATTGGTCGCTCCTCGGGGACGCTGCGCCCGGAAGCCAATCAGCGCGCGCGAATAATAGGTGGATCCCGGAGCCCACAGCGCCCAGCCCTGCTCGCCTGGTGCCTCTCCATCCTCTCCCAGGATCTGTCCGGGGGTCTGGGCAGGGGGCGGGGAGGAGAACTCCGCGGGATGCACTCGGAGGGGGGCCAGCGAATGACTAGACGGCGAAAGCAAGGGCATCTGATGGCAAAGCCATCGCTCGATCGCTCCATCAATTACAGCCCCCTGGGGAGGCTGAGGGATGTCCCACCACCTGGCCCGCGAGCCATCTGCAGGGCAGGGAGCTGCTGGACGCAAAGCTATTTTCTTTCTCTCTCTCTCCCTCTTTCCAACTTTCAATCAAAACCTGCGCCGGCACTGAGCATGCCCAGACTGCCACAGAGCGCCCCAGGACTTGGGTTTTGTGTGGGTGCACTGGCTGGCTGAGGGGATTTTGGAAAGGATGACAGTTTGGGGAAGGAGAGAGAAAGAGTGCAAGAGGCAGAAGTTTGCCTTGGCCCTTGCACCCCGCAGGTGGGAGAAGGAAGACCGGACGGGGATTTCCATGGGGTTTAGCTCCAGGATCCACCTATGGAGCTGCAGAGAGGGGGGATGCGAGGCTGAGGCTCCTCTTCCGGGGTTCGGGCGTGCAGCAGGGGCTGTTGGCAGGGTTTAGAACCGCCTGGAACCCCTTTGCAGGATGCCTGGAGACAGGGCGTGAAGGGTGAGGAGAGAGAACTGGGGAGATTGAGGATGCTCCAACCCGGAGGTGGGGCGGGGCGGGGCAGCGAAGCTCCACCCCATCTCGGCTGCCAAGGAAGCCTGGGGGCTGCTGGTTTGTGAGGGGTGCACTGGGAGCTGCTGGGGAGCGCGGGGTATATGGGGCGCGGGGTATATAGGGTGCCTGGGACGCTGCAGGGCAGTGCTTAGGTGCACAGGACGCTGGGCAGTGCAAGATTCATGGCGAGTTTCTAGGACCGAGACCCACAAGTTTCCCGACTTGGTCAAGTGCGACCTTCCCAGGGCTTCCGAGGGGCGCTGCCCTATTTCTCTCCACACTGTGCTACCGCCCGACTACTAACGCGTGGGCGTGGGCTGGATTGGCTCCCCCTTTCCCTCCTCCCCTGATCGGGTCGGCGAGGAAATAAGCAGCTTTTCTCTGGGGGGCGCAGAGCTGACCTGATTGTCTCTAAGCTCCCGGGCAATTTATAGCTTGGTAATACCCAGAGATGCCAATGTGGAGGTTCAGGGGATGGGAGCAGGGACGGCACGCGGGGGCAGGGCGGGGGCCCAGGCAATTCCCAGCGGGAGTGAGTGTAGACTGACTCATGCTGGGGAAAGGCTTTTTAAAAGAATGGGAATCTCCCTACCCAACTCTCTTGACCTTGTGGAATGGCCTTTCAACCCCTGATGTGTTTTGCTGGGAAATCCTAGTAATGGGTGAGCAAACTTGAATCAATAGCTGCTTAAGAGGTTGAAGCAAACTATACCTCCAGTACCAATAGATGACCAAAATATATTTTGTAAGTGCCACTTTCCTACACACCCCAAAACGAAAACTTTATCATAATTAATAAAGCTCATAACTGATCTGCTTGAGGGATATAGGTACTTGCAATAAAAATGAAAGGCAGAATTCAAAAGATTATAACCTTATTGATGCCACTCCCAACTGTGGCCCACTGGACCCTGTTTACCAGGAAAGCAGAACTCTCCCTAACTGAACTCTTTATTATACGGAGATTGATTACCTGACTGAGATCATGGCATCCCAGGTAAGGAAATAAATAACTCTCAATTCCCCAAACCCATCCACTTTGAATTAGAGTTTCATTAACATTGGTTTGCAAAGGTAAGGTAACTGTAGCAAGAATTCAATTAACACTAACACATTTCTTCAGGTTTTAATTAAAACTCTTCTGTTCATGGAATGTTTAAGATTAAGATCCTTCTTTTAAGTGCTTGTGTGGGGTGGAGGAGACAACTAGATGACTGAATCCTATGAATGACGAAATATTGGTGCGTTCTCCCAAGCCATAACTTAAAAAATAATTTTCCATTTATGAAAATGTCACTCAAATCTTATTTTAGAATAGTTTCACAGTAGGAGAAAAGTGATAAAAAGTGATATTATAGAAGCCAGAGAGAGAATATCACACTGAACCAGCCTTTGCTTGGGAGTTGCCTCCAAATCAAATTTTAAAAGTAATAATTAAACCTGATTTTATGCATTGATGAAGAAAAATAATGATAAGTGGAAGAGAAAATTTGTTCTCTAAGACTGTTTTCCAATAACTATTTTTGTCCAAAAGGATTCTTATTAAATGCCCTCAATTATCATCTTTATTCTATGTCTTTCTCACAAATTGTACATACAATAATTTATCTGTAACTTATAACATTAGCTTAACTTATTGGGAAGAAACTAGTAGCAGAAGTTGAACACAGATGAGTTATTTCCCTTCACCATACTGGGTCTATTGCTAATATTTTAGCCAGTGAATAGTGAGATGTCTGTATCCTGTCATTCCTCTGGGAAGTCTGCTAGCAATGTCAACTGTATGAATTTCAGCATGGATATTTCTGTTCATGAATAATAAGCACAGTTGTACACTGGGTTTTTAGATGAATCTAGTTTGTGTAGGACTAAAGAGTTTTATCCTTGATCCTAGATTACATTTTTCTCTGGGGAGTGGGATGCACCTCGATTACTCGTGGGTACTCAGCCTGGAAGTCTAATGGTTCACTGTTCACCAGACAGAGAAGTGCTGCTAAGTCCTGCTAGCCACCAGGGCATTCGGAGTGGTGCTTAGGGCCTCTCAGGCTCCACCTGGAGGTGCTGGAAGCAACATAGCCCTGGGACTTATACTCAGGTCCATGCACGAGTTAGGTGCTGATCACGTAATTCTCTCTTCTGCCTTCCCTTACCAATATTTAGCTTCTCCGCAGACTGGATTCATTAGGGTTAAGATACCCCTCTTTTCTGTTACCTAGAATGTCCCTCATCCTCTTGTCCTTTATAATAAACTCATCTCAATTGAAAGAAAATGAGCTCAATTGTTCTTTTTTCCATTTTCACTTTCTTATTTCTGATATAATTTTAAATTTCAAATTTTTTATTTACTTATTTGTGTGTATGCTACACCCAGAGTTGCTGAGGATTTAATCCTGATTCTTCATTCAAGGAACATCTTAGAGGCCTGGGGATGAAACCTGGGTTGGCCAAAAGCCATGTAAGTGCCCTCCCCAGTTTGCTCGGGTCCCCATAATACCGTTTAACTCTGTATCTTATGGCACTGAAACTTAGTGCATTCCTTAGTGATATGGTATTTTGAATGCTGTCATGTTAAGCACTGTATTTCTATGTTTTCATATTTTTCTCTTACATTGTTTATGAAAAGTTGACTTTTTTATTTTTTCCTTGACACGTTTTATTTTTCCTAACATTCCACTATTGTCAGATTTCTATTTCTTTCTTTCAATAAATTGATCTATTTACTAGTTTAATATACCCCTCTGCCATCTATTTTAGGGTACAGGATCAGAATAGAAACTAAATGTGGCCATCATACTGAGAAGTATGTCTTATGGAAAGAGAGGGGATTAGAGATTTTAGATGCTCAAAATTCATTAAGTGCAAACTTATTCAAGGTTCTTCAGATCAATAAATAATATTTATGAATGACAGATTATGCTTCATGTTGAATAAAAGGCTTTTATATCCTAGTCCAGTCTTACTGAAGAACATATTTAATCAACACTTTTATGTTTGACTAAACTATATCTCTTCAATACCCACATGAGCATTTTAAATATAATGGTTCATTAGATGCCTATTTAAAATATTTAAGTGTTGACTATTTTATATAGATTCATTTATATTTTTTTTTAATTTTTTTTTATTTAAACACCTTGATTACATACATGATTGTGTTTGGGTTTCAGTCATAAAAGGAACACCACCCATCACCAGTGCAACATTCCCATCACCCAAGTCCCAAATCTCCCTCCTCCCCACCCAACCCCCGCCTGTACCCTAAACAGGCTCAACATTTCCCTCATACATTCTCAATATTAGGACAGTTCAAAATGTAGTTATTTCTCTAACTAAACTCATCACTCTTTGTGGTGAGCTTCCTGAGGTGAGCTGGAACTTCCAGCTCTTTTCTCTTTTGTGTCTGAAAATTATTATTACAAGGGTGTCTTTCATTTTTCTTAAAACCCATAGATGAGTGAGACCATTCTGCGTTTTTCTCTCTCTCTCTGACTTATTTCACTCAGCATAATAGATTCCATGTACATCCATGTATAGGAAAATTTCATGACTTCATCTCTCCTGACAGCTGCATAATATTCCATTGTGTATATGTACCACAGTTTCTTTAGCCATTCGTCTGTTGAAGGGCATCTTGGTTGTTTCCAGAGTCTTGCTATGGTAAATAGAGCTGCAATGAATATAGGTGTAAGGAAGGGGTTTTTGTATTGTATTTTTGTGTTCCTAGAGTATATTCCTAGGAGTGGTATAGCTGGATCGTATGGGAGCTCGATTTCCAGTTTTTGGAGGAATCTCCATATCGCTTTCCATAAAGGTTGAACTAGACAGCATTCCCACCAGCAGTGGATAAGAGTTCCTTTCTCTCCACATCCCCGCCAACACTGTTTATTCTCATTCTTTGTGATGTGTGCCATTCTCTGGGGTGTGAGGTGGTATCTCATCGTTGTTTTGATTTGCATCTCCCTGATGATTAGTGATGTGGAACATTTTTTCATGTGTCTTTTGGCCATTTGTATTTCTTCTTTGTCAAAGTGTCTGTTCATTTCTTCTCCCCATTTTTTGATGGGGTTAGATGTTTTTTTCTTGTAAAGTTCTGTCAGTGCCTTGTATATTTTGGAGATTAGCCCCTTATCTGATGGGTATTGGGTGAATAGTTTCTCCCACTCAGTGGGTGGCTCTTGTATCCTGGGCACTATTTCCTTTGAGGTGCAGAAGCTTCTCAGCTTAATATATTCCCATCTGTTAATCTCTGCTTTCACTTGCTTGGAGAGTGCAGTTTCCTCCTTGAAGATGCCTGTAATGTCCTGTAGTGTTTTGCCTATGTGCTGTTCTATATATCTTATGGTTTTGGGGCTGATATCGAGGTCTTTAATCCATTTGGATTTTACCTTTGTACATGATGTTAGCTGGGGGTCTAAGTTTAATTTTTTGCAAGTGGCTATCCAATTGTGCCAACACCACTTGTTGAAGAGGCTTTCCCTGCTCCATTTAGGATTTCCTGCTCCTTTATCAAAAATTAGATGGTTGTATCTCTGGGGAACATTTTCTGAGTATTCAAGCCTATTCCACTGATCTGAGGACCTATCCTTATTCCAATACCATGCTGTTTTGATAACTGTTGGGATTCAATGCCTCGTTAAGAAGATCATCCACTACGATCAAGTAGGTTTCATCCCAGGAATGCAAGGCTGGTTTAACATCCGTAAATCTATCAACATAATACACAACATCAATAACAAGAAAAATAAAAACCACATGATCATATCAATAGATGCAGAGAAAGCATTTGATAAGGTCCAACACCCATTCTTGATCAAAACTCTCAGCAAGATGGGAATGGAGGGAACCTTTCTCAATATAGTGAAGGCCATCTACCACAAGCCAGTGGCAAATATTATCCTCAATGGAGAAAAACTGAAAGCCTTCCCTCTAAATTCTGGCACAAGACAAGGCTGTCCTCTCTCACCACTCCTATTCAACATAGCACTGGAAGTACTTGCTATAGCGATTAGGCAAGAAAAGGATATCAAGGGAATCCAGATAGGAAAGGAAGAAGTCAAGCTCTCACTGTTTGCAGATGACATGATACTCTACTTAGAAAACCCTAAAGACTCTATCAAAAAGCTTCTAGAAACAATAGACTTATATAGCAAGGTGGCAGGCTACAAAATTAACACACAAAAATCAATGGCCTTTCTATATACCAATAGTAATAAGGATGAAATGGACATTAAGAAAACAACCCCATTCACAATAGTACCACACAAACTCAAATATCTTGGAATCAACTTGACTAAATATGTGAAGGACCTATACAAAGAAAACTATAAAACTCTGCTCCAAGAAATAAGAGAGAACACACGGAAATGGAAACACATACCCTGCTCATGGATTGGCAGGATTAACATCATCAAAATGTCAATACTCCTCAAGGCATTATACAGATTTAATGCCATCCCTCTAAAGATACCCATGACATTCTTCAAAGAAGTGGATCAGACACTTTTGAAATTCATTTGGAACAATAAACACCCTCGAATAGCTAAAGCAATCATTGGGAAAAAGAATATGGGAGGAATTACTTTTCCCAACTTTAAACTGTACTACAAAGCAACAGTTATCATTTATATTTTTATGCTCACTTTGGCAGCACATATACTAAAATTGAAACAATACAGAGAAGATTAGCATGACCCCTGGGCAAGATTCATTTATTTTTTTTTATATTTTATAACCATAGTTGTCTGCTATTATCTTTCAAGATAGTCTTATTTTTTTTCTTTTTAACCTATCAAAATAGATTTTTGCTGTTCCCTGTAGTGAGATTTGGATAGATCACCCATAGGCTATCAATTTTCTATTTTCTGGGGGGGGGCACATCTTGCAGTGCTCAGTGTTTACTTCAAACTCTGTGCTCATGGATCACTCTGGCAAGTTCCAGAGAAAACATCTGGTACCTGTGATCAAACCTCAGTAGACTGTAAATAAGGCAAGAGCTCTATTTGCTGTATGATTGCTCCAGCCCCTACTCTATGCTATCTTGAAAGATCTACAGAACTTCTCAAAAATTTAGTTTGGGAGTTGAGGATGTATGTCATTTGTAGAGCACATGGCTCACTGATAGGAGCCCCATATCTGATTCCTGGGTACTCACCCCAAAGTACCCCAAAGTGAAATGTTCTCATGTATAATATGTATATAAGAGTAGAACTCATAATTTTTGGAAAAGGATTAAATAAAATAGTGTGCAAGTACTGAGCTCAAGGATAGAGTAAACACTTAGTGCTTAATCATATGATCATTTTTTCATAATCAATGAAAGCTAATTTTGTCAGATTTCAAGGATATTACATTTTATCCTTCATATATTTAAGTCAGTAGTGAGGTATATATTCTTCACCTAAAGCATTTAAATTACAAGATAAAAATAAGTTGCTTATACATAAAATGTCCATAATAATTTGTATTGACAATAATCTTTTAGGAGATGAATAATTTTATTTTAGAGTATGTTTATATTGTATTTTCATTAATATACAGTTTATAGGACTCTTTAAAATTAAAAAATATTTAATTTTAATGGTTAAAATAGTCTTGTCTTAAAAAAAAGGAGCCAACAACTTGTTTCAAACACATAGCTCTCTATTTGGATTTCTCTTCCACTTATTTATATTATGATTATTTGGCCTGGTAAAATTGCTAATGGTTTTATAGTCAACTAATAAGGAAAAAAACAGGGATTTATGTTCCAAAATGAGATAAAGAAATTAGTACCATATAAATGTTTTTACTGGATACCCATTGTGTTAAATAAGGAGAATCAAGAATTGAGAAAGGGAAAAAGAAAATGAATACAGATGGGAGTCAAGTCCCTGGGGGTACAGAATAAGAACCCTATCCGTGAACTCTAATACTTAACAATTTCCAAAGAAAAGAAAATAAAGAGCTACCAGTATTCAATATGGCTTTATAAAAGCTCTTTTTTAACGTTATGGCTAAGAAAATATTGGAATTGAAAAGGAGGACATTGACTCAAAAAGTAATATACTGTGTCAGGCTGTTGAGGTTAGCAAGGAAAATATTATGTAGGTGAATCTATCTCAAGGGCAAAATAAAAGTAGTTGGAGCTAATGTTAGCCAAAGGTCTTAGAAGCAAAACAAATGATACATTTTTCCAAAAGCTCTGTCATACAAGCTATATACTGTGGTGAAAATAAGTATGCTAAAAAGAAAGAACAACATTAAATTTTATATTAATTCTCTTTACATTCAGAAAATGAACTTCTATTTAACTGAAGGCAGAGATATTCTTTGTTTAACTACTTCATTCAAATCACATTGTTTAAGTGTTTCATTCAAATCACATATTTCCAAAAAGAGATTAATTCACTTAATTTAATCTTTGTTTAGTTGAGATAATGAGGGTGGTGGATGACTCTTCAAGACAACCTGTTTTGATTATATTGTGTGGGAGAGAAGCAACGCAGAAAAGAACATTTACCTTAAACATTTATAGACTGTCCTTAGAGTTCTGATAAGGACTGGTCTGATACTGTTATGTCTGATTCATTTCAGGACATCCTTGAATAAATTCTAAGTATGTTTGATTTTCTTTGAAGGGTTGGTGATTATTTGGGAGTAAGGGCACTCCACTCCACTTACAGGGTACTGAGGGACTCTGCTCAGAGGTCACTTTTGGTAAGGGTCATGATACCATATAAAGTGCATATGTAATTCATGTGTGTCGGCCACAGGTAAAGCAAGTCTTCGTTGTTTGATTTCAATTTTTCTATGGGTTTGTTGAAAGAATAGTTTGACCACTTGTAAATGAGTATCACAAATTGGTTTGCTCTAAGAAGAACAGAATTTCACTTATTAGCTAGTGTAGTAAAAAGAATCTTTGGGATACTAGGTTCTTTCCAACTAGTCCTAGCATAAAAATCTCTCATGAATCTGTGCTTGTCTCCTACTGGGATGTGTCAAGACTTGTGACAGAGGTGAGTGGTCTAACAAATGGACTTGTGGTCTGTTAGGCCACTGCTCCTAAGGGGGCTGGAGACCACTGTGCATGCAAAGACATTTTCTAGACTGTGTTTGTCCTTGTTATGTCCTCATGCTCCAGATAAAAAACAAGATGGGTGTGTGTATCACAAAGTCAATAGGATAAAAATACCGACACTTTTTGGTTGTCATTTTTGTGCCATACCCAGCAATGTTCAGGCTTTCTTTGGACTCTAAGCTCAAAACTCATTCCTGACAGGAATTGAGAGATAAGATGTGGTGTCAGGGATGGAACCCAAATTGACGGCTTCCAAAGGAAGTGTCCTACCCAGTGTCATTTCTTTGGTTCAATAGCAAAAGTATTTTAAGAAAATTGAGAGACAGAAGTGTTAACTTCACTACTGTTACACAGCAAGTACACTGCAACCCTACCACAACCAAATTTTAGATAAATTTTAAGATATATTCAGAATTATGATAATTATTTCAAGGAATCCAATTATATCCTTTTAGATTCTAGAAATAAATAGTAACTTTTAAATTTTATACAGGAAAAATTTAAATATATTTATTAATATTATTGTCTTATTGCCCAAGGAAAATATAGGAAACCAAAACAGAGATATTTTGCCAAGAATTCATTTATTTAATCACTATGCTTACAAAATTCACAAAAATTTTCATACTGAGGTTTCAGTCTAGAATGTACACCACCCTTCACCAGTGCAATATTTCCACCACCAAAATATTCACCAGTGCAATATTCTCCACCCCAAAACCTGCTCGTCTCTCAGACAGGCATTCTGCTTCTCTCCCTCACAATCATTGTCATGGTAGTTGTCATTGTGGTTAGTGCTCTAACTACAATCACCCTTCTTTGTAGCAAACTTAATGGCAAAAGCTGGTCCTCCTGGCATTCAGCATTGGTGTTTCTGTATATTATTCCCATACTGTCTTTTATTTTTCCTATATTCCACAGATGAATGAGACTATTTTGTCTATCTCTCTCCCTCTGGCTCATTTCACTCAGCATAATTGTATGACGAATTTTATGACTTTATTTTTCCTAACAATTTCATAGTATTCCATTGAAATAATGTACTACCGTTACTTTAGCCACTCATCTGTTGTTGGGTACCTGGGTTGTTCCAGATTCTGGCTTATGTAAATTAAATAGTGTTGTGATAAGCATAGAAATGCAGAGGGCATTTTTGTATTGTGTTTTTGTGTAACTAAAGTATATACCTAATAGTGGTATTGTTGAATCATATGAGAACTCAATTTTTATTTTGTGAGGAATATCCTTCTTATTTTCCAGAAAGCCTGGACTAGACAGCATTCCCACCAGTAGTGAATAAGAGTTCCTTTCTTCCTGCATCCTCAGCAGCACTGGTTGTTCTTGTTCTTTGTAATGTAAGCCAGTATCTGGCATAAGAGGAATACCTCATTGTTGTTTTGATATCATCTCCCTCATGATTAGTGATGTGGAGCAATATTTAATGTGCCTTTTGGGTATCTGAATTTTTTGTTTGAGGAATTATCTGTTTTTTCTCCCCTTTTTTTTGATGGGGTTAGATGGTTTTCTTTTATGTTCAATTAATACATTGTATATCTTGGATTTTAGCCCCTTATCAGATGGGTTTGCTTTGAATAATTTCTCTGAATCCATGGGTGTCCTTTGTATTCAGGTCATGGTTTCCTTTGAGGTGCAGAAGCTTCTCAATTTAATGTTGTCCCATTTGTTTATCTCTACTTCCACTTTTTTGGACAGTGGTGTTTTCTCCTTGAATACACCTTTAGTCTCAATGTCATGGAATCATTTGCCTTATAGTTGCAGGTCTGATATAAAGGTCTTTAATCCATTTTGACTTGATCTTTGTGAATAGTATTAGATAGATGTCGGTGTTCTCTTTTTTTGCATGTAGTTGATCAGTTGTTCTGACACTATTTGTTGATAAAGCATTTCTTGCTGCATTTTGTGTTTTTTCACTAGAATTAATTGATTGTATGTCTGGGTTCATTTTCTGAATACTCAACTTATTCCATTGATTTGACTATCTGTCTTTATTCCAGTACCATTCTGTTTTTATGAGTATTGCTGTGAAATACAATTTAAAGTTGTAAAAAGTGATGCCTCCCACCTTCTTTTTCCTAAGAGTTACTCTGGCAATTTGTGGGAGTTTTGTTCTTCAAATGAACTTCAGGAGTGTTTGATCCACTTCTTTAAAGAATTTCATGGGTATCCTTAGAAATATTGCATTTAACCTGTACAACACTTTGGGGAGTATATAATTTTAATAATGTTGATCTTCCCAATTCATGAGCAGGGTATACCTCCATTTCCTTGTGTCTTCTTTTATTTCTTGAAACAATGTTTTGCATTGGTCCTTCACCTCTTTATTTAAATTGACACAAACCTATTTGAGTTTATGTGCTACTATTGTGAATAGGATGTTTTAAATGTCTTTTTCTTTTCTATTGTTATTTATAGATAAGAAAGTCACCATTACCATTACAATTTTATTTGGGTAATTAATATGGTATCATTTATATAGTGCATTTTTGTTTTGTTTTGTTTTTTATTATTTATTTAGATCATTGTGAATTAGAAGTCTTTAACAGTTGTATTTCAGGCATATAGTGACAGAAAATTAGGGCCATTCCCACCACCCCACCACCAGTGTTGACCTCTTTCACCATAGTTCCCCACATGCATTCCATACCTCCACCCTTAGCCCTATAAACTACTAATGTGACAGGTCTATTTTGTGTTTAGCTTGTTATAATTTGATACTATAGTTTGATAGTATAGTCTAGTATAGTTTGATTCTATTGTCGTTGACTTTG
This sequence comes from Suncus etruscus, assembly GCF_024139225.1. Taxonomy (NCBI): domain Eukaryota; kingdom Metazoa; phylum Chordata; class Mammalia; order Eulipotyphla; family Soricidae; genus Suncus; species Suncus etruscus. The sequence continues at coordinate 70,875,347 of NC_064858.1, forward strand.
GCCTGGGTCTGAACTTCTTTTTTTCCAACTCAATGTAACTGAGATCGCTTGGCCTCTGGGTCTCATCCACTTTTTTTTTCTCAATTTCTAGGAAGATATAGAAATATGAGTCAGAACAAAATGATTCAAGTTTTAAGGATCTATGGAAAAGGTGTGAGCCCCTATCTAGGAAATATAAATAAAATTTAAAAAGTAAAAAGGGGGATCAGATGTGGCAAGTTTGTTTTTTTGTTTTTTTGGATAGGTGCAGTAAACATTGGGGAAGTTAGAAAGGAAATTTCCTTAGTCTAAGAGATACAGGGAGTCTCCACCCATGAAGCATGCTGTCATAAAACCAACTACAGGCTCCAGGCACGTTGGTTGTCCAGCCTCAAGGTCTTTCTTTATGGTCCCAGAAAAAGTTCTGCTTAGTCGTGATTGTCAGAGTCAGTCTTCTATAATTAGAGATCTTGGTTTCTGCACAGATGCTATGATGAATTCTAGGATAAAAATCTTTCTTTATGGTCCCAAGAAAAGCTCAGTTGCAGTTGTAGTCAGTCTTCTGTAAAGATCTTTGTTTTTGCACAGGTCCTAGGACTTCTGATTACCTTAACATTAGGTGCTGAAGTGGGGCAACCTATCTTTAGATCAAGTTATTGCTGTTTTCTCATCATCAGGGTGTCATACCCTGGATCAGGCTGATGTCAGGATGGCATTTGGGCCTTCCCCAGGGGGAGTTTGAATCCTGGTTTTGGTTCCAGTGTTGGGTTCTGAGGTTCAGGGTTGGACAGTTAATGCCCAATCAGTTGAGGCCTAAGTCAAGTCTCCATGACAAGTTTCCGAGTGAAAGGTGCCCCTGCACTATAAAATCTATGAGTTCCTATCCCTGTAAGATAAGAAATTCTTTCTATATGTAAGACTTCTCCATTTTAGTGTGCTATGCAAAAAGGAACACTGACACACAATATTCCTGGTGCATATGGGGATAAAAATAACAAGTTAAACAATATCTATAACTTGATTTTAACCTAAGCTCATATCCCAACCAAGATTTTTCTACTAGAATTTCCTACTAACCAGATCCAAAAAAGGGTTGGGGGAAGCTACCTCTACATATGGAAATAGACACTAAGAATTATAGCTGTTAAGGAAATTTGTCTTCAAAAACATACAAAGGAAATATAGATTTCCCCTTTAAGACTTTTGAGATAGTCAGGGTGGGGGAGGCTAACGTTCAAAGCACAGTTTCATCCTGCCCCTTTGGTTTTGTGGAGTGTGAAAAGTCAGGAATCAAATAGTGTCATCCAGCTGAAGGTCTCATGGGAGCTGAATTCTTTAGCAAGCAACAGTCCACAGTGGGGAGTGGTGGGAGAAAAAAGGCCCCATAAGATATGGCTGCAGCTTCTTTCCAGGGTGAAACATGGCAAGCTCAGAGAGTGTCTTTTCATTTGGGAAGTCAAGCTGGCAGCTTGCTGGGTTAAGGGGAAGGTTCCAGTTCCTGAGGAGTTAATAACTGAGGGTAAAGAGGGTTAAATAGGGGGAGATTGCAGGTTAGGATTGAGGGGGTGAGAGGATGGAAGATAATTTGTAAGATGGTAGGGATGTTATATAATAGAAAATATATACAATATAGGCAGTGATTATGTACAATACAGATTAGACAAACATAGAGGAGTCCACAACATACACACTTACACACATATAGACAAATAATAGAGATCTATTCATAGGTTACAGATGAAGGACTCATCCTTATGGAATGGGACAGAGCACTTAATAAAATGAGGCCGGGTGGGGGAGATTTTCCAGTTTCTAGACAATTGATCGATGATGGGGATAATCTTTGCTAGATAAAACTTCTGGGTTTAGACTGTGCATGGAGCATTTTTAGAACAATCATAGTTTTCATGTCTAGGGCATTAGGCCATATGATAGTGAGCTCTGTAAGAGGAGACTACCCCTTGGCATATCATTTACCAGGTCTTGAGCATCCAGATTACTTTCGTGGGAGCAAACTGATAATGTGAGTATTATGATCTAATAGTAGGCTAGCTTGGTTTAAATGAGAACAAAAGAAAATCAAATTGTAAAAACTTAGACAATGAATGAGCCTGTAACAAAAGTCTATGGTGTGCAGTTGCCTATTTCAATGGTCTCTGTGGACATAAGTATTACATTATAATAGCAGGCATAATTAAATGGAAGAAGGATAAATTAGAGTATTTTATCAAGGCATTTCCATGTTGTAGACTGCATTTGGAGTCCAACATGATAAAACACTAAAATGCAAAACTTGGTAAACCAAACTATATCTTCAAGAACCCCTGTGGACAAAAACAAAAAGAAAAAAAGTTAAATAATTAATATAGATATAATAAAATTAAGACACTAGACATTCTAATAAAGAGCTCTGTAGTGTAAGCCCTGGATTCCAAATGCATAGTGAACATGTTTCTGTGGATAAAAGTATTAGAACTATTATGAGCAGTTGATTGAATTCAGGTTAGTCTAAATAGCTGAATCCATTGCTACAGGTTTCTTTGAAGTATATGTTTCTCCTCTTCCACTGAGTTTGTTTCCTTCTTCTTGCTACTCAATGGCACCTATGGTGTTCTAGATATCTACCTATTAGACCATTGTATTTCTTCATGTAGATATTCTAAGTACCACATATAAGTGATATCATTCTGTATTTATCCTTATTCATCTGGCTACCTCATTTAACATAATATCTGCTAGATCCATCCATGTTGCTGCAAATTGCATGAGTGTATCATTTCTTATCTCTATGTAGTATTCCATTCAGTAAATGTACCACATCTTCACGATCCACCCATCAATTGTTGGACATCTAGGTTGATTCCAAGTCTTAGCTATTGTACTGAGTGCTGCAATGAATAGCTGTGTGCATACATCATTTTGTATTTAAATATTTTTTGTCCTGGACATAGATACCTAAGAGAGGAGTTGCTGAGTCATATGCTAGCTCAATCTTGAGTTTACTGAGAACCCTTCATACTGTTTTCCAGAGGGGTTGGACCAGGCAGCATTCCCATCAGCAGTACAGAAGAGTTCATTTTTTATCACAACCTGCCAACAAAGATTGCTCCCATTATTTTTGATATGTGCCATTCTCATTAGCGTAAAATGATATCTCATTGTTGTCTTGATTTGGATTTTCCTAATGATAAGTAATGATGAACATTTTTTATGTGTCTGTTGGCCATCTGTTAGTCTTCCTCAGATAATTGTTAAATTTTTTCCCATTCTTGATGTTATTTTTAGATATTGTGGAGTTAATATTTGTGAGTACTTTGTATATCCTAGATATCAAACCTTTATCTGATGTGTTGAGTGCAAAAATTTTTTTCCAAACAATTAGCTGTCTTCTAGTTTGGCCCATGTTTCCTTTGCTGTAAACTTTTTAGTTTGATGTAGTCTCTTTTATTTAAGTTTGATTATATAGATATTGCCATTGGTATTCCATCATCAAAAAATTTTTGAGATGTAAGTCTTGGAGTGTTCTACCTATTTTTTATTAATAAACTTTATAAATTTGGGTCTGATTTTAAGGTCTTTAATACATTTGAATATACTTTTGTGTGAGGTGTGAGATATGGATTAATCTTTAATTTCTTACATGTGACTATCCAATTATTCCAACACCATTTGTTGAAGAGACTATTTTTTTCCATTTCAAATTCTTGGCTTCTTTGCCAAAGATTAGTTGACAGTATACTTGGGGATAAGTCACTGGATGTTCTATTCTGACCCTTTGGTCTGAAATTCTGTCTTTGTTCCAATACCACACTGTTTTGATTACTATGGCTTCGCAGTGAAGCTTTAAATTAGGTAAAGAGATGGCTCCCAGTTTCTTGATTTTTATTATGGATTTAGCTATCCTAGGTCTTTTATGATTCCACACAAAGTTTGTAATTGATCTAAGTCCTTGAGGAATATTTCTGCATTTGAAAAGGGAATGCATTTAATCTATATAGTAGTTTAGGGGTAAGATGGTCATTTTAATGATATTGTTTCATCCAACCCATAAGTATGGGATGTTCTTTCATTTTATTAGGTCCTCTTCTATTTCTTTCTGAAGTTTTTTGGCATTTCCATGTTATAGGTCTCTCACCTCTCTTGTTAGGTTAATTCCTAGGTACTTGATAATTTTGGACACTATTTTAAATGGGATAGACTTTGTGAGTCGTTATTAGTATAAAAATGCAACTGTTCTTTGTGTATTGACTTTGGAGCTTGCCACTTTTGTGTTGGTTTATTGTTTCTAAGTGCTTTTATGTGGATTCTTTAGGATTTTCGATGTATATCATATCATCTGCAAATAATGATAGTTTGACTTCGTCTTTTCATATTTGAATTCCTTTGATTTTATTCTCTTGTCTGATTGCTATTGCTGGGACTTCTAATATTATTGTTGAATAAGAGGGGAGATAGTGGACAGCCTTGCCTAGTGGTTAACCTTAGTAGAAATGCTTTCAATTCATTGCTATTAAGGATATTGTTGGCTGTGGGCTTCTTATATATGGTTGTTACTATCTTGAGGTTTCCTTGCACCCCTATTTTGCTGAGAGTTTCATCATAAATGGATGTTGGATTTTGTCAAGTGCTTTCTCTGCTTCAATCAATATGATGATGTTTGATGTGGTGTATGATGTTGATTGATTTGCATATGTTGAACCATTCTTTCATCCCTGGAATAAAACCCACTTGGTCATGGCCAAAATCTTTTTGGATGTGTTGTTGGTTCGGTTTGTTGGATTGGTTTGCTAAAATTTTGTTGAGAATTTTTTCATCATGTTCATTAGTGAAACAGGCCTATAGCTTTCTTTCTTGATGTTATCTTTTTCAGCTTTACGAAAGAGCATGATATTAACTTCATAAAAGGAATTAGGGAGGATTACAGTCTTTTCAATGTTTTGGAGGACTCTAAGGATCAATGGTAATAAGTATTCTTTGAATGTTTGAAAGAATTTACCTATAAATCTATCTAGTTCCACACTTTTATTCATAAGACCTTAAAATGTCTTGAATTTCTTTGGGTTCTGTTGTAATCTCTTCCCTTGCATTTGTGATTCCCTTTATTTAAGTAGTCTCCTTTTATTTTTCTTTATTAGTCTTGCCAGAGGTTTGTCTATCTTGTTTATTCTTTCAAAAAACCAGCTCCTGGTCTTATTAATTCTTTATATGGTTTTCTTTGAATCTATGTTGCTTATATCTGCTCTGTTTTTTATTATTTATTTCATTATGCTTGTATTTCGGTTCCTTTGCTGTTGGTTTTCCAGAAATTTAAGGTGTCCCTTTAGTTTGTTGATTTTGTCATTTTCTTTCTTTATTTTTACTATGGGAAAACAATCTTATCCTTTCTTTTTTAAATTTCTGCTGTTTTTTAAAGAGTCTTTCACAGTAATATTTAAGTTACATAGTGACAATAAATCAGGGGTATTCCTCCCACCAGTGTTGTCCTCTCTCCTCCCCTGTTCCCAACATGCATCCTATATCTCCCTCTTTTGCCCCCCCCCAGACTGCAAGTATAACTGGTTCCCTCTGTGTATAGCTTGTTGTAGATTGGGTATTGATTCTGTCGTCATTGACTTTGGGTTTGGTGTTTGAGTCTGATCATTTTTTTTATTTCTACTCAATGATCATACAACTGTTTGGTCTTGGTACCATCCATTTATTTCTCCACTCAATTTATGAGACAGAACAAGATGATTCAAGTTATGTAGTTTTATTTAAAAAAAGAGAAAAGAAAAAAGAATAAAAGAAAAAACTGAGAGAAATTAGTCTAGAAATTATAAATATCAATTCAAAAGAGAAAGGGAAAAATTTAAAAAACATAACAATAAAAACAAAAATAAAACAAAAACAAACAAAAAAAACAAACCCAGAAATTACAAAAAAGTACAACAGCAGCAACAACAACAAAAAATAGGAAGGGGAGCTGGTGTGGCAAGGTTTTATGTTTTTTTTTTTCCTTCATGTGTTTTTTCTTTGCATAGGCACAGTAAGTTTTGGGGAAATTTAAAATGGGATTTTATTGGCCTAAGAGATTCAGGGTTTCTCTGCCCTTGAAGCATACTGTTATGAGAACTACTATAGGCTCCCTACACATTCATTTTCACACCCCAAGGTCTTTTCATGATGCCAGGAAACTTTCTGCTCAGTTGTGGATGATAAAATCAGACCTCTGTAATTAGAGATCTTGGTATTTGCACTGGTTATAGGTTGAAGCCTAGGATAGAATCTTTATGGTTCTAGAAGTTCTGTTTCATTATTGTTGTTGTAATTAGTCTTCTGTAATTAGTGGTCTTGGTTTTTGCACAGATCCTAGGGTGAAGCCTAGGATAGAGTCTTTCATTACGTTTGCAGAAGTTCTGCTCAGTTGCAGTTGTCAAAGTCATACCTCTGGAATTAAAGATCTTGGTTATTGCACAAATCCTAGGCCAAAGCCTAGGCTAGGGTCTTTCTTATTGGTCCCAGGATAAGTTCTGCCCTGTCATGGTTGTCAAAGTCAGTCTTTTGAAGTTAGCAATTTGGTTTTTGCACAGATCAAAGGATGATGTGTCTTTTGATTTCATCTTATCGTTAGGTGATGATATAAGACAGCCTGCTCTTAGATCAAGTTGTTGTCATTTCCTCGTTGTCAGGATGTCATATCAAGACTGGCACATGTTGATGCCAGAGCAGTATTAGGAATTTCCCAGGGGGAGTTTGGTTCCTGGTGCTGTTGCAGAGAACTGTGTCTATTCTATGTCTGAGATTCAGGGTTCGGGATTGGATAGTCACTATCTGATCACGAGTCTAAGTTGGGTCCACATGTGATTTTTTGTCATTTTCTTCTTTCCTAAAGTGGCCTTTATTGCTATGAGTTTCCCCCTAGTTACTGCTTTTGGTGTGTCCCATATATTTTTGCGATATTTTTTCATTGTCATTCATCTCAAAGAATCTTTTTATTTCTTCCTTGATTTTCTCCTAGATCCAGCTGTTGTTGAGCAGCATGTTGTTTAGTCTCCAGGTGTAAGATTTTCTCCATGTCATCTTTTTACAATCAATCTTGATTTCGGTGTTATTATGGTCTGATAGGGTGCTTTGTATAATTCTTATATTTGTGACTTTATGTCAGTTAGACTTGTACCCTAAAACATGGTCTATCCTAGAGAAGGTTCTATATGCATTTGAGAAAAATGTTTATTCGGCTTTTAGAGGATAGAAGGCCCTGATACATTAGTCATAGTTCTTCTAGTTTCTCGTTTAGAGCTCTTATGTCTCTGCTAATGTTCTGCTTAGTAAAACTGTCTAAAGGAGATAATGGCGTGTTAAAATCTCCCACTAATATCACATTACCATCCATATGTTTATCTAGGTTTGTGAGTAAAAATTTACATTATTATTCTGGCTTTATATTTGGTGCATAAATGTTGATTAGCTTTAGTACTTTTTGGTCTATGTTCCCCTGATCAATAAGTAGTGTCCATCTTTGTCTCTGAGTACTTAGTTGGGGTAATGCAATTTGGTCTGATATAAGTATGGCTGTCCCAGGTTGTTTGTTTATTTTCCAGTGGCTTGTATAGTTATTTTCCATTTCTTTACTCTGAGCCTGTATATATCCCTAATATGTAAGTGTATTTCCTACAATCAGCAGATATCCAGTTTTGTTTTCTGATCCAACACTCTACCCTGCCTTTTGATGGGAGAGTTTAGTCCATTGACATTTTAGGAGATTATCGACAGAGGGTTGTTGTTCCATTATATTGTGTAGGGTTGTTGTTAAAATTGGGGATTTGGTTTGTATAATTGGTCTCTAAGTAGTTCATTTAGAGTTGGTTTGATTAGCACAAATGCTTCGAGTTCCTTTTAATTCAAGAATGTTTTTTAACCCTCCATCTTGTGTAAATGAGAGTTTGCTGGGTAGTGGACTCAGGTTAAAAGTTTCTCTCATTTAGTAGTTAAATATATTATTCCACTCTTTTCTTGCCTAAATTTTTTCTAATGCAAAGTCTGGTTTGATACTTATGTTCTTTCCTTTATACTTGAGGGGTTTTTCCCCTTACTGCTTCAACGAGTCCATCTCTTTGTTTTTTGCCATTTTGGATTACTGTATGTCTTGAAGTTGTTCTTTTAGGGTCTATTTTGTTCAGCACTCTTTTTGCCTCTTGTATTAATACAGCATCCTCTTACTAGAGAGTGGGACAGTTCTCTTCTATTATCTCCCTCACAACTTGTTCTTTTCCTTTCCCCTTTCTCTCCTCTTCTGGTATTCCTATAAGTTGTAAATTGTTTATTTTGTCTTTGTTCATTAAGTGCCTAACATGTTATTCCAATATTTTGTCTCTTGTTTCTTTATTGACTTCTTTGTCATTGCTGGCTTGTAATTTTTCTTCAAGTTCCTCTATGAGATTCTCCACCTGTATAATTCTGCTATTATCGCTTGCTAACATGTTTTTTAGTTCCCTTAGTTCCACTTGTACAGGTTCTCTCATTATCTGTAAGAGTTCTTCTTTAAACTGCTTGAACTGTTCATCAATATATTTCTTAATTTCTTAGGCTAGTGATTCCTTGATTTTATTACAAAGACATTAAGTGCTGATTTTAAATACTCATCTATTGGGCTCATGCATTTTGGTGTGCTTGTAAATGTGGTAGGATTTCTCTCCATATCCCCAGCAGCAGATGTCTTCCTTACTTTCCACATTGTTCTTTGCATTTGGCGGTTTGTACTGCTGGAGTTTTATGATGTTTAAAAAAATGTCTACTGAGCTGTTTGCATTGTAAGTGATTAAATGTGTATCCGACTTTGCGTTTATTTTTCCTAGACAAGGAGCTTATCTAAGTATAATATAGATACTGCAAACTACTTCATTGGTTTGCTCTTCTGATTTTTGGTTGTAGATAATCTAAGGGGAAAAAAATGAAAGTTCTGAGCTGTCTATACCTATATGGTGTAAATTAGAATGTCTTTGTGTGGTCATGTTAGTGTCAGTGTGGTCTGGGAATGGGGTGAGGGCAGAGACTGCAAGCCTGAGCCTAACCGAGATCCAGAATTTGCCTGTCAAAGGTTTTTCTGACCTGATGACAGTTTGCGGATGGGGTGTCTTTAGGGAAGTTCTGATTAATTTAGTGGAAGTTCTAGGAGTCCTACTGGTGCCTCCACAGAGGTAGGACTCTTAGAGTGTGGGGAGCGAAGTAAGGGGATGAGCAGAGACCACAAACCTGAGCCTGGCAAGCCCTGGAAGTTGCCTGCCTGATCATATGGTTTTTGTTTTTGCTTTTGTTGATATGGTGTATTACATTGATTAATTCATATATGTTAATCCATCCTTACCTCTCTGGAATGAATCCTACTTGGTCATGATGTTTATCTCACCTTTTTTGATGAGATGTTGGATACTTTTTGCTAGGATTTTGTTGACTGCCTTTGTATCTGTGTTCATCAAGGAAATTGGTCAATAGTTCTCTTTTATTGTGGCCTTTTTGATATCAAGGTGATGTTAGTTTTGTAAAAACTATTTGAGGGTATTTCTGTTTCTTCAGTTTCCTAGAAGAACCTGAAAAGGTTTGGCAGTAGGTTCTCTTGAAAGGTTTGAAAAAATTTACTAGTGAATCCATTTGGGCTCAAGTTTTTGTTTTTGGGAAGAATTTTGATTCATTTTCTTGTTCTTTTTTCATTTTTTAATCTGTGCCATTAAATTATTTCTGATGAATGCATGTAAAGCTATAAATTTTTCTCTTAATACTCTTTTTACTTTGTCTCACAAATTCTGGTATATTATTTCTTCATTCTAATTAGTTTCAAAGAATCTTTTGATTTTTTCTTTGATTTCATCTTTGACTCACTGGTTGTTCTGTAGTGAGTTGTTTAATTTCCAAGTGATAAAGTTTTTTCTTAGTGTCTGTTCGTGATTCACTTCTAATTCAGTGCATGAATATCTGAGAAAGTAGTTCATACAATTTATATTCTTTTGATTTTATGGAAGTATGTTTTGTATGTGATCTATCTTAGAGAATAACCCATGTTTACATTGGAAAAGAAAGTGTATCCAGTTTTCTGGGTTTGGAGAAACCTGTGCATATCTGCTAAGCCATTCCCTTCAGTTCTTACTTCAAAACTTGTATATTCTTGTTAGGTTGACCTATCAAAGAATGACAAGACAGTCTTGAAGTCTCCTATTTTTATTGTATTGCTCTAGATGTCTTTCTTCAAATATGTCAGCAATTGTTTTAAATATTTTGCTGGTCCCTCCCTGGTTGCATATATATTTATTAATGTTATTTATTCCAGGTACACATATGCCTTGATTATTAAGAATTATCCATCTCTGTCCTTTATTGTCTTGTAGCTCCTGCCTTTTTTTTACATTTTTATTGTGGTCAAAGTGAATTACAATTTTTTTCACAGAAATATTTGAGGCACATAGTGACAAAGAATAAAAGGCATTCCCACCACCAGTGTTGTCCTCCCTCCACCTTGTTCCCAGCATGCAGCTCTCACATCTCCCTCCTTTACTTGTGTAATGCTAGAGCAACTATTCCCTCCTTTACAGCTTGTTGTAGATTGGGTATCTATTCTGTTGTTATTAATTTTGGATTTGCTATTCATGTCTGATCAGTTTCTATTTCCACCTAATGAACATTCAATTGTCTGGTCTTGGTACCATCAAGGGGAGAAAGAAAGAAATAAAAGAAAGCCAACACAAAAAGAGAAAAACTAGGAGTCTGTCTAGATGTTATAAATATCCATTTAGAAGAAAGAAGGGGGGAAAAGGGTAGCAAAACAAAACAAAACAGAAACAAAAAAACAATAAGGGAGTAACAACAAAATTACAAAAAAGAAAAACAAAGAATAAACCAAAAACCAAAACCATCAGCTACAGAAAAAAAGGAAAAAAAGAAACAAAAAAGAAAACAAAACAAAACCAGACCAGCAACTTCTTAAAAAGGAGTTGTTTCTTCTTCTTCTTCTTCTTCTTCTTCTTCTTCTTCTTCTTCTTCTTCTTCTTCTTCTTCTTCTTCTTCTTCTTCTTCTTCTTCTTCTTCTTCTTCTTCTTGTTCTTCTTCTTCTTCTTCTTCTTCTTGTTCTTCTTCTTCTTCTTCTTCTTCTTCTTCTTCTTCTTGTTCTTCTTCTTCTTCTTCTTCTTCTTCTTCTTGTTCTTCTTCTTCTTCTTCTTCTTCTTCTTCTTGTTCTTCTTCTTCTTCTTCTTCTTCTTCTTCTTCTTCTTCTTCTTCTTCTTCTTCTTCTTCTTCTTCTTCTTCTTCTTCTTCTTCTTCTTCTTCTTCTTCGCATAGGCACAGTAAATATTGGGAAAATTACAATGGGAATTTTCTTGGCCTAAGAGATACAGGGTTTCTCTGCCCTTGAAGCATACTGTCATGGGAACAACTACAGGCTCCATACTCATTCATTTACACACCCAAGGTCTTTTTATGGTGCCAGAAAACTTTCCACTCAGATGGGTGTGATGACTTCCCAACTCTGTAGCTGGAGATCTTATTATTTGCATAGATCATAGGATGAAGGCTAGGAGAGTTTTTCTTTATGGTTCTAGGAGTTAAATTCCATCACTGTTGTTATAATAAGTCTTCTGTAATTAGTGGTCTTGGTTTTTGTTCAGATCCTAGGACAGACCCTAGGGTATAGACTTTTAGCATAGATCCAGAGGTTCTATTCTGTTCCCCTACTTTTGTGTCTCTGGGTGGGTAAAGCTCTATTCTCTCAGCTGAAAAGGGGCTTGTACTTCTCAGGTTATATATTTTCCTTTTGGAAGAGGGCACACGCCCCTCTGTTTCTTAGATCTTCCAGCCTTAGCCCATGCTGAGGTTCCTACTGCTTTTTTTATTTTTGGGCAGGTGATGCCTTGTCAAGAATTCTTAGTGATTTAGGCTACTAAGTTTTAACTATAAACTTTAAAATTTTTAGAAATATTCATTACTAAAAATACAAATGATTTAAAAGTTAATAGTAAAACTACTAGTCTATTAACCACACAGCCAGAAATTAACTTAAAATTTAAATTAAAAGATTTTTTCTCTCTGTTCTCGGATAAACCCTTCCTATCTACACCTCAAAGTAACCACTTATATTCATGTTTATAATGATGCTGCTATTCCTTTTATTTTATTCATATATGCAGATGCTGGTTTTTTTCACTTTTTATTATAAATAAGAGTATGCTCTAAAATAATATATTTCTGCAACAAGCATTTATCAGAGTAAATCTTATGATTTATTCATGTGGCTGAAATGTATTCATTGCAATTCACATTACATTTAGCTATATGAATATATCATTGTATTTGTAGTCTGGCTGTAGCTAGTTGAAAACTTGCTTATATGTCCTCATATATACCATGATAAATACTATGATAATTTTCATTTATATGTTTGGTACTGCTTTCACTGTGCAAACAACTAAAGTCACTAAAGTCAGAGGTGAGCAAGGTGGGCAGAGATATAGAACAGTGAATAGGGTACCTGATTTTTCATGTGTCTGACCCTGTTTTAATTCCTAGCACTGCAAAGTGCTCCTAACATCATCACTGAGGATAGCCTTGGAGTCCCCTGTGTTCTCAAAGCCACACTCACTATACTCTCAAAATGTTTTAAAAATTTCTTTAAGCACATTATTACAGACATGATTGTAGTTGGATTTTTTATATAATGAATACCCCCTTCACCAGTGCAACATATACACTCAAACTTTTTAATTTTATTGAAAATTCTTATTTATAATTATGTTTATTGTCCTTTATTCATACATAGTTGCACACTACTACCATTAATTTTTCATAATTTCCCTTTCTATTTATTTTATAAAAATCTTTATTTAAGCACCATGATTACAAGCATGATTGTAGTTGGATTTCAGTCATAAATAGAACACCCACCTTCACCAGTGCAACATTCCCACCATCAATGCCTCCACTCTCCTTCCCCTGCCTATATTCAAGACAGGCATTCTACTTCTATTAATGAGTCAGAGAAGTCCCCTGTCTTGAATACTCTCGAACTTTTACATTGAATCATCAGAAGTGCCCCTCCCCACCAGACTCCTGAGAACCACTTGGAGGGCCCCACTTTCTCCACATTTACTCAGGTTTTATACTTTTTGGAAAGGTGGTTATAGAGTTTGGGCAACAGAAACAGTTCTCAGGGCTAACTACTAACTCTGAGCTCAGGGCTTACTCCTGGTAGATTCTGAAGGCTCAACTTGGGTCAAATGCTTGCATGCAATAACCTTACATGTTGCACTATTTATTCAATCCAATGCAGACTTTATAAATCTAATGGTTTCATAAGATAAGGACCTTATTTTTTAAAGTAGCCTAGAATTAGACAGTGAAGTATATATTTATTTGTAATAGAAAGAAATCCCAATATTCACAAAAGGAATTTTTCTTTTGTTTGTGGGTCATAGCCGGCCGCTCTCAGGGATTACTCCTGGTTTTGCATTCAGAAATTGTTCCTGGCTTGGGTCACCATATGGGATGCCAGGATTTGAACCATCATTCCATCCTGGATCACTGCATACAAGGCAGATGCCCTACTACTGTGCTATCTCTCAGGCCCCAGGAATTTTTAATATTTCTCAAAATATAATTTCCCATAATCACCATGCAAAATTATTAAAATTTCAATCATTTTCTATTGAAAAATTATCTCTTCTTTTTAATTTCCTTAAAAGCCACATAAATATGGGTTATTTCTTTTGTAAATGTTGAGAAAATTTTACCAGTGGCCATAACTCATATTGGACTGTTCATAAAAATTTTTGATTAGGATTCTGTTCTTTTAATAGTTATAGATATTTTAGAAATTCTATTTATGGTTTATTGTGTTTTCAAGGAATTTATTGATTTAGTCAAACTATGTCATTGCTATAAAATTATTAGTAGGACTTTTTTGTTGAGCTTTGTTATCATTTAAATTTTCAATGAGATCCCATACTCATTTCTGGTGAGGGCATTTTACTTTTAATTTAAAAACATTAACAAATGCTTATATATTTAATCAATATTTAAAACTAATATTTTTGTATTTATATATATTGGTTTTGGGGGGCCACACTCAGTGACGCTCAGGGGTTACTCCTGACTATGCACTCAGAAATCGCTCCTGGCTTGGTAGACCATATGGGATGTTGGGAGATCAAACTGCGGTCTGTCCTAGGTTAACAGCATACAAGGCAAACTCCCTAACTGCTGAGCCACTGCTCTAGCCCCTTTTGTATTTATATTTCAATGAAATATTTTACTTACTTCTATTATACTTTTTGTTTTTTGGTTTTTGGGCCACACCCGGTAACGCTCAGGGGTTACTCCTGGCTATGCGCTCAGAAGTCGCTCCTGGCTTGGGGGACCATATGGGACACCGGGGGATAGAACCGCGGTCCATCCTAGGCTAGCGCAGGCAAGGCAGGCACCTTACCTCTTGCGCCACCGCCCGGCCCACTTCTATTATACTTTGACTTGTGATTTATCTCCATTATCTTGAGGTAGTTATCTTCATAATTTTATTTTAAATATCTGTTCTTTTTAATATATCTTTGAGGATAACAGTGTTCCTCTAATTTCTGTCTCAATTACATACCTATGGTTTGTTTGTGACTTTATTATTATGTTACAGTTAAAAATATTTTCTAGTTCCCACTTTAAAATTTTCATTAACAATCTGATGCTTTGTTTCTTAAGTTTTTAAGCAGACTTCTTTTTTTATTAATTTGTAAAAGTATTATAAAAGTATCAAATGTTTTAATGTAGTGAAAATCCAACTGAATTAAAATCTGAAAATAAGCAAAAACTACACTTTTTCTCGGAGGAGTGAAACAGAATCAAAAGACTCATTTGGGATGCCATTCAAAATTATTTTAAAAAATAATTAGGACACACCTTTTTCTCAAAAGAAAAATACATACTAACTGATTTTATTTAAATGTTGAACTGAACAAAATGATATTTAACTTTGTTACAATGAAATTTAAGAATTTAATAGAATATATGCTGATAATAAGAGAATATCTGAATATTATAAAACAATCAAAGCTTCTAAATACAAATTTTAGAACTAAAACTACAATATTTATTATGTAAAATTCTCTAAGTTTAACTTGTTTCTGTTATTTTACTGTTTCCAAGTGGTTTTATTACCCCGTTTTTTTGTTTTTGTTTTATTTTTATTTTATACAAAGTCTCAAATATTTATTGGAGAACTGATTTGATCTGTAGAAGTTTTGAACTGCTGCTTATCTAAGAATACCTTTATTTATCCTTCAAATATGAGCGATAATTTAGCTGGAGTAGAGTAGGGTGGGAGTGTTTTTCATGTAGAAATTTGTGTACATCATTTCTCTCTTTTCTGGCTTACAGTTAATGTGAGAAATCTGCTGATAAAATTTAGGGATTCCCTTAATGCAACACTTTGTTTTCTCTTATTTCTTTAGAGATCTTTCCTTTATCTTTGATTATTTTTGGTACCATTATTTCTTTAGAGATTTTTCCTTTATCTGATTATTTTTGGTACCATTTTTATTATGCATCTCAAAGTGCACCTGCTTTATTTAGTTTGTTATTTCTGAAGTTCTTTATTCTGGCTATTTTGCTCCTTTTTTCAGTTGGAGAAAAAGTCAGTGATTAGTTCTTTAAATAATAATCTTTCCATTGGGATGAAAATAATTTAGAGAACTACATGAGTGTCTGACATTCATAGGGCCCTGTGCTTGATTCCCGGTACCTCATGAATTCTCCCCCAAACACTGATGTATCTTGCCTTGGTGAACCTCAGCAAGAGCATTATAAGGAGTACTAAGCATTTGAGACATATGGCCTACATTGTGAGGGCAAGTCTTGTTAGGAGTGGCCCCAAACTCACTGGGAGTTCAGCAAAAGAATCTGTCTCTTTTTTTCTCAATGTCCCTCACCAAAGGAATCTTTTGTCTTTATATTTTTTTTATGTTGTTTCATAGAAATACTTGTGTTATCCTCACTGTTTTTAGCTTTTGTTTTTTTTTTCTTTTTTTTGGGGGGGCTGGTATTTTGAGATGTTTTTTACCTTTTTTAAAGCTCAATGATTTTATATTTTTGCTTCTTTCATTATACTATGTTGGGACTATCTTTTTTATAAATATATTATTTAAGCACAATGGTTATAAACATGTTTATAATTGGGTTTCAGACATAAAATGCACACACCCCTTCACCAGTGCAACTTTCCTACCACCATTACCACCACCCCCCCATATTTCCCTACCTCCCCGCATCCCCTGCCAGTCTTCAAGACAGGCATTGCATTTCTCTCTCTATTGTTGTCATGGTAGATGTTAGTGTTGTTATTTCACTATCTACACTTACCACTCTTTGTGATAACTTGTTATCATGAACCGGTCCTTCCAGCTCTCATCTCTATTGTCTCTGGGTTTTTTATTATTATACTACCTTTTCTTTTTCTTATTTTTTCCACAATAATTTTTCTTAAAGCCCATAGATGAGCTTTTATTTTTCTTAAATCCCACACATGATTGGAACTATTCTGTGCTTTCCCTCTCCATCTGACTTACTTCACTCAACATAATAGTCTATATAAGCAAATTTCATTACATCATTTCTTCTAACTGCTGCATTGTATAGATGCACCACAATTTCTTTAGTTACTCTTCTGTTGAGCATCCGAATTGTTTCCAGATTCTAGCTATTATAAATAGTGCTACTATGAACATGGGAGTGCATAGGGCATTATTCCATTGTGTTTTTGTGGTCCTAGGGTATTGCTGGATCATGGGAGCTCAATGCCCAGGTTTTTAAGGAATATCCATATTGTTTTCCAAAAAGTTTAGACTAGATGGCATTCCCACCAGCAATAAATGAGAGTTCCTTTCACCCACATCCACACCAGCAATGGTTTTTCTTGTTTTTTGTGATGTGTGCCAGTTTCTGTGGCGTGAGATGATATCTCACTGAATTTTGATTTGTATCTCCCTGATGATTAGTGAGGTGGAACATTTTTTACATTTGCCTTTTGTATATTTGCATTTATTCTTTCAGGAAATGTCTGTTCATTTGTCCTCCACATTTTTTATGGACTGAAATGTCTTTTACTTTCTTGTTAAGTTCTGTATATCTTGTTAAGTTCTTGTATGTCTTAGGTATTAGCTCCTTACCTAATGGGTGTTCTAACACCTCTATTTTATTTTTAATGCACATTTTTTATCATTTTATACTATTTGTTAACTTTATATTATTATAGTCAGACTTTTAGTATTGCTCTGGCTTAAAGCTATCACTTAATGATTTCTTCAGGTGGGCATAAATCATTAGAACTAGGGCCTTGAAGTCTTCTTCAGGGCAGTTGCATAGCTGTGTTGTACATGGAATTTTGTGTGTGTGTGTGTGTTTTTGTTTTGGGCCACACTAATGGATGCTCAGATATTGCTCCTGATTCTTCACTTAGGAATCACTCCTGGAGGGATTCTGGTAACTATATGAGGTGCCAGGGGTTAAACACAGGTCAATTTCATACAAGGCAAGTGCCATACCTGCTGTACTATTGACCTGGACCTGTCTTTGATGTTCTTTACAAGTTTTTGTCTTAATTAATGTGTATAAATTCCTGTGCTTTCCCATTATATTTGATACTCCATGACAGACTGCTTGACTGGAACTGTATATGACCAACAGACTGAGTTACCTAGTACTCAGATCACCAGTATCCTCAGTTTGAAAGAAATTTAGTGTATCAAGTGTCAAGGTACCAGTGCTCAAAGATCACCAGACTCTCAGCACTGGCACATCTGAGCAGTGGCATAGAAATTGTAAGAATTGGTTTAAGAGGCTAAACTGAATTTGAAAATAGTGACAAAGAATCTGCTCTTTGACTGACTGTCAAGTGTAGATATTATGTATTTGTATTTTCACACTCACACATACACACACATATAAATATATAAGATCTCTGGGCCAGAAAGGTATTATAGAAGTAAAGACACTTGACTTGGATGTAGCCAACCTTTGGTTCAATCTCCAGCAACACACATTGTCTTGAAGCACTCTGTGTGTGTGTGTGTGTGTGTTGTGTGCATGTGTGAGTGAAGTGTGAGAGAGACAGAGAGACAAAGACAATACTTATGCCAAATATAAAAAACCTATATCCCACATTTGAAAAAAATTTAAAAGACTTATATATAAGACAACCTCATAAATGAGAGGATTTAATTTGGTCTAAATGTAAATATTTCCCAAATAATCAATAGTATCAATGAAGCTATCAGGTTCTGTAAACATTTCCAAAATGGAAAATTGATAGCAAACACTGAAATTACCTGATACTCTAACTCTGACAATATTTAAAATAAAAATGATAGTAAATTAATATTTTCTATTATTAAAACTAATTATAAATCGATAGTCATCAGAATATTTGGTATTGACATGAAGATAGCTATTCTAATCAATACATATGTGAGGATATAAATATAACAAACATCTAAATTACTTTTTTACAGGAATATAAGGCCACTTACTGGGAAAAATATCTTAATGAATTTTGTTATTTTAACTTTAACAACACAAAAGAGTAAAATTTGAATCTATATTTATATCATGTGTAAAAATTTAAACTCATATGAGTTAGAGACCTAAGTAGAGGACCTAAAATTAAAACCCTTAGAAGAAAATACAAATAAAAATATTATGACCCTGGATCAGAAAAGTTTTATTACATATGATATTAAAAGCACAAGCAACTAACTAATAACTAAATCAGACTTTAAAAATAAAGTTTTTGGGCAATATGGATATGTATTAAAATGCTAATAAAAAGAAAAATAATAGAAAATATTCCTAAATTGTATGTGTAATTAGGATTGAGTGTCTATATTATATTAAAAGCATTTACAATTAGAAATAAAAATACAAGCAATACCCATATATATGGAGAGAAAATTAATGTACGCTTTATCAAATATATACAAATTGCCACGAAGACATGTAAATTGCTCAATGTAATTAGTTATTAGAAAACAACAACAAAGGGCCCGGAGACATAGCACAGCGGCGTTTGCCTTGCAATCAGCCGATCCAGGACCTAAGGTGGTTGGTTCAAATCCCGGTGTCCCATATGGTCCCCCGTGCGTGCCAGGAGCTATTTCTGAGCAGACAGCCAGGAGTAACCCCTGAGCACCGCCGGGTGTGGCCCAAAACCAAAAAAAAAAAAAAAAAAAAAAAAGAAAGAAAAAAAGAAAACAACAACAACAACAAAAACTGTAAAGACATATCATTTTACATCCACTAGGATTGCTATAATAATTTAATACAAAAATAATTCTTGGCAAAAATGTAGAGAAAAATTTTAAATTTGTATATTGCTGCTAGGGGTGTCACAAGTCTAGTTAGTTGTACAGATGCTGTGGAAAATAATTTGGCAGATTCTCATTAAGTAAAATTTAGATTTTTCCACAGAATCCAATAATTTCACTCCCTTGTATATAGTAAAGATAACAGATATATTAAAATTATACAAAATTATGCACATAAGCACAATTTATAATAACCTAAAAGTGGATACAGCCCCCAAAACTAGGCCCAGTAGATGTTGAATGAACAAAATGGTATATAAGCATTCAACAGAATATTTACCCGTACTGATAGCTTAGGAGATACAGGTATGTCGATGTAAAATGTGCTAACTGAAAAAAGCAGATACAGATTGTTAGTTCTGTTTCATTCCATTTCTAGGAAATATATGGAAGTGTTCAGTCCCTAATGACACAAAACACATTACCTCTGTAGGGGCTGAAGAAAAAATTGAATGGGGATTTGTTCATTTTAGTGAGGATAGGGGATCCTTTTGGGGTGCTGAGATGTTCTATAACTAGATGGTGGAGTGATTAGACAACATGAAAAAGGTTAATAGGTGCCACAGAATTGTACATATGACTAAAATGGTGAACTTCAAAATGGTAAGCTCTATTGGTTCACTATAAGAAAACGGTAAGAAAGAAGCAAATGATGTTCTGTCCCTGGAAAGAGAACAAGAAGGCACCAATGATGATTTTATATGATTTGTTCATTAAAAATATCGGAGCGATAGCACAGTGGTAAGGCCTTGCATGCTGCCAACACAGGATGGACCCCCGGTTCGAATCCTGGCATCCGATATGGTCCCCCAAGACTGTCAGGAGCGACTTCTGAGTGCAGAGCCAGGAGTAACTCCTGAGGCTGCAGGGTGTGACCCAAAAACCAACATACACACAAACACACATATATATACACATATATATACATATATTATATACACATATCATTTGAACTGGATAGCTAGCACAGTGCAGAGGATGCGTGCAGTGCACATGCCCAACCTGGGTTTAATTTCCAGCATCCTTTTATGGTTCTTTGAGCACCGCCAAGAGTGATTCTTGAGTGCAAAGCCAGGAGCAAGCCCTGAGTATTTTCTGGTATGGACCAAAATATATCGTTTGGGGGACAGACAAATGGCTCACTCTTCTAGAGCACATGCTTGGCCTGTGAGGATCTTGGGTTCAATACCCCAACATGGCATGGCCTCCTAGTCCCACCTGGTAGCAAATCCTGGGCACCACACCAGCAGAGTCCTTTAGTACCTTTTTTAGTACCAAATGATGTGGCTCCAACACAAACCAACAGGAACATTATTTGGAATGTGTGCAATATAATTAAGAGTAATCAAATACATTGATTTAAAACTCTTGAAATATATAATTTCAATACTTGACTAAATATAGGATTGAGTCATACTCAGCAGGGTTTGAGTGTGACTCCTGACTCTAAGATGGTGCTTGGGGACCATCAACTATCAGGGGTCAAAACTAGAACTGGTTCAAAGTCCATGCTGAGGTCCTTTGAGATTGCACTCCAGTTTTTTATTTCCATATGTGAATCCATAATTTTATAGAATAAAACATTAGGAAGAACACTACATGACAGACGTTATTAGCCAAATAACAGTTAAGCAAAGATAAACAAATGGGATTATATGAAACTAAGAAAAATTTCTCTTTAAAAAATAATAGCAGTAAATGTTCTTTTTAGACCTCTTTGCCTTCCTTATGACACTAGAGAACAGAACTGGTCATTCACTGGGACCTCACTCTACTTCACTGATCTTTTCCCATATTTTGAAACAGTTCTTTGTTGAGAAACCCTGAACAGTTGTTCTAAGAAGAGTCCGAGTCCTGTTTAATTTTTTTATTTGTTTTAAAATTTATTGTAAAAAATATTATGTTACCCAAAATAGGTTGCTTTTCTTTATATCTTTATGTTTTGTCTATATAATCTTTAGTGGGGTTTTTTTGCTAGATATTAAAAATTTTAATAATTCTAACTTCAAAATGTGAGTGTTAGCTGAATAATAAAATATGAATACATTCTCAAACCACAGGTAAATTAGATGTAACAGTACTATAAAAATAGCCAAATCTGCAACATGATGTTGAAGTCATTTTTTAATTGGAAGTTTATGGGGTGTCAAACTGTGTTCTTCTCTAAGGAACATTTGTTTGTCTTGCATCTATGTAGGGAAGTTACCAAGACACTTTTAACTGGATGAAATGTTTCCTACTTTCATCCTACTTTTTAGTTAACAAGAGATATTTTCAGAATATTATATATATCGAAGCACCAACTCGATAAATTGTCAGTGTATTATCTCAGATGCCACATTAGGGAAACTTAACTAAGGAAGAGTATGTATGAGTTGTTTTTACTTTACTTTATTCCCCTCTCCATCTCCTCCTCTTTTGCTCTTTCTTGTAATATTTTATCCTTTGAACTCCTTTTATAATCCCTTACCTAACATGTGTCCCTAAATTTTATTTATGCCTTAAAATTATAGTATTTATGTAGCTCTTACCACAACTTGACTTAAATCCAAGTCAGTTTAGAGTGTTTGCTTATATGAGCTAATTTTGAGTTGTTTTTAAAGCAAACTATTGCAAACCAATTTTAAAGTTCTGACTTTACAAGTTTGTACAAATTCACTTAACAATGCTTTAAAACTACAAATAAAATGGTGCGTTTGCACCAATTTCACCATTTTTTCTGTGCATTTTTGCATTTTTATTTCTTTACATAAAATGAATTTTCTTGCTCTTTAGGAGTAGAGAAGGTTTGGATTGAAACTGGGCAGCAGGTTCATCCATGTGGCAGACATTTATTTTATCAGATCAGATGGACTTCAGCTAGAAAAACTTTGTGAAATACCAAAGGAAAAAAAATAGGAAATAAATCAGCCGGTCTAAAAACAATTGACATTCATCTTTAATTTTTTTGTTTCTGAACCACACCTGGTGTTGCTAGGGAACATTTTTGTCTCTAGGACCAAATTGGAGGGTAGGGAATTATAAAATGCTACTGATTTTAAAGTGCTATGGAATTTTAAAATGCTATTGATTATAAAATGACACAGAATCAAAATGTGCTCAGCCTCTTTGCTGACACTCCAACCCAAACCACCTTTAGCAATTTCCTTTTCTCCCCAGTAATACTTTTCCTTATCTTGTCTATTCTGTCTGGGTCATAGATCAAATTTAGGACTTCATGAATGCAAGATGAGGAGACTGAGTTATGTTCTCAACCCCTTTAGCCTGTAATTTAAAAGAAAACCAGGGATACTGTTTTATATTACTCTGTATACCCTTCTCAGAGCCAGCCACATAATTTTGCCACCTCCAGAAGTCACCAATCTTTGGATATGCACATTTGCATATCCAAACCATCTCTACACATTTCCCTCCCCACACAGAGTAGGAGTGTGTCAAAGAGAAAGGTTTTTACAGTATCAGCATTCTTGGAGCCAAAAAACTCAAAGCCTAGAAAGTTTGTGGGTTTGGTTGTAAGCCCATGATGTAAAAGTAGGTATTGCCATATTTAGAAATAACATTTTTGAGATACTGATATCCTTTTCTACTTTTAAATTTGAAGAAAAGGTTCACAAAGCATCACTTTTTTTTGGGGGGGGGGATAAAACAGATCATCTATAGGCATACATACACTTGGTCATACATCAAAACATATATTCACAGCATGCCAAAACTGCTTTTCAAAATAAATATTGATGCTCTTCTGGGAGGTATTTTATTCTTATGTCTAAAACTATAAATTTTTTCTTTTTAATAACTTGTGGGGCATTTTTAAACTCATATGTGTTCAAAGCATTTTCTAATCTAGCATTTCAGGTACATACTTTAAAAATATTTTTGGTATGAACACTAAAAATATTGTCTGTCGTTCAAAACATTAATAAGATTTTATTTCCTCACTAAATATACAAATAAAAGCCCTTTCTATATGTTTAAATTTTAAAGTAGTATAAACCATATAATCAACTTAAATTTTTCTCATTTCAAGGATTATAAAATTCTACAAGTATGAAATTTGAATATGTTTAAGTCCCCAAATAAATTTTTATATTCAAGAATCAATAGCAAAATTGTGACTTAGTGATTATAAATATTCTCATAAAGTTCCTTTAACATAAAAATGCTTGTATAAAACAATAGCATAATCCAAAGCAGAAGATATTGATTCCTGCAATTATTTAAGGTGAATGGTAACAAATAAAAAGTTTTTTTTTAAGTTATACCTGCTTTTCTAGATTTACTCCTTGCTGTACACTCACACACTTCACTCCTGAAACTACAATGGTCATATGGAATGCTTTAAATCAGTTCCTATATGTCTAGGAAAGTACCCTGACGACCATTTTATATTTCTAACCCAAAAGCCATTGTTCTTTTTTTATTCCCAAAAAATTTTATCTTATTTTGGGCCACACCCAGTGACGCTCAGGGGTTATTTCTGGCTATTTGCTCAGAAATCACTCCTGGCTTGGGGGACCATATGGAATGTTGGAGGAATTGAACCACAGTCAGTCGTAGGTCACAACATGCAAGGCCAACCCTCTACTGCTGAGCCACAGCTCCTGCCCCAATGGCCATTGTTCTTTAGTAGATTTTTTTACTTAAACTTCTATGGCTGTTCATTTTTAGATCCAAAATGAAAGTATACAGAATAGGTATCAACTGGAAGAATCTAAACTATGACAATGATACACATATCATATCATTCTGGTTGAGAGACTCATGAAGTAATATACAAGATACAGTAGTAGTTACTGAGGTAAAAATTTAGGCTAGGAAAGGAAAAAGTAAAACGTTTGAAAAATATATCAGAGAGGGGCCGGTGAGGTGACGCTTGAGGTAAGGTATCTGCCTTGCAAGTGCTAGCCAAGGAAAGATCGCGACCGAGGTTTGATCCCTCGACATCCCATATGGTCCTCCCAAGCCAGTGGCAATTTCTGAGCTCTTAGCCAGGAGTAACCCCTGAGCATCAAACGGGTGTGGCCCCAAAAACCAAAAAAAATATATATCTATCAGAGAAAGAAATATTTCATTTAAATACAAAGTGTATAATTTTGAACTTAAGACAAATAGCACTCTAATAATTTCAATAAAGATTAAAGGTGTTGAGAAATGAAATGCACAAGATATTTTATATAAAACATGTATTTTCTAAAGACTTTTAAACAGGAGTTGGAGAGATAGCATGGAGGTAGGGCATTTGCCTTGCATGCAGAAGGATGGTGATTTGAACCCCAGTATCCCATATAGTCCCCGAGCCTGCCATGAGCATTTTCTCAGCATAGAGCCAGCATAGAGCAGCCTGAGCGCTGCTGAGTGTGACCTCCCCCAAACAACAACAATAAAAATTTAAACAGAGTACTTAGAAAATGTTTGTGTGTGTTTTCTTTTGGGCCACACCAGTGGTACTCAGGGGTTACTCCTGGCTCAGAACTCAGAAATTATTCCTAGCAGGCTGAGGTGTAACTATATAGGATACCAAGAGATAGATAGATATAGATAGATATAGATAGATAGTGATAATTGTAGCAGGCAACCATGTAAGAACTCACATGGATTTTCAGTTCTGATCTCCCTGCCAACATTTTGCAAGGATATAAAATCAAGGGGTAGAGAAATCATATAGTGGTTAAAGCGCATGTCTGGCAAGTGGCTGACTCCAATATGATCTCAGCATTACAAGTTCCCCATAGCATCTCCTGATAGAGGCCTGAGAGACCCGTGAGAACTGCAGGAGGCCTCTCAACCTTTGCCAGAAAAATTTTAATTAGTGGGGCCCGACTGTGAAAAATTGTGAGTGCTGCCTGTGTGTGTCTATCTACTATCCTGTTGCGTGAACCTCTTGGGAGTGGGCCGAAAAGAGGCTCTAGCAGAGCACTTAGCTTCGCTTTGCTACACTGCCGTGCGCTCTTTCTAAGAAAAGAACACCATCGCAACAAGAAGAAAAAATCGAGCCCGGAGAGATAGCACAGCGGCATTTGCCTTGCAAGCAGCCGATCCAGGACCAAAGGTGGTTGGTTTGAATCCTGGTGTCCCATATGGTCCCCTGTGCCTGCCAGGAACTATTTCTGAGCAGACAGCCAGGAGTAACCCCTGAGCACTGCCGGGTGTGGCCCAAAAACCAAAAAAAAAAAAAAAAAAAAGAAAAAAAATTACACTAAGAACTGTGCTGGATCACTGAAGCCCAGCATTTCTCTCTGGACTGTCTTCTCTGCTGCATGCTCAGGCCTAAGGTTTGATCCTGTGTGAGGCTTTATCCACAGAGGACTCCCTTCCCTTGGAGGCAAGTCGACCCATCCAGAAAGGGTGGAGCCAGAGGAGTGTGCTGCCTGCATCATTTAGCCAATGAATACCACCACAACACATAGAAAAACCCACAATACAAGTGTGACCATGGGGAAACAATGCATGGCAGCATCAGACATAGAGAATGAAGATGACAATTCTGAGGACCAGATAATGACCAACCAACTAATCAACCTCTCAGATAAGGACTTTAGACTAGCAATATGGAAGATGCTCAACGAACTCAAAGAAACCATGGATCGAGTTGAACACAACACTAATAAGAACCAAGAAAATATGAAGACAGAAATCACAAAACTCCAAACTGAAATAACATGTCAACTAACAAGCCTGAAAAACTCAGTAAATGAAGTGAATGACAAAATGGATAAGCTCTGGGACAGGGTATCAGAAGCTGAGAATAGACTTGGTGCTATGGAAGATGAGATTAATAATAATTCCATACAGCAGGAGAGATTGGACAAAAAACAAAGCAAATGAACAGACAATGGAAAAATTAGTCAAAGAATAAGAACAGATGAAAATAGAAGTCTATGATAAGCTCAACAGAAACAACTTAAGAATCATTGGAGTCCCAGAGACCCAGGAAGAAAATTTCCAGGAAGAATCAATGGTCAAGAACATCATTAAAGAGAAACTTCCAGAGCTAAAGAATATATGTGATCAAATCCTGCATGCTCGAAGAGTACCAACCAAAAGAGACCCCAGAAAAACCACCCCAAGACACATTATAGTCACAATGATGAATCCCATAGATAGAGACAGAATTCTGAAAACAGCAAGATCAAAAGGGGAAATTACGTTCAAGCAAGCATCCTTGAGATTTACAACAGACCTGTCACCAAAAAAACACTCAATGCAAGAAAGGAGTGGTGGGATATTGTGACAATACTGAATGAAATGAATGCTTCACCTATAATACTGTACCCAGCAAAACTCACTTTCCGGATTGAAGGAAGAATACATGGTTTCACAGACAAAAAACAGCTCAGAAACTTTACAGATTCAAAACCAGTCTTAAGAGAAAAACTGAAAGACCTAATTTAAGACAAGACTAACCAAAAGACACACCAAATTTCGATATAAAGATGGCATTAAATCATAGGACAATTCTTTCTCTCAACGTCAATGGACTAAATGCACCAGTTAAGAGACACAGAGTGGCTAAATGGATCAAAAAACTCAATCCAACCTTCTGCTGTCTATAAGAAATGCACCTGATTAGTCAGAACAAACATAGACTCAAAATAAAAGGCTGGAGAAAAGTTATCCAAGCAAACAACACCCATAAAAAAGCTGGAGTGGCCATATTAATATCAGATAATGCAAACTTTATACTCAGGAAGGTTGTAAGGGACAAAGATGGACATTTTATATTATTCAAGGGGTATGTAGAGCAGGAAGAAATAACTCTCCTAAACATATATGCACCGAATGAGGGGCCAGCAAAATGTTTAATACAACTGTTGACAAATCTGAAAAATAATATCAATAACAACGCAATAATTGTGGGGGACCTCAACATGGCTTTATCAACAATGGATAGGTCAAACAGACTGAAACCCAACAAGAATATACTAGACCTGAGGAGAGAACTGGAAGAAAGAGGCCTAGTGGATATATATAGGACACTCCATCCCCAGAAACCTGGATACACATTCTTCACCAATGTACATGGGACATTCTCCAGGATAGACTACATGCTTGCACATAAAACATACCTCTATAATATCAAGAGAATAGAAATTTTGCAGACTACCTTCGCTAACCACAAGGCTCTGAAATTATTTGTGAATTCCAAAGGGACTTCAGAAGAAACACTTTAACACCTGGAAGTTAAACAGCCTCATACTCAATAACCAGTGGGTCCGAGATAAAATCAAGGAGGAAATCAAAAGTTTCCTGGAAACAAATGACAATAAAGACACAAACTATCAGAACTTATGGGACACAGCAACAGCAGTACTGAGAGGAAAATTTATAGCTTTGCAAGCACACATCAGGAAGGAAGAAGGAGCTTACCTGAGAAGCTTAATGACACAGCTAATAGAACTAGAAAGTGCTCAACAACAGGACCCAAACATAGGAAGACAGAAGGAAATAAAAAAGCTGAGAACAGAAATCAATGAAGTGGAAACCTGAAAAACAATCCGAAAGATCAACGAAAGCAGAAGTTGGTTCTTCGAAAAAATAAACAAGATTGATAGACCACTGGCAAAACTAACAAAGAAAGAGAGAGAGAAACTTGATAACTCGTATAAAGAATGAAAATGGAGAGATCAGTACTGATATGACAGAGATTCAAAGGGTAATCAGAAACTACTTTGAGAAACTCTACACCACTAAAAATGAGAACCTGGAAGAAATGGATATGTTCTTGGACTCTAATAATCTTCCACGGTTGAAGGAAGAGAATGTAGCATATCTAAACATCCCATCACCATTGATGAAATTAAAATGGTAATCAAATGTCAGCCCAAAAACAAAAGCCCAGGCCCAGATGGATTCACTAATGAATTCTTTCAAACTTTCAAAGAGGAACTACTACCAATACTGGCAAGACTCTTTCATGAAATTGAACAATGGAAACACTTCCAAATAGCTTTTATGAAGCCAACATCACCGTGATACCTAAACCAGACAGAGAAGCTACAAAAAAAGAACATTACAGATCAATATCGCTGATGAATGCAGATGCAAAGATCCTCAACAAAATCCTGGCAAATGGGATTCAATGCATCATTAAGAAGATCATCCGCTACAATCAAGTAGGTTTCATCCCAGGAATGCAAGGATGGTTTAACATCCATAAATCTATCAACGTAATACACAACATCAACTACAAGAAAAATAAAAACCACATGATCATATCAATAGATGCAGAGAAAGCATTTGATAAGGTCCAACACCCATTCTTGATCAAAACTCTCAGCAAGATGGGAATGGAAGGATCCTTTCTCAATATAGTTAAGGCCATCTACCACAAGCCAGTGGCAAATATTATCCTCAATGGAGAAAAACTAAAAGCCTTCCCTCTAAATTCTGGCACAAAACAAGGGTGTCCTCTCTCACCACTCCTATTCAACATAGCCCTGAAAGTACTTGCTGTAGAGATTAGGCAAGAAAAAGGTATCAAGGGAATCCAGATAGGAAAGGAAGAAGTCAAGCTCTCACTGTTTGCAGATGACATGATACTCTACTTAAAAAACCCTAAAGACTCTACCAAAGAGCTTCTAGAAACAATGGACACATATAGCAAGGTGGCAGGCTACAAAATTAACACACAAAAATCAATGGCCTTTCTATACACCAATAGTAATAAGGAAGAAATGGACATTAATAAAACAACCCCATTCACAATAGTGCCACACAAACTCAAATATTTTTGAATCAACTTGACTAAAAAGTGAAGGACCTACACAAAGAAAACTATAAAACTCTGCTCCAAGAAATAAGAGAGGACACACGGAAATGGAAACGCATACCCTGCTCATGGATTGGCAGGATTAACATCATCAAAATGGCAATACTCCCCAAGGCATTATACAGATTTAATGCCATCCCTCTAAAGATACCCATGACATTCTTCAAAGAAGTGGATCAGGCACTTTTTAAATTCATTTGGAACAATAAAGACCCTAGAATAGCTAAAGCAATCTTTGGGAAAAAGAATATGGGAGGAATTACTTTCCCCAACTTTAAACTGTACTACAAAGCAATAGTTATCAAAACAGCATAGTATTGGAATAAGGAAAGGCCCTCAGATCAGTCGAATAGGCTTGAATACTCAGAAAATGTTCCCCAGACATACAATCACCTAATTTTTGATAAAGGAGCAGGAAATCCTAAATGGAGCAGGGAAAGCCTCCTCAACAAGTGGTTTTGGCACAATTGTATAGCCACTTGCAAAAAATTGAACTTAGACCCCCAGCTAACATCATGTATGAAGGTAAAATCCAAATGGATTAAAGACCTCGATATCAGACCCAAAACCATAAGATATATAGAACAACACATAGGCAAAACACTCCAGGACATTGAGACTACAGGCATCTTCAAGGAGGAAAATACACTCTCCAAGCATGTGAAAGCAGAGATTAACAGATGGGAATATATTAAACTGAGAAGCTTCTGCACCTCAAAGGAAATAGTGCCCAGGATACAAGAGCCACCCACTGAGTGGGAGAAACTATTCACCCAATACCCATCAGATAAGGGGCTAATCTCCAAAATATACAAGGCACTGACAGAACTTTACAAGAAAAAAAACATCTAACCCCATCAAAAAATGGGGAGAAGAAATGAACAGACACTTTGACAAAGAAGAAATACAAATGGCCAAAAGACACATGAAAAAGTGCTCCACATCACTAATCATCAGGG
The DNA here is from genome assembly GCF_024139225.1 of Suncus etruscus. Lineage (NCBI taxonomy): Eukaryota > Metazoa > Chordata > Mammalia > Eulipotyphla > Soricidae > Suncus > Suncus etruscus. Next base: position 70,905,415 of record NC_064858.1, read on the forward strand.
AGATGCAAATCAAAACAACAATGAGATACCACCTCACACCACAGAGAATGGCACACATCACAAAGAATGAGAATAAATAGTGTTGGTGGGGATGTGGAGAGAAAGGAACTCTTATCCACTGCTGGTGGGAATGCCGTCTAGTTCAACCTTTATGAAAAGCGATCTGGAGATTCCTCCAAAAACTGGAAATCGAGCTCCCATATGATCCAGCTATACCACTCCTAGGAATATATCCTAGGAACACAAAAATACAATACAAAAACCCCTTCCTTACACCTATATTCATTGCAGCACTATTTACCATAGCAAGATTCTGGAAACAACCCAGATGCCCTTAAACAGACGAATGGCTAAAGAAACTGTGGTACATATACACAATGGAATATTATGTAGCTGTCAGGAGAGATGAAGTCATGAAATTTTCCTATACATGGATGTACACGGAATCTATTATTCTGAGTGAAATAAGTCAGAGAGAGAGAGGAAAATGCAGAATGGTCTCACTCATCTATGGGTTTTAAGAAAAATGAAAGACATTCTTGCAATAATAATTTTCAGACACAAAAGAGAAAAGAGCTGGAAGTTCCAGCTCACCTTAGGAAGCTCACCACAAAGAGTGATGAGTTTAGTTAGAGAAATAACTACATTTTGAACTGTCCTAATAATGAGAATGTATGAGGGAAATGGAAAGCCTGTCTAGAGTACAGGCAAGGGTCAGGTGGGGAGGAGGGAGATTTGGGACATGGGTGATGGGAATGTTGCACTGGTGATGGGTGGTGTTCTTTACATGACTGAAACCCAAACACAATCATGTATGTAATCAAGGTGTTTAAATAAAATATAAAAAAAGTTATAGATAGATATAGATATAGGTAGAATGCTGGGTCTATTATGTGCAAGGCAAACACTTATTTCTCCAGCTCACCATATAAAATTTTAATTATTTAAAATTATTCGCACATCATAAACATTATAAAATAAATACTATTTCCATGTACTTATACAATGAGTTTACTTGTAGACAAACATCATGAAACATAACAGACATTCTTTCTAGCCTACAGTAATGTAAACCAAGTATTGCAGAGATAATTTAGGGATGTTGAGTTTGTGTTCAAAGAGTAAAAAATGTTCATTTCACCACCAGAGCTGCAAAAAAGACAGCTCTAAACACCTGCAGAAATTTTGTTTAAATATTTCCTAGAAGCTCAGCAGTTTATTTCAGTACTACAAAAACAAAAACCCAAAATCAGGATTATTGAATTCTTTAGAATAGGAAAGTTAGTATTCACTAACCCATTGGCTTTATCTATGTGTTTCACAGGGGTAGAGAAATAGTTATCTACTCTATACTAAAGAAATAATTTTTATCTCAGTGGAAATTTCATTTTAAAATTAGGTTAAATTAAAATTGAGATTTATTTTAGTAGGTTTTCTGAACACATGATTCTATGATATGAAGGTAATAAATAAGGCTGCAGAAATAGTGCAATGAGTAAGATCTTATGCATGAGGTCAAGCCAGATTTATCTGCAGGAACTATTTATGCTCTCCAAGCACCATCAGAAGTAACTTTGTGCACTGAGCCAGGAAGAAGCCATGAGCACTGCCAACTATGGCCCCATAACAAAACAAATTATAACAAATAAATAAGAATATATACCTTCAAAGTCCATCTGTTACAAATCAATGTTTACCTCTTTTATATGTATTTTATTGAGAAAGATTATAAAGTTGAGAATCACAATGAGTTGATATGGAAATTTGGGGTTAACTAAATAAATAGCTTCTTTTAAAAATCTACTTAAATGGGGGCCGGCGAGGTGGCGCTAGAGGTAAGGTGTCTGCCTTGCAAGCGCTAGCCAAGGAAGGACCACGGTTCGACCCCCCAGCGTCCCATATGGTCCTCCCAAGCCAGGGGCAGTTTCTGAGCGCTTAGCCAAGAGTAACCCCTGAGCATCAAATGGATATGGCCCGAAAAACAAACAAACAAAAAAAATCTACTAATGTTGCCCAACATAGTAATAAATTAATAATGCATTTTGAGTTATTTCTCAGAAGACCAAATTCAATGGTTGACTCAAATGTCATTGAAAGAGTGTTTTTGATTTCACAACATTCTTTTTCATCATCATGTTTATTAAAAGATCCATTAAAAGTCTATCATGCTAATTTAACTAGGAAAATTGAATAGATTGCCACTGAATAGTTCCCAATAAATTAATGTAGGACAGTCATAACTAAAGCCTTATCTATGCTAAGAAACAAAATCTGCAATGATTTAATTATGAGCAGAAATCTGTCATCAATGAGTAAACTTAAATCTCTTTCTAAATGAAGTAAAATTTTCTGTTCTCATTTTTTCTTAGAGCTCATGCATATTTTGGTCTGTTTTAGTAAATGCTAAAATAAACTAAAATAACATCTACCTCACTCTTTTACTTGGGTGCAAAAATTAATGCTGTAGAGAGGAACCTCTAAGAGACCTCTTCATTCTTCATTTCTCCAGCACCAAACTCTTCTTTGCTACCTTCTCCTGCAGGTTAGTCAGTCTACCAAAATGTCAAATAATGAAAGTAATTTTGATTCTTCCACAACGCCCTTCCTCTTACTTTTAATCATAGCTAAGGAGTTGCATTTGACCATGAATGACATGAATTTGGATTGCCCAGATCTGAGATTTGAATTGATGTTAATTTTTTTCAGTCTAATTAATAGTGATCTTTATTAAAGAGTTGAAGTAGAGAGTTGAAGGTGCAGAAAATGAGGACTTGAAGAACAGAAGAGAAATTAAAGGATTTTAGAGACACATCCTGTACCTCTGGACTAGAAGATTTTAAGTGAGTTTAGTGATCGTAAGGATTACAGGAAGAACTTCCTTTGACCAGGCATAGGCAGTACTATCAGTTCTTTCTGATGTAACTGCTGTGCCTGGTCTTACCTATGCTGCTCCCTTTCATATGTTGTTTGTACCAGTTAATGTAGACCAGTTAATATAGAATTTCATCCATCAACCACTATGGTCCACATGGCTTCTTCAGTGAAAGGAGGGTCAGGAATCCAGCAGAATAGGAAATTCTTTGGTTTCTCTGGAAATAAGATACTTGCTGAGCTGATGAAAATCTATCTGCCTTTATATCCAACAATGCTATGAATGTTTTATTCACAAACCTGTCAGAGGATCTATGCCCCTCAGTGCCCAAGCTAGCACAGGAATTCCAGTCATGCCATTTCCTCATATAAAAAAGGGAATTCCAGAAAGACTGAAGTAATATAGATGCATTTAAAAAAACATTCTTAAAGAAATGTGAAAGAGAAAGAGAGGGATAGGTGAGGGGTCCTTCTCTCAAGTGAAATATAAAATTCTATATTCATATTTCCTCCATAAGTTATATACTTATCGGTTCAACCAACTGAGGATTTTACCTAGTTGAATTCTTCAATATGATGAGTATATGCAGAGAGCCGACCAAAAATAATGTATGGATTTCTATTGTTGTGGAAGGAAAAGTGTGTGACCTTAACCCTGATGTTCAAAGGTTTATTGCAACCATGGACTTCAAGAAAAGAGAGATAGAAAATGCACAGTGTCCCTAGAAGTAGAGCTTTTTTTTTTTTTTTTTTTTTTTTGGCATTCACTGAGTGGGATAGTAACTGGCTGCAAGTTGCCTTTGCTAGCATGGGCATTATCTTGCTGTCTCTAGCAGTGTGACTGAGAGCTGCCACCCTAGAACTCTTTCTGAAACAGCACCCCAGTCTGTAGCAGAGGAAGAATGGCAAAGTGAGAATTGCTTAGTCAATCTGTCACATTCAGCTCTGCCCACTCCAGTATACAGCGGTCTGCGAACAGGCAGGCAGGAAGGCCTTCCCGAACACTGGCAGCCAGAAAAGGGACCTGTGTCCATACCTTTGAAAGACAGCAGGGCAGAGGTCAGTCTGGTGACAAAGAGTCCTTAACTTCCAATGGAGGTACTTGGTGATTTGGGGGATGTTTGATCTGGAAGCTTAGTCACTCAACTCCAACAAATCTGGCTCATAACACATCTTGGCCATGTAAAAGTTCAAATTCTCTCATCATTGTTACCTCCTTAAAAACAGCTGTAAAGCTACCCATTACTACCCATAATCTACTACACCAGGTAGTCTAACTGACCAGTTCAAACTCAACTCACACTTAGAATAGATAGCAAGGACCTATGTTGCCTGTTGGCTAACATTTAAACTTGCTTAAATGTAGCACACAGACATACTTGCACACACACGCTGGTGGTAACAGGGGATCCGTTCTAACTTGTAGCTCTTGGTCTATACAATTAATCACAGCATATCTTCACTTGTTACTTAGCTCTGGTGAACTTAGACTCTATATTTGCAGACTGGTATGTATAAATACATCTCTCTCCTCTCCCTGTTGCCATAAAAATCAGCTGGCTGAACAGCTGTTACAGGGCGTACAATGCCATATCTCTGTTGTTGTTCAGGCTGCCTTGAGTTTGATTCCATACTGGCTGCCAGACTCAGGCAACTTTGAAACCTGGGCCAGAGTCCAGGGTAGCTGAGCCTCAATGCTATAACAACACTTGTAAACATAAATCCCCTGTCGTAATCTGGATTTATGCAAACTCAGAGTCACCAACACTAACTTAATTTTGTGATGGTGAGTCCTGGAGCTTTGCTCAGGCAACTCGGACTTTCTCCTTTAGATCCTGTGGAGAATCAGCTGCAATGAAAAAAAAAAAAAAAAAACAATAGAGGAATTCAGTCACTTTAATGTGATGGCTTACTGGTTTTACCCTAATCAATATTTGTACTCCACCCTAGGTTCTGATCTGGTGGTGGGATATTGGATTATTACCTACTTGGTATTCCTCTTCCACCCTAGAGTGGGCCTGATTCGTGTCAATAAAAGCAGAGATCTGAGGAAGGCACGGCTCATTCTTCAGCCTTTTTCCACTGAGATGTGTTCCTTCTTGGGAGAAGAGAGCTTTTGTGGTTGAAACCCTTGCTTGAGTGCTCGATTTCCTGAACCCATTCTTGTACCTCTTCGCTCTGTGGATTATTTCCTGTGTCAATGTTTTATTTAGGTCTGTGTCTCACCAGATCTTCATTTTGGAGTTCTAGCTCCACTAACAGATGGTGCCCAAACAGGGACCTGATACTGTAACAAGGAATCAAACAGGTACCTCTAAAAAAACTTTTTTGGCCTAAAAACAGGGTATACCTACCCACGAAGCATCCTGCCTTAGTGTCATCTGCATACTCCAGGCACAGTAATTTGTCTAACCCCATACTCTTTCTTCAAGGTCCCATGAAAGTTTCTACTCAAACACAGTTTGAGCTGTAAGGTAGTCTTGAGCCTCTCATACTCTGTAGTAGTGTCCTGATGAAGGGGCCTCTTTAGGGTTGAGAGAGATTCTGATTACCAGAACTTTTCTAGATATTGAGAGGAGAGACCAGACTGTGGCCAGTAGGTGCAGATCCAGGATCTGTACTGGTAAATGGTCAATTCCTAGTATAGGTGCAGAGAACTATGCTGGTCCCAAGGTTCAGAAAGGCAACCACTAATTTATTTACTCCTGGTAAGTGTTCAAAACAAAGTTATAGGAGGCAAGAGTAGATTTTTTGGTTCTAGGCACAAAGGAGAAAAATTGAGAAGTTGCTTTTATAAGAATAATAAGTTCAGTTATTCAGGAATAAATTCTAGAGCCATATTACATAGAACATTGCACTCAGTTAATAGATATCAGTTAATAATTCTCTAAGTATATGTATATAATATATATGTATGTATATATATATATATATTTGGGGCCACATCTGGCAGCGCTCAGGAGTTACTCCTGACTCTGCATTCAGAAATCGCTCCTGGCAGGCTCTGGGGACCAAATAGAATGCTGGGGATCGACTGGGGTTCATTGGGGTCAGCTGCGTGCAAGGCAAATGCCCTACTGCTGTGCTATTGCTCCGACCCCCACAAAAATATTTTTAAAGAGTTAGTTTTTGTCCTTAAGAATAATTCAGTAAAAAATTAAAAATATAAAAATTCAGTGAATAAATTTAACTAAACATTAAATAAGCGATACAAAATCAGACATATGATGTCTGAATTTTTAGCACCAAGAAAAATTACCAAATCTTTTTAATTTTTTTCTTTTAGTCAAAGAAAATTAAAAGACCCTCTGATGTTTTGAGGTCACTGTATCATGTTTTTACCACAACAGACAAGCTAAAATTATCAGCTTTATTTTTTGAAAATTTGATAAGTACAGTTTAATTTTGTCCTCAGTTAAAAACTCTACTAGCTAATTGTTATTCAGCAAGTTCCTTATAGAAGATGAATATATGCATACAAATGATTTTTTTCAGAAGGTAACATTTATAGTCATTTCTGGCTTACAAAAAATAAAACAAGATTTATTTCCTATTATGGAAAAGTATTTCCTGACTTTTTTTTCTACTGCATTTAATGAAAAGGGCAGAAGTGACTTAAAGTGGGAAATTCACTAGAAAAATTGACTGTGATCACCTAAGTATTTGAACCAAGCAAACTCTGTTAAGCACTGTCAGACATCCTTTGAAGATTACTCTTTAAAATTATTATTTTTGGAGCAATGTCCAGTGCTGCTCAGGACTTACTCTTGACACTGTACTCAGGAATCACTCTTGATGGTGTTTTGGAGACTATAGATTGTTCTGGGATAAAACCCAGTCTGGCTGTTGTCAAGGCAAGTACCTTACCTACTGCACTACATCTCCTTGTAGAATATATATTACTAAATACAAGATTCTGCCAACTTGGAGTCCATAAAAGATTGTGAATTAATTTGTAAATATTAAAATAGACAAGTATGTATTGCCAATAACATGAACATAAAGAGATGAACCTGAGTAATTTGCATAATCACACTAAAATATATAAATAATGAAGCTTCTGCTAGAAATAATAAAACCAAAGTTATTTTTGTATTAATGATCGCTAACCCATTGAACCACATTTTGAATCCCTCATATATTAGTCAAAGAGTTGAATCTATTTTGGTTTGTTATTAAGGTATAATAATAAAACCAAAATTGTTTTCATATTTATAATTTCTAACTTATTGAGTCACATTTTGAATCCCTCAGATATTGATTGAAAAGTTGAATCCATTTATTTTCATTTGAAATTAAGGTATAATAATACTATTGATATTTTAACCTTTAATACCTAGTGGAGAATGGTTGTAAATGTGGCATGAATTTATTTAGTAAATCTTCATTTATTATTTCCATAAAAGTTCTAAATATAGAAACACAAAGTTAAATAAGTTTTCAATACATGTGATGCACTAAATTTAATTATTTTATTGTTCATTAATTTTGTTTAAGTGTCCTCAAAATATCTCCTCTTCAAAAGACTTTGCATATCAACTTGTTTAAAAGAAAATCTTCCTGCAACTTTTTTACTTATATTTGACCTTAATTCTCATTATACATATGTTACATATGTTGAGATTATCTGTATACTTCTGTTATCTTTACAAAAGTTAAGATTCTATCTATTGGGGCCGAAGAGCTAGCACAGTGGTAGGGCGTTTGCCTTGCACACAGCCAATCCAGGATTGAAACTGGTTAGATTCTGGCATCTCATTTGGTTTCCTGAACCTGCCAGGAGCGATTTCTTTTTTGTTTTGTTTTGTTTTGTTTTTGTTTTTGTTTTTCAGGCCACACCCATTTGATGCTCAGGGGTTACTCCTGGTTAAGTGCTCAGAAATTGCCCCTGGCTTGGGGCAACCATATGGGACACCGGGGTGATGGAACCATGGTCCTTCCTTGGCTAGCACTTGCAAGGCAGACACCTTACCTCTAGCACCACCTTGCCAGCCCCAAGGAGCGATTTCTGAGCGTAGAATCAGGAGTAACCCCAGAGCACCACCAGGTGTGGCCGAAAAACCATAAATAAAAATAAAAATAAATAAATAAAAAGATTCTGTCTGAATTCTGTTTTGTTCACTACTAACTCCTCTGGCTAGATAAGATTCTTACGAATGATTCATAGTTTTAGCCATAAAGCTAAAATTGATAAATGTAAAGTAAAAGATGAGTAGTGTTGAGTAACCCAGAATATACCCAAAACTTAAGCTATGAAACACATAGTTAACAATGAAGAAATGTATTTTGGCAATATTTTGGCAATATATCATTAGTAGAATATATATGCTTATTTAACAAAAAAATGATGAAGAGAAATACTTTAAATACTTAAAATTCATGTTCTCATGAACATAATGAACATGAATTTCTAAATATGTCTCAATAATTATTTATCACCTCTGGTTAGACAAAATTTGAAAAAAGGAAAGGAAATGTAGTTGTATAGTTGGAAAAACAACATAGGGGAAGAAAAACTTTTTCTTCCCCTTAATTGCACTTTTTTTATTGTTTGTTTTGCATGCAGCTGACCCTAGTTTCAGACCTAGCACCATGTATAGTTCCCAGGAGTGTTCACTAAGCACAAAGCAGGAGTAAAACCTGAGCACCAGCAGATGTGGCCTACCCCATCTCCAAAATAAACCTGTCTTCTTTTTTAATGTTTACACACACACACACACACACACACACACACACACACACACACACATATATATATATATATATTTAAAAGCAACAATCTATGCATAAATTTTAAATGTAAATGCCATTTTGAAATAATGACAATTAAAATGTGTAATGTGTACATTTTCCTCAAAATTTAACAAAAATACCTGCAGCTTTATATGTGGATTAAAAGAAAATAAATTGTGAAATTAAAGTGTCTGGGTTTGAATTATTATAAATCAACACTGTTCTATAATCAAATTCATGAGTCACAGTATCCATGACTAGAATTTTCATGGAATTTATGTAAGATGCTTTACTATTTGTCTATTAATTAGAAGTTGAAGTTCCATAGAACAAAATAAGCCAGTTCCCAAAACTGAGATGAACAATCCTAGAATTTACTACTGATTAATTATTTTTTTCATTTTTTAAACTTTATTGATTAATTGATGGATTGGTTGGTTTCTGGGTCACATCTGGCGGCGCTCAGGGGTTACTCCTGGCTCTGCATTCAGAAATTGTCCTAGTAGGCTGGGGGGATCATATGAGATGTTAGGATCAAACCAGGTCCCTCCTGGTTTGATTGGCCACATGCAAAGCAAACATCCTACTGCTGTGCTATTTCTCTGGCCCCTACTACTGATTAATTATAATAGCTGATTTAGAATATATTATAAAAGTGACTGGTTGCAGCTAACACTTGAAATATCTTTACAAAACAATATATCTGATTGTGTTATCAGTGAAAACAGTTCAAAATATCTAGGTTGCAAAGTGGCACATTAGGTTATACATTAACTTGTCCCTTTAGGAAAATTAAATTTGAATTCGGCTCCAGTCACAAATAAAATGACTCATTTGATACATGCTACTAAAAAGACTGGCAAAGCCAAAATGACATTTCACTGAAAAATTACCTGTTAACAAATGTCTGCAATCACTGGGGAATTTTTAAGAAATATAACCAAGTACATAAGGCAAAAAGAAAAGGATCTAAAGAATTTTTATAGATTACAGGCTTGCTAAAATTTTAGAAAAAAAACTATTATAAAACTTGTATATTTAGACAGAAAATTTGAATTTTTATTCCATATTTTCTATTTTCCCTCTTTTAAAGTCCTAAAAGAATATTTATTTTATAAAAAATGTTTTTTTTCTAACAGATTTTTCCAAATGTCAGTGTTATCAAATTATTATAGATTACTTGCCTCACTGCAAGGCATCATCTAATTATGGCTTTGAACCATATGTTTAGTTTCCTTTTTCAGGTAAATAAACAATGTAATTGCAAGTCATATTCTTGCCTCATTTGTTGGAGTAGGAAAATGTATAATGATAGATTTCAAAGATAAAGGACATGAAATTCATGCTCCTTCTTTTCATTGTTATCTCCTTGTTAATATAATAATCATGTACCAAGTATTTGAACACTTGCTGAGATTAATAAAAACACAGTAAATGTTTCAAGGATAAAACATCTCAGCTTTTTCATAGTATTGTTGGACTAATAGGGTAAAAATATTAATGTAATGGTAACTCTTCATATTTTAGGTACTCTCATTTTGACTGGATTCTAGGTAGACACTAACTGACTTGGGGATCTATACATGTAAAGAACTCTTGCTTTCTGAATTAAGACATGTCTATTTTATATTTTTCAAAAACTAATAGCCAAACTGTAATAAGATCTTGTTTTCTTGCTTTCAGGCTATATGGTAGTGATAATGTAAGGTCCCAGAAACCTAAGTTGTCAGGCTGGGTGGAAGGAACCAAGTAATTCCAGTGTAGAGTTTTACCTTAACAGGCAAGTTCAGGAACATTTATGCCATACATAAAGAAAGGTTATGTTAAACTTTTCATAGCAGGACAAAGCGATGTTAGTGACAAAATTTATTCTTAGTATCATGGATTTTATTCCCAACAGTACATGCTAGACAAAGGTCCTTGCTTAGCAATCTTGTTAGACCTTAAACAAAAGGAAAAATTCTTCCTTTAAGGAGATTAAGACAATAGAATCTTTTGGTAAGATCTCAAATTTTTTTTAAATGGAGTAAAATTTGCATATATTAATTCATGCTTCTTGAGAGGAAACATACAATGCAGTTTTAGAAGAAAAGAATGCACTGATGTTCTGAAAAATTATGACTTCAAAACTTGAAACAATAGCCCTAGATTTATTAATATTCTCTATTTACACAGAAAGAAGTCACTGCAATTATAAAGACTGAAAAATATGAAAAATTGTATTCAGCATTCATACATAAAAATAAATAAAATTAATTAATCTATAAAAATGAAAATAAAAGTAAAAGCTTTATAAGCTTTCTAATTTTAATATACCTAAAAGGTCATTACATTTATTGTAGTCTATTAGCCTTTTTTTATTTTGGGAACTCTAAAAGCAAAATATTATAGCTTGCTTAAGAAGGTGATATCTAGTGAAGCATTATCTAGGAAGACATAAATACATATAAATAATAAACTATAAGCTTCAGGTGTCACTTATAAAACTATTACTTTCCTTTGATTTTTTTATAATTTCAAAATTTTATTTAAAGAGTTAAATAAAGAGTTATGAGAAAGAATGGCAAAATTATATTTTACCTAGTGTGCAGAAGATGATATTGGGGTTTTAAAATAAAATATTTTCTAAGCTTTTTCATGAGCCCATTTTTTTATTTTTGATATTCTGGCATTTGCATATCCTGGCAAATTTCAGGTCATACCTAGCAGTGCTCAGGGTTACTCCTGCTGCACTCATGATATCCCTCACTCCTGCTGGGCTCAGGAGACAATATAAACTGCCAGGGATTGAAATTGGGTTGGCTGCTTGCAAAGCAAGTGCCCTACCCACTGTGCAATCACTCTAGTCCTAGGCTCTTATTTTTAATTTACACAATCTAGAAACAAAAAAAGTAGTTTTCAGTCATAGGTATAAACTTTTTCAATTTGCTGTACAAATATTTTCAACTACTAAATTAAAAGTCATTGGCAGTTTTATTAAATGTTAAATCTAGTCAATACTTTTTGGAACTTTTTGTTATCTTTAAAGTATAGTTCCAAATATTTAGCAGAAGTTTTGAAGACATTAAAATCAATAGTGAGTAGATAACTAGCTCTATGGAATCTTTTAGAACTTATTTGCTCAGTCATACCATCATAGAAACAATTTCTTTTTTCCTTTTTTTTAAAATAATTTTTATTTTGATCAAAGTGGGTTATAAATCATTCACAGTAAAATTTTAGGTACACAGTATATTGAATCAGGGGCATTTCCACCACCAATGTTGTCCTCCCTCTATCCCTGTTCCCAGCATGCATCTCATTTTCTCCTCTTTTGCCCCCCCACCCCCGGGTACTAGTATAAGTGGTTCCCTCTGTGTCTAGCTTGTTGTAGATTGGTTATAGATTCTGTTGTCATTGGCTTTGGATTTGTAACCTAAGTCTGATAATTTTTTTTTATTTCTACTCAATGTTCACACAACTGTTTGGTGGTTGGTACCCTCCTCAGTTTGTGGGGTGGAACAAGATGGTTCAAGTTCTGTGGTTCAGTTTAAAAGAAAGAAATAAAAAGGGGGGAGGCAAAAATCAAACAAGCAAAATGGGAAGAGTCCTTCTAGAGGCTATAAATATTGATTTACGAGAAGAAATGGAAAGAGGAAGAAAAACATAACAATGATACAAAAATAATTAATTAATTAATTAAAAATAAAACAAAAAACCTGAAAAGCACCAAAGTAATAAAGACAACAACCAAACAATAATTAAGGTCCTGAAAAAAATAACAGCACAAAAACATAAAACAAAACAAAACAACAAAATAACAATTAAAAATTAATTTGTGCTTTTTTTAATTTTTGTATAGACACAGTAAATATTGGGGAAATTAGAAAGAGGATTCCCTTGGCCTAGAGATACAGGGTTTCTCCACCCTTGAAGTATACTGTCATGGGCATAACTCCAGGCTCCGCACCTGTTCTTTTACTCTCCCCTAGGTCCTTTTGTGGTGATTGGAAACTTTCTACTCAGTCATAGATGATAAAATCAGGCCTCTGTAACTAGAGAACTTGGTATCTGCACAGGTCACAGGATGGAGGCTAGGATGGACTCTTTCTTTACAGTTCTAGAAGTTTTGTTCTATCACTGTTGTTTTAATCAGTCTTCTGTAGTTGGTGATCTTGGTTTTTGTACCAATCCTAGGATGAAGCCTAGGACAGAGTCTTTTATTATGTTTCCAGAAATTCTCTCAGTTGGAGTAGTCTCAGTCAGACCTTTGGAATTAGAGATCTTGGATGTGGTACAGATCGTAGGCCAATAAAAACGGCTAGGGTCTTTTTTATTGGTTCCAGGAAAAGTTCTGCCCAGCCATGTTTTTCAGTCACTCTTCTGTAGTCAGTGATCTTGGCTTTTGCACAGATCAAAGGATGACATGTCTTCTGATTTCATCTTATCATTAGATGGTGAAGTAAGACAACCTGCTCTTAGGTCAAGTTATTGCTATTTCCTCGTTGTCAGGATGTCATATCAAAACTGGCATGTGTTGGTGTCAGAGCATGATTAAGAATGTCCCAGAGGGAGTTGGGATCACATGACATATGTTCAAGGTGAGAGATGCCATTGTATTGTAAAATATATGAGTTCTTCCCTCCCTACCAACTCCCCCTAACGTGGACTGTTACTTGAAACCGAACTTAGTTCCAAAAGTATCCCCAATGCAAGAACTCTTCCAAGACCTCCCTGCCGCAAATCTTTTGCCAATCTGAAGAATGTCAGGGGGTGTGATGGAAAGGTGCCTGGGAACCCACACACCACAAGAAAAACCCAAAAGACAATGGGAAAACCTGTACTTCCAACATAAGCATAAGACCTGTATTACACCACCTCTTTACCTGCTTTTCCCAAAATGTAAGGTAGTCTTTTGCACCACTTTGGTCTTTTAAATAATTTGTTAATTCATTTTTTAAAAAAATGTCAGTTCTACATATACATATGTGAGCACATACATTTTTGTTCCTATTTTTTATCTTTTTTGGGTGTGTGACCTGTTTCTGTTTTTCTCTCTGTCCACCCCCAAATGCACCGACAATAGAATGTAGCACCATTTCTCCCTGCAAAGGCACACTAAAAAAAAGGGGAAATCTTACATATAAAAAAGAGTTCTTATCTACTAGGGATAGGAACTCATAGTTGTTTACAATACAGGGATATCTCCTACCTTGGAAATACGTCATGTGGACTCAACTTAGGCCTCAGGTGATTAGACAACATTCGTACAGCCTTGAACCCTCGATCCCAGACATAGAAACAGCAGAGTTCTTCACAACAGCTGCAGGAAACAAATTCCATCTGGGAGAACCTTAATACTGCTGGGTCACCAACAAGTGCCAGCTCTAATATGATATCCTGACAAATAGGAAAATGGGAACAACTTGACCTAAGAGCATGTTATCCTACCTTACCAACTAACAATAAGACAAAATCAGACTTGTCACCCTTTGGTAGGTCCAAAAGCCAAGATCGCGATTTACAGATGACTGGCTACTAGAACAATGACCAGACTGTATATATCTTGGGACCAATAAAAAAGCCCTAGTCTAGGGTTTGAACTAAGACCTGCACAATAACCATGATCCCCAGTTTTAAAGGTCTGGCAGAGACAACTGCAATGGAATGGAGCTTCTGGAAACACAAAGAAAGACGCTATCCTAGGTGCCATACTAGGTTCAGTGCAAAGACCAAGACCACCAACCACAGAAGATGGATTAAAATGACACTGAGGGAACAGAACTTCTAGAACCACAAAGACTGACTTCATCATAAGTCTCACTCCTGGACCTGTGCAGATACAGAGGTCTGATTTTATCACAGAGGACAGAGCAGAAGTCTACCAAACACAACAAAAGCACCACTAGGAGAGTAAATGATCCTGAACAGAGTCTATAGTTAATCCCATGACAATATACTCCAAGAGTGGAGAAACCCCATACCTCTTAGGCCAAGTGAATTACTTTTCGAATGACCCCAATATTTACTGTGCCAGGGCAGGAGGGGAAAAAAAGCAAAAAGCACAAAATATTGTTTATATTTCATATATTATTTTTATCTTCATTTATTATTATTTTTTATTTATCTATCTAGTTTTGGTCGATTTCTTTGTTTGGTGTGGTTATTGAAGTTGTTGTCCCCATTTATGCTTTTTTTTTCTTTTTTTTTTTCTTTCTTGATTACATACATGATTGTGTTTGGGTTTCAGTCATGTAAAGAACACCACCCATCACCAGTGCAACATTCCCATCACCCATGTCCCAAATCTCCCTCCTCCCCACCCGACCCCCGCCTGTACTCTAGACAGGCTTTCCATTTCCCTCATACATTCTCATTATTAGGACAGTTCAAAATGTAGTTATTTCTCTAACTAAACTCATCACTCTTTGTGGTGAGCTTCCTGAGGTGAGCTGGAACTTACAGCTCATTTCTCTTTTGTGTCTGAAAATTATTATTGCAAGAATGTATTTCATTTTTCTTAAAACCCATAGATGAGTGAGACCATTCTGCATTTTTCTCTCTCTCTCTCTGGCTTATTTCACTCAGCATAATAGATTCTGTGTACATCCATGTATAGAAAAATTTCATGACTTCATCTCTCCTGACAGCTGCATAATATTCCATTGTGTATATGTACCACAGTTTCTTTAGGCATTTGTCTGTTGAAGGACATCTTGGTTGTTTCCAGAGTCTTGCTATGGTAAATAGTGCTACAATGAATATAGGTGTAAGGAAGGGTTTTTGTGTTGTATTTTTGTGTTCCTAGGGTATATTCCTAGGAGTGGTATAGCTGGATCGTATGGGAGCTCGACTTCCAGTTTTTGGAGGAATCTCCATGTCGCTTTCCATAAAGGTTGAACTAGACAGCATTCCCACCAGCAGTGGATAAGAGTTCCTTTCTCTCCACATCCCCGCCAGCACTGTTTATTCTCATTCTTTGTGATGTGTGCCATTCTCTGTGGTGTGAGGTGGTATCTCATTGTTGTTTTGATTTGCATCTCCCTGATGATTAGTGATGTGGAGCATTTTTTTTTCATGTGTCTTTTGGCCATTTGTATTTTTTCTTTGTCAAAGTGTCTGTTTATTTCTTCTCCCCATTTTTTGATGGGATTAAATGTTTTTTTCTTGTAAAGTTGTCAGTGCCTTGTATATTTTGGAGATTAGCCCCTTATCTGATGAGTATTGGGTGAATAGTTTCTCCTGGGCACTATTTTCTTTGAGGTGCAGAAGCTTCTCATCTTAATATATTCCCATCTGTTAATCTCTGCTTTCACTTGCTTGGAGAGTGCAGTTTCCTCCTTGAATATGCCTGTAGTCTCAATGTCCTGGAGTGTTTTGCCTATGTGTTGTTCTATATATCTTATGGTTTTGGGTCTGATATCAAGGTCTTTAATCCATTTGGATTTTACCTTCATACATGATGTAAGCTGGGGGGTCTAAGTTCATTTTTTTGCAAGTGGCTAGCCAATTCTGCCAACACCACTTGTTGAAGAGGCTTTCCCTGCTCCATTTAGGATTTCCTGCTCCTTTATAAAAAAAATTTGGTGATTGTATGTCTGGGGAACATTTTCTGAGTATTTAAGTCTATTCCACTGATCTGAGGGCCTGTCCTTATTCCAATACCATGCTGTTTTGACAACTATTGCTTTGTAGTAAAGTTTAAAGTTGGGGAAAGTTATTCCTCCCATATTCTTTTCCCCAATGATTGCTTTAGCTATTCTAGGGTATTTATTCTTCCAAACGAATTTTAAAAGTGCCTGATCCACTTCTTTGAAGAATGTCATGGGTATCTTTAGAGGGATCACATTAAATCTGTATAATGCCTTGGGGAGTATTGCCATTTTGATGATGTTAATCCTGCCAATCCATGAGCAGCGTATGTGTTTCCATTTCCACGTGTCCTCTGTTATTTCTTGGAGCAGAGTTTTATAATTTTCTTTGTATAGCACCTTCACAGCTTTAGTCAAGTTGATTCCAAGATATTTGAGTTTGTGTGGCACTATTGTGAATGGGGTTGTTTCCTTAATGTAAATTTCTTCCTTATTACTATTGGTGTATAGAAAGGCCATTGTTTTTTGTGTGTTAATTTTGTAGCCTGCCACCTTGCTATATGAGTCTATTGTTTCTAGAAGCTTTTTGGTAGAGTCTTTAAGGTTTTTTAAGTAGAGTATCATGTCTTCTGCAAACAGTGAGATCTTGACTTCTTCCTTTCCTGTCTGGATTCCCTTGATATATTTTTCTTGCCTAATCGCTATAGCAAGTACTTCCAGTGCTATGTTGAATAGGGGTGGTGAGAGAGGACAGCCTTGTCTTGTGCCAGAATTTAGAGGGAAGGCTTTTAGTTTTTCTCCATTGAGGATAATATTTGCCACTGGCTTGTGGTAGATGGCCTTAATTATATTGAGAAAAGATCCTTCCATTCCCATCTTGCTGAGAGTTTTGATCAAGAATGGTTGTTGACCTTATCAACTGCTTTTTCTGCATCTATTGATATGATCATGTGGTTTTTATTTTTCTTGTTGTTGATATTGTGTATTATGTTGATAGATTTATGGATGTTAAACCAGCTTGCATTCCTGGGATGAAACCTACTTGATCATAGTGGATGATCTTCTTAATGAGGCATTGAATCCTATTTGCCAGGATTTTGTTGAGGATCTTTGCATCTGCATTCATTAGCGATATTGGTCTGTAATTTTCTTTTTTTGTAGCATCTTTGTTTGGTTTAGGTATCAAGGTGATGTTGGCTTCATAAAAGCTATTTGGAAGTGTTTCCGTTTGTTCAATTTCATGAAAGATTCTTACCAGGATTGGTAGTAGTTCCTTTTGGAAAGTTTGAAAGAATTTATCAGTGAATCCATCTGGGCCTGGGCTTTTGTTTTTGGGCAGACATTTGACTACCATTTTAATTTGATCAATGGTGATGGGGGTGTTTAGATATGCTACATCCTCTTCCTTCAACCGTGGAAGATTATAAGAGTCCAAGAATTTATCCATTTCTTCCAGGTTCTCATTTTTAGTGGAGTAGAGTTTCTCAAAGTAGTTTCTGAATACCCTTTGAATCTCTGTCATATCAGTAGTGACCTCTCTTTTTTCATTCCTAATACAAGTTATCAAGTTTCTCTCTCTCTTTCTTTATTAGTTTTGCCAGTGATGTATCTATCTTGTTTATTTTTTCAAAGAACCAACTTCTGCTTTCATTGATCTTTTTAATTGTTTTTTGTGTTTCCACTTTGTTGATTTCTGCTCTCAGTTTTGTTATTTTCTTCTGTCTCCCTATTTTTGGGTCCTTTGGTTGAGCACTTTCTAGTTCTATTAGCTGTGTCATTAAGCTACTCAGGTAAGCTCCTTCTTCCTTCCTGATGTGTGCTTGCAAATCTATAAATTTTCCTCTCATTACTGCTGTTGCTGTGTCCCATAAGTTCTGATAGTTTGTGTCTTTATTGTCATTTGTTTCCAGGAACCTTTTGATTTTCTCCTTGATTTCACCTCGGACCTACTGGTTATTGAGTATGAGGCTGTTTAACTTCCAGGTATTAAAGTTTTCCTTCTGAGTCCCTTTGGAATTCACAGGTAATTTCAGAGCCTTGTTGTCAGCGAAGGTAATCTGCAAAATTTCTATTCTCTTGATATTATGGAGGTATGTTTTATGTGCCAGCATGTAGTCTATCCTGGAGAATGACCCATGTACATTGGAGAAGAATGTGTGTCCACGTTTCTGGGGATGGAGTGTCCTATATATATCCACTAGGCCTCTTTCTTCCAGTTCTCTCCTCAGGTCTAGTATATTCTTGTCGGGTTTCAGTCTGGTTGACCTATTCAGTGTTGACAAAGCCGTGTTGAGGTCTCCCACAATTATTGTGTCTTTATTGATATTACTTTTCAGATTTGTCAACAGTTGTATTAAATATTTTGCTGGCCCCTCATTCGGTGCATATATGTTTAGGAGAGTTTTTTCTTCCTGCTCTACATACCCCATGATTAATATAAAATGTCCATCTTTGTCCCTTACAACCTTCCTGAGTATAAAGTTTGTATTATCTGATATTAGTATGGCCACCCCAGCTTTTTTATGGGTGTTGTTTGCTTGGATAACTTTTCTCCAGCCTTTTATTTTGAGTCTATGTTTGTTCTGACTATTCAGGTGCGTTTCTTGTAGGCAGCAGAAGGTTGGATTGAGTTTTTTGATCCATTTAGCCACTCTGTGTCTCTTGACTCGTGCATTTAGTCCATTGACGTTGAGAGAAAGAATTGTCCTGGGATTTAATGCCATCTTTATATCAAAATTTGGTGTGTCTTTTGGTTATTCTTGTCTTATATTAGGTCTTTCAGTTTTTCTCTTAAGACTGGTTTTGAGTCTGTAAAGTTTCTGAGCTGTTTTTTGTCTGTGAAACCATGTATTCTCCGTCAAACTGGAAAGTAAGTTTTTCTGGGTACAGTATTCTAGGTGAAGCATTTATTTCACTCAGTCTTGTCGCAATATCCCACCATTGTTTTCTGGCATTGAGTGTTTCTGGTGACAGGTCTGCTGTAAATCTCAAGGATGCTTGCTTGAACATAATTTCCCCCTTTTGATCTTGCTGTTTTCAGAATTCTGTCTCTATCTGTGGGATTTGTCATTGTGACTAGGATATGTCTTGGGGTATTTTTTCTGGGGTCTCTTTTGGTTGGTACTCATCGAGCATGCAGGATTTGATCACATATATTCTTTAGCTCTGAAAGTTTCTCTATAATGATGCTCTTGACTATTGATTCTTCCTGGAAATTTTCTTCCTTGGTCTCTGGGAATCCAATGATTCTTAAGTTGTGTCTGTTGATCTTATCATAGACTTCTATTTTCATCTGTCCCATTCTCTGACTAATTTTTCCATTGTCTGTTCATTTGCTTTTAGTTTTTTTTCCCCAATCTCTCCTGCTGTATGGAATTGTTATGTATCTCATCTTCCACAGCACCAAGTCTATTCTCAGCTTCTGATACCCTGTCCCAGACCTTATCCATTTTGTCTTTCACTTCGTTTACTGACTTTTTCAGGCCTGTTAGTTGACATGTTATTTCAGTTTGGAGTTTTGTGATTTCTGTCTTCATATTTTCTTGGTTCTTATTAGTGTTTTGTTCAACTTGATCCATGGTTTCTTTGAGTTCGTTGAGCATCTTCCATATTGCTAAAGTCCTTATCTGTGAGTTTGATTATTTGGTTGGTCATTATCTCGTCATCAGAATTGTCATCTTCATTCTGTATGTCTGATGCTGGCCTGCGTTGTTTCCCTATTGTCACACTTGTATTGTGGGTTTTTTTACGTGTTGTGGTGGTATTCATTGGCTAAATGATGCAGGCAGCACACTCCTCTGGCTCCACCCTTTCTGGATGGGTTGACTTGCTTCCAAGGGAGGGGAGTCCTCCGTGGATGAAGCCTCACAGAGGATCAAACCTTAGGCCCGAGTGTGCAGCAGAGAAGAGAGTCCAGAGAGAAATGCTGGGCTTCAGTGATCCAGCACAGTTCTTAGTGATTTTTTCTTCTTGTTGCGATGGTGTTATTTTCTTAGAAAGAGTGCACTGCCACCAAGCAAAGCGGAGCCAAAGTGCTCTGCTGGAGCCTCTTTTCGGCCCACTCCCAAGAGTTTCACGCCACAGGATAGTAGACAGACACATACAGGCAGCACTCACAATTTTTCACAGTCGGACCCCACTGGGAAGGAGTAGTTTCCTTTGCCATGTTTGTTATTTCAAGACCATAGCTTTTTTCTTTGTGGTGCTTATTGTTATTGTTGGAGTCCTCACTGGATATTTGACACTTCTTTTTGTATTGGTGGAGTGTTTCACCTTCTTTTTCTCCTTCGTCTCTCAAACCGATGATGAGAGCCACTAGAATGATTCCGCCATTTTTAGTGTATTAGACTTTTACCCCAGTTTATTACTTTTCTCTTCTTCAAACAAAACAACTTAAATTGATCTAGCACCAAGACCAAACAGGTGCAAGACTACTAAGTAGTAGGCTAGGTACAGAGGGGACCACATATTCTAGCAGCCCCAGGGGTGAGGGAGGAGGATATGGGAGGTACGATGAAACGGAGGTGTAGGGAGGACAACTTGGTGATGGGAATATTCTCTGATTTTATGTAAATATGTACCTAAAATATTATTGCCAACAATATGTAAGCCACTATGTTCAAAATAAAAATTATATTAAAAATATATGAGTTCTTATCCCTAGTAGATTAGAGATGGTTTCTATATGTAAAATTTCCCCACTTTTAGGATGCCTTTGCAAAAAAGAAATGGTGTTATATTATATTATATTGCGGGTGCATTTAGGGGTGAGAGTGTCAGGCACCATCATCTCTGTGCTCTGGTTTTGACCTGAGCTTTTATCCCAGGCAAGACTTTTTCTTGTAGGTTTTTGTACCAAGCAGAATCAAAACAGGTGGAGTTAAGAAAGAGAAGAAAATAAATATAAGACAAAAACATAGACAGATTATAGGTATATAAATAGATGATAGATAGATAGATAGATAGATATACTCACATATATAAAGGAAAAATAAATAAAAATTAGTTAAAACTAATTAAGGGGGTGGGGGTAGGAGAGATAGCATGGAGGTAGGGCATTTGTCTTCCATGCAGAAGAACGATGGTTTGAATCCCAGCATTCCATATGGTCCCCTGAGCTTGCCAGGAGTGATTTCTGAGTGTAGAGCCAGGGGTAACCCCTGAGCACTGCTGGGTGTGACCCAAAAACCAATAATAATAATAATAATAATAATAATAGTAATAATAATGATGATGATGATGATGATGATGATGATGATGATGATGATTAAGGTAAAAAAAGTGATGCAGGAGACTACCTTATATTTGGGGAAAAATAGGTTAAGAGGTAGTATTATATAGGTCTTAACTTATAAAGGAAATATAGGCTTCCACATTGTCTTTTTGAGATATTCTTATGGGGGCGGTGGAATCCAGGGCACATTTTCATCACACAACCTGGTCTTGTTGAGTTTGAGAAATGTTTTGCAGCAGAAAGAGCTTGGTTAGAGTTCTTGCACTGGGGGTACTTTTGGAGCTGAGTCCTGTATCAAGCAACAGTCCAAATTGGGGGGGTAGGGCCACAGAGCATGAGTCAGCAGGAATGTTGGTTGTAGTTTCTTGCTGGAGACAAGATGTGGGGCTGAGTGGGTGTCCCTTTGCTTGGGAGCTGGGTGATGGCTTATTGGGACAGGAGGTCAGTCTTGATACCCAATGGGTTAAGAACTGAGGGAAAAGAGTGTTAATAAGCCAAGATTTGGATTGGGATGGGGGGGTGAAGGGTTAGTAGGATTTCTGAAAATGAGGAGGATAGTATATAGGAGGGGCTATATACACTATAGGCATAGATTGTTTACAATTTAGGTTTGGCTCTCATAGAGGAGTAATCTCTCTATGTACTCATGCCCACATAGAGATATACCTTAGTGATCTATTCTTAAGATATTGTTAGAGGTCTGGCTCTAATAGGATGGGTCTGAGCTCTTAAGGACTCGTAGAATTAAGATAAATAATAATCTTAGGTATAGCTTAAGAAAGAGAGGAAGGGAGAGCAAAAGATAAGAGAAAGGAGAACAGAAATAAAGGTAAATATAGTGAAAATAAATTAAAGTTAATAAATCAAATAAAAGAGATTGGTTCAGTGGTTTGGATTTGGGAGGTTTTCCCAGTTTCTAGGCATTTCGTCAGTGATGGGGTTGGGCCTTGCTAAATAAAGATTTCATGGTTAGATAATGGCTGGAGCAGTTTAGAATACACATAGGTTTTACATATTGAGTACTAAACACTGTGTTAATGAGGCCTACCTATGTAGGTGGCTACCCTATGTAGTATTGTCCGCTGCATCTTATGTATCAAAGTTGCTTTCCTAAAGAGAAACTCTCAGTGTTGGTATTATTTGACATAAAATGAATTGATGAGAAAGAGGAAGAAGAGGAAGAAGAAGAAGAAAGGGGAGAAGGAAAGAAGTAGGGAGGAGAGAGAGAGAGAGACAGAGAGAGAGAGAGAGAGAGAGAGAGAGAGAGAGAGAGAAAGGAAATGTTAATTTTCCCAAACGTGTTCAGTGAGTAGGTCCTGTAGTATAAGTCTGTGGTTCGCAGCTGACTGTTTTAGTGGTCTGAATGATCATATGCTCATAAAAACAATTTCTAAAGAAAACAAATACTGTATTGTTTCTGAGATGGGATTTTAGTTTAGCCTCAATGAAAATTATATTACAATTTTGATACTTAAAATTCTCTGTAATTTACTACATTTCTGAGTTCCATCAATCTCTTATTTTATTATATTTGTTTTAATACAATTCTCACTTGTATGTTAAATTTCTAATTAAGAGACCACGTGGATGAGTGCCTGAGACCTTAGGCCAGGTGCAACAACCCTATCCCCTTCATCGACTGCCCAGATCACATAGATGACCACCAGAGACCTCTTGTCACATGCGGCAACTCTTGTTTCCTCTACTGACCACCCAGACCTCTCTGATGACCGCCTGAGCCCTCCAGCCAGGTGCAGCAACCCCTGCCCCCTCTGCCGCCCAATCAGACCCCACTGAGGACAGTCGTGTACAACCAAGCTAGACCCCCAACCAGGTGCAGCAATGTCCTGCCCCAAAGCCTAGACCTCATAGATAATACTCCTGTTCCCTGAGATTAGATGTTCTCTGCCCATAGCTCCCTGAGGGCTCTTCTTCAGAGGTGAGCTGTCCTGTACACACACAGTGGAGCCAGAGGAGCTTTCATGACCCTGTGTACCTTCTAGTCAATGAACACCACCATAACATGTAGAAAAATTCACACTACACGCATGATGATGGGGAAATAACACAGGCCAACACCATGCATAAAGAATGAAAATGGCAGCTCTGATGACCCAAAAACAGTAAACCACCTAATCTCTCAGAGATTAGGAGTTTAGAGAAGGAGTTTAGAGAAGAAATATGGAGGATGTTAACAGAAAGTATAGAACAGAACACTAATAAGAAAGTATAAAACAGAACACTAATAAGAATCAAGAGAATATGATAATAGAAATCAGAAAACTCAAAACTGAAATATCAGGTCAAATAACAGGTCTGAAAAAACTCAGTAGAAGAATTGAAGGACAAAATGGATAAGCTCTCCCACAGGGTAACAGCAACTGAGGATAGAATTAGTGTGCTGGAAGATGAGATGCATAACAACTCCATACAGCAGAAGAGAGTGGAAAAAAGCCTTAAAACAAATAATCAGACAATGGAAAAATTACTCAAAGAATATGAACAGATGAAAATAGAAGTCCTTGATAAGCTCAACAGAAACAACTTAAGAGGCATTGGAGTCCCAGAGACCCAAGAAGAAAATCTTCAGGAAGAATCAACAGTCAAGAACATCATCACAGAGAAACTACCAGAGCTAAAGAATACATGTGACCAAATCCTGCATGCCCAAAGAGTACCAGCTAAAAGAGACCCCAGGAAAAACACCCCAAGACACATCCTAGTCACTATGATGAATTCCACAGATAGAGAATACTGAAAGCATCAAGATCCAAAAGGGAAATTACATTCAAGTGAGCATCCTTGAAATTTACAGCAGGCCTGTCACCAGAAACATTCAAGGCCAGAAGGCAGTGGTGGGATATAGTGACAAAACTCAATGAAATAAATGCTTCGCCTAGAATACTACACCCATCTAGACTAATTTTCAGGTTTCAAGAAAGTATACATAGCTTCATAGATAAACAACAGCTCAGAAAATTTACAGACTCAAAACCAGCCTTAAAAGAATTACTGAAAGGTCTCTTTTAAGACAAGACTGACACCAAAACATTTACACAACGATGGCAATAAATCCCATGAAAATTATCTCTCTCAACATCAATGAACTTAATGCACTTGTTAAGAGACACTAAGTGGCGAAATGGATCAAAAAGCTGAATCAACCTTTGCTGCCTACAAGAAACACAGTTGAATAGTCAGAAAAATATAGACTCAAAATCAAAGTGTGGAGGAAAATTATCCAAGCAAACAACACTCTTATAAAAGCTGAGTGGCCATATTATTATCAGATGACACAACTTTAGATTCAGAAAAGTTGTAAGGGACAAAGATGGACATTTGTACTAATCAAGAAATATAAAAAACAGAAAGAAATTACACTCTAAACATATATACACCCTATTAGGGACAAGAAAAGTAGTTAATGCAATTGTTGACAAATCTGAAAAAGATAATAATCGCAGCACAATAATTGTGGGAGATCTCAACCCTGCCTTGTCACTCCTTGATAGGTCAACCAGACCGAAACCCAACAAAATTATACTAGATCTTAAAAGAGAAATGAGGGCCCGGAGAGATAGCACAGCGGCGTTTGCCTCGCAAGCAGCCGATCCAGGACCAAAGGTGGTTGGTTCGAATCCCGGTGTCCCATATGGTCCCCTGTGCCTGCCAGGAGCTATTTCTGAGCAGTCAGGACTAACCCCTGAGCAACGCCTGGCATGGCCCAAAAATAAAAAAAAAAGAGAAATGAAAGTGGACTATATATATGTATATATATGTATATATGTATATATATGTATATATATGTAGGGCACTTCATCCACAGAAACCTGGATACACATTTATCTCCAATGCACATGGTCATTCTTCAGAATAGATCACATTCTGACCCATAAAACATATCTTCATAAAATTAAGAGGATAGAAATAGTGCAAAATACCTTTGCTTATCACAAGGCATTAAAATTAGACTTGAGCTACAAAGGGACACAGAAGAAAAATTTAACAAATGGAAATTAAACAGCTTACTACTGAACATTCAGTGGGTAAGAGATAAAATCAAAGAGGAAATCAAAACATTCTTGGTAATAGATGACAATAAAGACACATTATCAGAATTTATGGGACACAACAAAAGTAGTATGGAGAGGAAAATTATAGCTTTTCAAGCACACATCAGGAAGGAAGAAAGGACCTACATAAATAGCTTAATGACACAGCCTATAAAATTGGAAAATGATCAACAAAAAGAACCAAAAATAGGTAGACAGAGGAAAATAACAAAGCTTAGAGCAGGAATCAATGAAGTGGAAATCCAAACACCAATCCAAAAGATCAA
Organism: Suncus etruscus; assembly: GCF_024139225.1. Lineage (NCBI taxonomy): Eukaryota > Metazoa > Chordata > Mammalia > Eulipotyphla > Soricidae > Suncus > Suncus etruscus. Next base: position 70,931,162 of record NC_064858.1, read on the forward strand.
CAAAAGCAGAAGTGGTTCTTTGAAAAAATTAACAAGATTAATAAACCACTGGCAAAACTCACAGAAAGGAGAGAGAGAAACCTGATGAACTGGATTAGAAATGAAGAGGGTAGATCACTACAGATATTGCAGAGAATCAGGAGGTAACCAGAATCTACTTTCAGAAAATCTATGCCATGAGACATGAGAACCTCCAAGAAATGGATAAATACTTGGACTCATAATTTACCATGGATGAATAAGGATGATGTACAATATAAACAATGCATCACTATTGATGAAATTAAAATGGTAATCAAATGTCTGCCCAAAAACAAAATCCCAGGCCCAGATAAATTCACTAATGAATTCTTTCAAACCTTTCAAGAGAACTACTACCAATCCTTCTCTTTCATGAAATTGAAAAAAACTAGAACAATTCCAAATAGTTTTTTATGAAGCCAACATCACCTTGATACCTAAACCAGACAGAGATGCTGCCAAAAAAGAAAATTACAGACCAAATCCCTGATGAATAATGATGCAAAGATCCTCAACAAAATTCTGGCAAATAGAATCCAATGCCTCATAAAGAAGGTCATTCACCACGATCAAGTGGGTTTTGTCTCGGGAATTCCAGAATGGCTTAACATCCATATATCAATCAACATAATACACAATATCAAGAAAAAATAAACACTATATGATCATATTAATAGGTGCAGAAAAAGCATTTGATAAGGTCGGATACCCATTCTTGATAAAAAAAAAACTCTCATCAAAATGGCAATGAAAGGAACATTTTTCTATATAGTCAAGGTTATCTTCTACAATCAAATGGCAAATATTATCCTCAAGGAGAAAAACTAAAAGCCTTCCCTCTAAAATTTGGTACAAGACAAGGCTGTTCTTTTTTACCACTCCTATTTAATATAGTACTTGCTATAGTGATTAGGCAAGAATAAGATATCAAGGGCATCCAGATAGGAAAGGAAGAAGTCACTCTCTCACTGTTGGTAGATATAACATGATACTATATTTAGAAAACCCTATATTTATAAAAATCATATCAATAGATGCAGAAAAAGCATTTGATAAGGTCCGATACTCATTCTTGATCAAAACTCTCATCAAGATGGAAATGAAAGGAACATGTCTCAATATAGTCAAGGCTATGTACTACCAGCCAAGGCAAATATTATCCTCAATGGAGAAAAACTAAAATCCTTTCCTCTAAAATCTGGTACAAGACAAGGCTGTTCTTTCTTAGCACTCCTATTCAACATAGTACTGGAAGTACTTGCTGTAGTGATTAGGCAAGAAAAAGATATGAAGGACATCCAGATAGGAAAGGAAAAAGTCAAGCTTTCACTGTTAGCAGATATAATATGATATTACATTTCAAAAACCCTAAGGACTCTACCAAAAGGCTTCTAGAAACAATAGATTCATATAGCAAAGTGGCAGGCTACAAAATTAACATGCAAAAATCAATGGCCTTATTATACACCAATAATAATATAGAAGAAATGGACATTACAAAAAATAATCCCATTCACATTACTGTCACACAAAATCAAATATCTTGTAGTCAACTTATCTAAAGAGGTGAAGGGCCTATCTATACAAAGAAAATTACAAAACACTGCTTTGAGAAATAAAAGAGGACACAAGGAATTGGAGACATATACCTGCTCATAAATTGGCAGATTTAACATCATTAAAATGACAATACTTCCCAAAGTTCTGTGCTGTAGCTCTAAAGGTACCCATAATATTCTTCAAAGAAATGGATCAAACACTCCTGAAACTCATTTGGAACAATAAACACCCACGTATAGCTAAAGCAATTCTATGGAAAAGGAATATGACAGGCATTTCTTTCCCTTATTTTAAATTGTATTACAAAGCAATAGTTATCAAAACAGCATGATATTGGGATAAAGACAGATTCTCATATCAGTGGAATAGACTTGAATATTCAGAGAATGTTCCCCAGATATAAAATAATTTAATTTTTGATAAAGGGGCAATAAATCCAAAGTGGAGCAAGGAAAGTCTCTTCAACAAGTGGTGTTGGCACAATTGCTTAGCCACTTGCAAAAAAGCAAATTCAGACCTCCGGCTAACACCATGCATCAAGGTCAAATCTAAAAGGATTAAAGTCCTTAATATCAGGCCTGATAGCATAAGGTATATAGAACTACATGCAGGTAAAACACTTCATGACATTGAGACTAATAGCACCTTCAAGGAAAAAACAGTACTCTCCAAACAAGGGGAAATGAGATAAACAGATTGGATTATATTAAATTGAGAAGCTTCTGCACCTCAAAGTAAATAATGCCTAGGATACAAGAGCCATTTACTGAATGGGAGAAACTGTTCACCCAATACCCATCAGATAAGAAGTTAATATCCAAAATATACTGTATATATGTATATATATACAGTGTGTATATATACACACACACTGACAGAACTTTACAAGAAAAAATATCTGACTCTATGAACAAATGGGGATAACAAATGAACAAACACTTTCTCACAGAAGATATTCAAATGGCCAAAAATCACATAAAAAATTGCTCCACATCACTAATCATCAGGTGTAAATTATCTGTGCTGTTAAATCCTTTGTTGGGTATTTGTGAATCCAAGAACAGTCCCCAGAATGAGAAATTATTTCCCATCCCCTTGTCCCCTTTCGGGGGGAGACCTTGGTAATATTAATCTGCAGCAAATAATAATCCACACAGACAAGAAGGATAGGGTGTAAAAGATTGGGCAAAGAGAGCGAGAGAATCCTCTTGCAGCCTGCAGCTTTCGCCAAAGGACCCCTCTCCCCTGTCCATCAAGCTATTTATTGCCAACTCCACAGCGTCCCCACCTGGAAGGGCTAGGTGGGGCAATAGTCACAGAACAATCCTAAGGAAATATTTTTATATACAACAATTCCAAGAATAATCTTATGGAAACTTTTTCATATACTACAATTTCCCTTTTTTTTGTAAAGAAACAATAATAATGTACAGAAGTAAGTAATATTTTTTATAATTGTAGCATGAAGGTCAAAGGGAAGATGGCTGACAGGAATTAAGATGCAGGGCTAACTAAGAATGGCTGAATGCTTGAAAGGTTATTATATAGGCCACACATGTGGTGGATAGGGCATGAATAAAGTTGATGCTTCCTGATGCCTGTCTCTGGATGAGTCTGATTCCGCCGTTCACCTAAACCTGGGACCCGCCAACTGAATGGGGATTGCGGAGCCACGTGGCCTGGGATGGCAGAGAAAGATCCCTCCATCCATCCTTCACCATCCACCTCTATCCAGCTCCATCGTTAATTATTTAACAGTACAATCAGGGAGATGCAAATCAAAACAACTATGAGGTACCATCTCAAGCTACAGAGACTGATACATATCACAAAGAACAGAAGAAGCAATGCTGGTGAGATGTGTAGAGAAAGGAACTCTTATTCACTACTGTGGAAATGCCATCTAGTCCAGCCTTTATTGAAAAAATATGGAGATTCCTCAACAAACTGGAAATTGAGTTCCAGAATGATCCAGCTATACCACTCTTAGGGCTATACCCTAGGAAGTCAAAAATACAATGCAAAAATCACTTCCTCACACTATATTAATTGCAGCTAGCCAGATTCTGGAAACAACCAAAATGCCCTTCAACAGAGCCATGGCTAAAGAAACTGTGGTACATATACACAATGGAATATTATGCAGCTGACCGAAGAGATGAAGTCATAAAATTTTCCTATACATGGATGTACATGGAATCTATTATGCTGAGGGAAATAAGTCAGAATAGTCTCACTCATCTATGGGTTTTAAAAAGAATAAAGACTATATTTTAATAATCCCAGTGACAATAGACTTAAAGACTGGAAGGACTGGCTCACAATATAAAGCTCACCACAAAGAGTGGTGAATGATGTTAGGGAAATAACTACACTAACAACTAGCATGATAATGTTAATGAATGAGATAAGTAGAATGCTATCTCAAATACAGGCAGGGATGGGGGAGGAGGAGAGAGCCTTGGTAGTCAGAAGGTTGCACTGTGGAATAGGGTTGTTTGGTTTAGGACTGACTGAAACCCAACTGCAATCATGCTTGTAATTATGGTGCTTAAATAAAGATTTTGTAAAGAAAATAATTTCATATTAAAAAAGATAGGGAAGTTATTTATTCTAAGGAGGTATTATCTCATACTTGTAAAAATGGCACACATAAAAAAATAGTATAAACAATCTATATTGTCATGGATGTGGTGAAAAAGGAACCCTCATAGACTGCAGGTTGGAATGTTGTCTAGCTCAACCCCTGTGCAAAACATATGGAAAGTCCTCAGTAAACAGACTTGAGCTGCATTTTATTCAGGAATTCTAATTTTGTGTATTCCCCCCCCCCCGGATTTAACCATTTCACTCAAATGGACATATACACACCATATTCATTGTTGTGCTTAGTATAATATCTGAAATATGGAATCAATTTAGCTATCCAAACAAAGATGAATAAATTATGAAGAAGTGATACATACACAATGGAATACTATGCAGCTGCGATGAACAATTAACTCATGCAAGTTTTTGCAACCTGGTTGGAACTGGAAAACACCATGTTGTGTGAAGTTATCCAAAAGAAAGACAAACAGAATCTCACTTTTTTGTGTCTATAGAATAACTGTATGAAGACATGTAATGTAGTAATCTGATTCCAGAATTTAAAAAGAAGTACAGAGAAGAAAATAAATCAAGGCAGAAATGATGAAGACAACGGGAAATAATGGGGAAATAGATAATGAATTTCATCATTTAGGTAATGTAAGAGAGTGGCATGGATATACCTTCAAAGCAGAGACTCAAATGTGGAAAACATGAGGTCTAAACTGCAATTACCAAATGGTAATGTTAGTGGAGGAGTGGGATAATAATTATAATCTAAGTATCTGAAAAGATAAATGTATTGCTTATTCCATAATATATTTAAAATTTGCTGCTAGCTTTAGAATCTAAATTTGCTCACTTTTATTTAGTATTTTACTTTTCTAGTTCTTTTCCTAAGCAATTATACCAGAATTTTGGTATGCAAAATATTAAGGAAAATAGTAATTTCTTTTTTTTTTGTTTTGGTTTTTGGGCCACACCCATTTGATGCTCAGGGGTTACTCCTGGCTATGCGCTCAGAAGTTGCTCCTGGCTTCTTGGGGGACCATATGGGACGCCGGGGGATCGAACCGCGGTCCATCCTAGGCTAGCGCAGGCAAGGCAGGCACCTTACCTCCAGCGCCACCGCCCGGCCCCGGAAAATAGTAATTTCTAAGTTAAACTACATAATACCTGCATTTGGATCAGTCCATGAAATTAAAGACTTAGATTTATGTGTTAGTTCATAATTTCTACTGTCAAATTATTACAGTCACACATATTACACAACTTATTACACTGTAAAATGTCAAAATATTTTATATTCCCTAAATTAAAATTATGAACATTGTGTTTAAGTACTCAGTTATACAGAAGATTCTTTTCTTACATATATTTTAGTAATGTCATTATTTTTGGTTTTTGGGTCATACCCTGCAACGCTCAGAGGTTACTCCTAGCTCTTCACTCAGAAATCGCCCCTGACATGCTTGGAGGATCATATGGGATGCCAGGTATCAAACTGGGGTCCGTTCTGTGTTGGCTGCGTACAAGGCAAATGCTTACTGCTGTGCTCTTGCTCAGGCCCCATATTAATGTCATTTTTAATGAAGCTTGCATATGATCTCTACATTAAAAAAGTGTTTTGACATAAATTATTCAATATCAGTTCATTTTTATTTAATTATATCCCTTTATACATCTGATGCACAGTTGTTAACAGTTAAATGTATAGGAAATAATGGCACCAACATATACTGTTAAAAAGTTAAAAATGTGGGCCCGGAGAGATAGCACAGCGGCGTTTGCCTTGCAATCAGCCGATCCAGGACCTAAGGTGGTTGTTCGAATCCCAGTGTCCCATATGGTCCCCCGTGCCTGCCAGGAGCTATTTCTGAGCAGACAGCCAGGAGTAGCCCCTGAGCACCGCCGGGTGTGGCCCCCCCCAAAAAAAAGTTAAAAATGTAATTAATTAAAAATGTAAATGGAATTGATTGATTTGTAAAATATTTTGTGACTTTCACTATAATTTCTAGTATTATAGATATTATTTAAATATAACATATAATATATTCATTATTATATATTTACAATTAATATCATATTTTACTCTATCATACTATGAATATTATAAATATTAATAATATAATAGTATTAATTTATATAAATATATAAATTTATATATAATGTATTAATATATAGTATAAACAGTATTATAATACTATACAATACTATAAATTATACTATATTTATTATTGTGTATATAATATATATTATTTTATATAATAGGAATATAATTTCTAAAAAATTAATTACTTAAATATGAAATAATATATCATTATGAACCTGAATATTTATTTATGGAAGTCTTATTCACCTTTATTTAATTTTCTGGAACTTTTTCACTTGTCTGACTCAACTCATTATTCACCTTTCCAATTTTCTTTAATTTTGCACATTTGTCTTACCCAAATCCTCAGAGTCTGGCCAAACTATAACTACAACATTTTAAAGCTACAACCAAACTTGGAGATGATCCAAAAATAATGCCTTAAAATAAAATTCCACTGAGATTTTATGATTTCTTTATTTATGCTCAGTTTCTAAACATAGCACAGGGCTCAGGAATAATTATTCTTAATTTATTCTTTTTCTATGACACTGCTACATATTTTAAGACTAGGAAAACTCACCTTTTTTACTTAACAGCAACGCAGATATAAAAAGCACAGTACAGTTGTTTTCTATATGAGAGACCCCTGTGTACCAAATTGATTTGCCTTTTTCTTTATGCATATGAAATGACTCTATGACCTAAAGTCCTTTCGGTTAGGCATGAACATGTCACCGATTGCTGGCTAGAGGAGAAAATAGAAACACATATGAAGCACTCTCTAGAATAGAAGATGAACAGATGAAGAGGCCAGTTCTACCTACTTACTGCTATGCTGAGCCTAAATAACAAGACTGAGATTCATTGGACTAAAGCTATAAGGAAGAATTCTGGGGCTCCTAATTACTCCTTGAACAAAAGCTGTCCACCAATATTAATTTACTATTGAGTAAAAAATAAACTTTTGGAGCTTGTATCATTAAAAGTCAAATTTTGTGATCGGATTTGCTTCTGCAGCATTGTATAATATCTCATTTGATATTTTATTTATTTTTTATTTGTTTATTATGGGGCTTACATCTAGCAGTGCTCAGGGTTCACTTATTATCCACATATGGCTGGGGGATTGAAGCCCTACCTGTTTTTTTTTATTGCTTTGCCCCTAAGGTTTGGTTTCTTATCATCAGACTATTAAATCTAAAATGAAATTAATATTTAGGGAAACTAAATATAGGGAACAATATGTAGCATGAGAAGTCAAATCTGGGTCAGTTGCATGCAAGACAATTTTTTTACCTGCTAAATATAGTATAAATAGTATAAATTATCTATCTAGATTACCTAATTTTTTTCTTTTGTCCATATTAGTGTATTTACATTGGAGTAGCTGAATGTAACTTTTCTTTTTTCTCATATTAATGTATTTACATTAGAGTAGCTGAGTGTAACTTTATTTGCATTTTAAAGATGCTTTGGATACATTTAGAATTACCTACATGCTTATTAGGCATATATATCTGTATAACATATAACATATGTTCTAGGGCATATACAACATATGTTATGCCTAGTAAATATTTATACATATACATGCACATATAAGTATATCTTCTTTTGATTAGTTGCATTTAAACTTAAAATTAAACAAATATAATTAACTAGAAGAAATATTTGAGAACATATGTGAAAAGATGTTCTAATAAAAATTATACAAAGAGTTCTTGTACTCAGTAACATGAAAATCAACCCCATTAAACTGTAGAAAAAGTTTTATTTGGAAATGTCACAAAAATGGAAACTATTAGCAAAATGAAAGACCTACTAATAGCATATGCTTGCTCTTCTTTTAAGAAAGCTTTAAGATTAAAATTATTAATTCATTAAAAACTCATAAAACTCAACAATAACAAAGAAAAAAATAAAAACAAATCAAAAGATTCAAATAGACATTTCTTGAAAAAGACAGACAGATGGCCACAGATACAAAGGCAAATGCTTATTCCCTCTTATTATTTGGGAAATGGAAATCAAACAATGAAATGCGTCTCACAGCTGTGCAAGTGGCTATTATCTAAAAACAAGAAACAACATGTGTTGGAAAAGATTAGAGAGTAGGGAGCTCTTTACATTGCTGGTGGAAATGTGAATTGATGTGGCCATTATGGAAATCAATATGTAGTCTACTATAACAGCTAAAAATAGAAATACAGGTTAGTTCTTTTACTTATGGATATTTATTACAAGAATATAAACACACTAATTCAAAATTATATATATGACCACATATATTTACATGTGTGTGTGTGTGTGTGTGTGTGTGTGTGTGTGTGCGCGCGCGCTTCCAGGTTCATCATAACAGTATATATACAATGCAAAATGTGGAAGAGATCTTTGACCAAGGTGAAGAATCTGAGATCGGGGAGCTGGAGAGATAATTCAGTGAGTTGGTAATTAACTATAATATGACTGACCCATGTTTTATCCCTCGCACCCTATGCAGACCCCAAGAATGATCAGGTGTGACTCCTGAGCACATAGCCAGAACTAAGTTTAAATCACATCTGGGTACGGACCCCAAACCAACCCAAATCAAAACGAAACAAAAAATCTTGGACCAAAACATATGGATTTAAGGCGCATGTTTTTCATTGAGGTGAACCTGGTTCTAACCTATTATACTATGTGGTCTCCCTTGAGACCACTGAGTGTAGCTTTGGAGGTACCTCAGTACCTGGAAATCCCCTAACCAGTCTAGGAGAGTGTTCTAGAAAACTCACAGAACAGGACCACCACAAGTGTAGGCCCTAGAATTGGTACTTAAAAATAAAATTTAATTTTTTTAATTTAATGACAGAATAAAGAATGTTTGGTATATCTAAATTATTGGATCCTAGTCATTTATTTGAAAAGTACAATTCTGGGGTTGGAGGGATAGCTCAGCAGTAGGGCAACCTAGGACAGATCTGGGTTCATTCCCCAGGCATCCCATGTGATCTCCTGAGCTTGCCAGAAGCTATTTCTAAGTGCAGAGTCAAAAGTAACCCTTGACAGCTGCTGGGTGGGGCCCCAAAACCAAACCAAATAAATAAACAAAAACATTTAAAAAAATTAAAATAAAAAACAAAAAGTACAATTCTACCATTTATATTAACACAAATGGATTTGCAAGTTATTGCTTTATTGAAGTAAGAGAAAAACAAATGTGATATGATTTCAGTAATATGTAGTACATAGAATAAAATTGGAAGTAAATGAAATAAACAGACATTTGAGGAGTATAAGGCCAAATTCATGGTCACCAAAAATAAGTGGATAAACTTATCAGCTATGTGATTAAAAAAGGAATTAGACTTTTTCATAGTGAACATCATGCTATTTTTATAATGCTATGTACTTATAATCTTTATACTGTTTTATAACAATTACTTCAATAAATATTTTAAAACAACTTTTATTCATACCAATTTTCTTTATTTTATCTTGAAAGTGTCTTAATTTTATCTTGAAAGCACACATTTTCTAATACTTTTAGTTAGATATATTTTCATTTAAGCCTTCCAAGTTTATCTTTCTAGATCAAAGATGGTGCCTATCAATACAAAGAAAAAGTCCACTTCTTCCTTAGAACAATTTTATTTAGCTATTTGGCACAGTGCTGTTAAGTCTCCTAATTCCAGTTGCATGTTTGTTAGATTCTTTATGCCTGTATTTTATATATTTCATTTAAAATTTTATTTTTAATGTAATTTCTGTTACCTTTGTGTTTAACATTTATATTTCATATATCTCTCATTGTATGTCAACATATTTATTTTCTCTTTGGGATATTCTGTCTTAGTTTGTGTTTGAGATGATTTTCTGTTACATTCTGATTAATTTTCTAAAAATGTTTTCCACTTCCATTTTCAGTTTTTGAATTTCTGATATGTATTGGAATATCTTATGTGCAATAGTCATTGAAATTTGCTTTACATTGATGTATATGCCATTGCTTCTCTTGTTTCAGGATTATTTATATAAGCTGGGTATTTTTAATTTTATCATATTTTATTTTAGTTTTGTATGGTTGTTTTCATGTAACTGCATGTGAATAATACACCCCTTTCACTATTGTTGAAAAGCTTGACAATGTTTTCCTAGACCAGGAGAAACAAATTACTCTGGCTGGAGGAGAAAAGAAGTCGGATTATTTTATCTATTAGTTCAAAATTACCTTCTTCAGAATGAAGGGCAATTGGTTTCATGCATGGTAAAGGAACAGTTTCTTTTTTTGTTTGTTTATGTTATGCAGTGAGCTTATTTTCTCTGAGAATATTAGCTATTTGTCAGGCAAAATGGTAAAGCTGTGACAATTCCAAACCACTGAAAAAAAAAAGCAAGCAAATGAGCCTTGCAATGAAGATACAGAGCCATGAGGAAAATCATAAAACAATTCATTCTTTACTACCTAGAGTCAGAAAACACTTTCTCCTCATCACCTCCTACACAAAACATTAGGAGAACTATTGTAGATGATCATAAATCATATAGAATGCTAAATACTCTAATATGGTAAATCTAAAAAATGTAATTCCACTTAGATGATCACAAATAATAAATTATTAATAATGCATAAGTATTTATAGGTATAAATATATTGTCAACATAAATCATATTTATGAATATAATTATGTTGTACATGTCATATAAACATTTATATACATATTTATATATAGTATTGTATTATTTAAGCTTAGGAAAGGAGGGTAGACAAACACTTTTTACATTTACTTGTCTTCATATGTTTTAATCAAGTTCTTAAATGGCACATGGCATTACCTTTCACTCACGGCAATTTATAGCCAGTGCTCTGAAACATTGTAACTTCCAGACAGTGTTTTGCCCCAAGGCACTGATAGAGAAAGCAAGAATATAATCCCAAGAGTTTTTAGCTACTCATTCTGCCATGCCCTAACATGATTTTTTGCACCATTTCCTGACACAAGACACACACAAGAGCTCATAACACAATCCTAGAGGTTTTGTGTGTATGTGAGTATTGTGTTTCAGTTATGGGTTTTTTTCTCTCTCTACATTAATATTAAAAACATCACAATGTGTGTGATGCTCTCACCCAAAGAAGGCATTATGTGCCTGTTACATTTATGAAGGCGGTGCACAACTGTCATATTGAAATTGATATCAGAAAAAATTAGAACTTATTTCAGGGGACTGAGCAGTGGCCCAGGGGTAAGACATTTACCTTGAACATCCATGCTGACTCCGGATGGACTGCACTTTGATCCCCGGCATCCCATAGGGTCCCCCAAGTTAAGATTGATTTCTGAGTGCATAGCCAGGAGTAACCCCGAGTAACTGGGTGTGGCCCCAAAACCAAAAAAAAAAAAAAGAACAAAAAGAACTTATTTCAATAAAAAAGTTAATGACAGAAACAATTTTTCTCAATTCTATAATTTTCAGATTAAGTTTAATTTTTAAAATATTTCTTTTCAAACCAATGTATTTTCTTTTTACTAGAATATGTTGGTAAATACAGCCAATCTTTATTTTATTTCAAAGAGAAAATAATGGACTAAATTATGAAGTGCTTAGTTGGAGTTAGGATAAGTAATATTTTCTAGAGTTTGACAAAAGTTTTACTCTTCAGAAGCATTAAAGGAATGACAAAATTGACATTATTTGTCAAATAAACTTTGCGTAATGAGATCTGCTAATTTTTTGTCTGTTTGTTTGTTTGGGGGCCATACCCAGTGACGCTCACTGCCTTACATATGCCTTACATAAGCAGTAATGCTGCATATGTATTAACATAATGCATGCAGTGACCATGCAAATGCGATGCAGCATATATATTATGTCTCATGGCACAAACTACAATATACTACTTTTTTAAAATTTTAATCAAAGTGGATCACAAATCTTTCACAGTAATTTGTTAGGTACATAGTGTTAGTGAATCAGGGGCATTCCTACCACCAATATTGTCCTTTTTCCACCCCTTTTCCCAGCATGCATCCCATATCCCCCTCTTTAACCCCCAGGCTGCTAGTATAGGTGGTCCTCTCTGTGTTTAGTATGTTGTGAATTGAGTATTGATTCTGTTGTCATTGGCTTTGGATTTGGTGCTTAAGTTTAAACCTTTTTTTTATTTCTACTTAATGTTCATATGACTGTTTGGTCTTGGTACCCTCCATTATTTCCCCCATTTTTGTGAGGCGGAGCAAGATGGTTCAAGTTGTGTGGTGCTGTTTGAAGGAAAGAGGAAAAAAATAATAAAATAAAATGGGGCAAAAATCGAACAAGAAAAAAATAAGAGGAGTCAGTCTAGAGGCTATATCTATCAGTTTAAGAGCAGAAAGGGAAAAGAAAGAAAAACATAACAAAAAATTAAAAAATAAAATAAAGTAAAAGATAAAAATATCAAACAAAAAACACAAAAAGCACCAGAGAATATAGACAGCAGTCATACAATTACCACGGTCCTGAAATAGAAAACAAAACAAAGCCCAAAAGAAAGGGAAAAAAATAAAACAATAACAGACAACAACAATAACAAAACTTAAAAAGAAAAAAATTGATTTGTGCTTTTCTTTTTTTTTTTCTCGCATAGGCATAGTAAATATTGGGGAGATTAGAAAGGGAATTCCTTGGCCTAAGAGATACAGGGCTTCTCTGCCCTTGAAGTATACTATCATGGGAATAACTTTTCACTTGATCTTAGCCAAAAAGCCGAGAAGTGGTGGGGAATAACATTTAATATGACAACTATAACTATGGCTTATTTTTGTAGTAAGAGTTACAATATATTTTGAGAATTCAATCTCTATGGCATTCTTTATAAAGGCATTTTTTATCATGTTATAAATGAATCCCTCTACTTTTAATTCTAGGTCAAAACAAAAACGCAAGTCATATGAAGCTGGTTTTAAACTCAAGGTTGTGTTTAAGAACAGAAGAAAGCAATAACAGTATTGCAAGTGGAGAATTTTGTGTTGATAAAAAAACAAGTGAGGGAATGATGGAAAAGGAAAGCCAACTTGGAAAAGATTCCAAAGGCAAAAAAAAGCTTGAGGTGGTTTAACAACTTTATATGAGTTCTAGAGACTGAACTGCATAAATGGGTTATGGATTGTTGTCAGAATGCTTACTGTGTAACGTCGATGAGAATTAGCTTACGTGAACTTCACATGGCTAAAGATGAAAAATTAAAAACACCAGGCATTGAAAATTCTGTTGCATTAGCAGGATGGTGTGCCCACTTCAATAATAGGTATGGCCTAGGTTTACAGCAAAGAACAAAGATTTCAAAGAAGTTGCCAAAAGACCAGGTTGAAAAAAATGATATTATTCTATTCATTTATCATAAAACAAAGAAGGATTCATTACTATGACCTGGGAGATATTGGGAATATGGATGAAACAGCTATCATCTTTGATCTTCCAATCAACAGAAATATGGCAAGTTTGGGAGAGAAAACTAGTATTTTATTTAGAATCACAGGAAACGAAAAACACCATATTACACTTGTTCTTTCATGTTTGGCTAATGAAACTAAGCTGAGGCCTGTCATTATTTTTAAAAGAAAGACCTTGCCTAAAAAGATCAATTACATTGCAGCACATGAAAAAGGCTGGATGGATGAGGACAGAACAAAAGAATGGCTGGAAAAAGATTTGGAAGCCATGACCAGGAGGAGCAACCTTGAAGAAACAAATCATTGTTGCTGGTTTGGGATATGTTCAAAGCTCACATATTCGATGACATAAAAAACCTGGCAAAATCATCTCAGGTTACTTTGGCCGTTTTTCCTGTTGGGTTTACAGAAGTATTGCAGTCCCCAGGTAAATAAACCCTTTAAAGACATTTGCAAAAGATGTGGCTTGAATGGATGTTATCTGTTCAAGCGGAACTGACAAAAGTCAAAAATCTAAAGAAGAATGACTTAGAACTGATAACAAAGTGTGTTCATGATGCATGGGAAAATATTTCAGAGGAAATGGGGCAACATGCCTTCAAGAAATGCAGCATTAGTAATGCGATGGATGGCAGTGAAGACTGTGCTTTGTGTTGCAAGTCAGCCCCTGAAGAGGTTGACTGATGGAGAGATGGAGGATGAGGTCTTTCCCCTCCAGCTCGGAGCACTCGTCTGCTACCCTGTTCAGCCTGCATTTCTGAGGTGAAGTGGAGTGTAAACAGCTTGCAGACAGCTAGGCTTGTGGAAATATTAGCTTTATTCAGTGGACAAGACTGATCCAAAGCCTCAGCATCAGTTCCAGCCAAAAGCCCCTCGCCTTCCACAGACCCTTGTTTTTATCCCCCAGAATCAGGTACCATCCAATGGTGGGATCAGGTGCCACCCAATGATGGGAGCAGAATCAGGTACCACCCTAGGGTGGGGGCAGTATGCAAGGTTACACCCTAGGGTAGGGAACAATCACCGATCAGGGTAGGGTCAGTAACATAATAATCCCATTAAATGTTTACATACACAACACTTTGTATAAGACAGACAGCAGTGATGATGATATCTGCGAACTTAATGATTATGACAATGTCTATGCCAATACCCTCACATCAGATACAGCTGACGCTGTTTGGACATACAGATGAGGAGGAGGAGGAATCCAATTTTGAAGGATTTTAACCTTTGCGATTTAGCTTGATTGCCTGTTAAAGTTTTAAAGTTATTGCTGCTAGTTTGCAGTTTTTCTTTAGCAATAAATATTAAAAAACATTCAACCTACTGATTCCCCAATCATTGTAATTGTTTTGGGTATATATTTGTATTTTTGAAATTAACCAGTGGCTGCTGCATTTTTCACCTTAGCTTATACTCGAGTCACTAAGTTTTCTCAGGTTTTAGGATAAAATTAGGGGGGTTAGCTTATACACGTCAGCTTATACTAGACTATATAAAGTATATAGATATAATATATAGAGAAACCCAGGAGGTTATTCACTCAGGCTACTTCATAATATTTTGATATAAAATTATTTTTTTCATCTTTGGCTGGATTGGAATGATATCTCAAATCCTTATTTTTTTGGAAAATAAAATACTTCAAGTTTGTAAATATAATAAAAAATAACAGTAACTTAATACATACTCAAATGACAGTTTTTCTTACACAATGTATGCTTAATAAAAATACATTTTTACATTTGTTTTTATTTTTTCCTTTTATTTAAACATTATGATTACAAAGTTGTTCATAACGAATTTTTAGTCTTACAATGCACACACACTTCACCCATGAATATTTCACACCAACAATTCCCTGAATTCCTTCCCATCTTCCCCTTTACTTCTCTCTCTCTTTTTCTCTCTCTTTCTACCTTTCTCTCTGTCCCTTTTTTCTTTTTAGACACTGTGGATTGCACTATTTTTAATGGAGGGGTCATGCATTATAAATGAGGCTGATAAGATCAGATCTAAAGATATAGAAGTCACTGGTGAGGTCAGAGTCACTGGGAGGTCAGAGTCGCTGGATGTCAAAGTCACTGGTGAGGCTGGAACTCAGGTGAATAAAACACTCACAAAGAAGTGTCCACCAGCCCCTTCAGAAGAGTAACTCAGTTTATTTTAGGTAGGAAAGAGATATTAATATTAGGAGAGAGTAAGGTGGAGAGTAAAGTGTGGAATGTGTGTCAGTCAATTGGGTAGAATGTGAGAGAGGTGTGTGTGTTTGTGTTTAGGGAGACAGGGCAAGGGAATTAGGGTAAACCAGATGTGTGCACTAGATGTTAAAAAAAAAGGTGTGTGGAACCCAGACATAGAACTAAATCAGCTCCCTGCAACAGCACCAGTAACCAAACTTCCTCTGGGAAATTCCTAATACAGCTCTGGTACCAACATGCACCAGTTCTGATATGACATCCTGACAATGAGGAAATGGCAACAACTTGATCTAAAAGCAGGTTATCTCATCACCTAAAATTAAGATAAAATCCGAAGACACGTTGTCCTTTGATTTGTGCAAAAACCAATATTGCTAACTACAGACTGGCTTTGACAACCATGACTGGGCAAAACTTATACTGGGACAAATAAAAAAGACCCTAGACTAGGCATTAGCCTAGGATTTGTACAAAAATCAAGATCTCTAATTCCAGAGGTCTGACTTTGACAATTGTGACTGAGCAGAACTTCTGGAACCAAAATGAAAGACTCTATGCTATTCTTCATCCTAGGATTTGTGCAAAAACTTAGACCACTAATTACAGAAGACTAATTACAACAACAGTGATGGAATAGAACTTCTGGAACATAAGGAAGAATCTATCCTAGGCTTCAACCTATGACCTGTGCAAATACCAAGATCTCTAGTTACAGAGGCCTGATATCATCATCCACAACTAAGTGGAAAGTTTCCTGGCACCATAAACAGACCTTGGGGTGTGAAAATGAGCATGTAGGGAGCCCGTAGTTGTTCCCATGACAGTACGCTTCAAGGGCAGAAAACCCTGTATATCTTAGGCCAATGGCATCCCATTTACAATTTGCCCAAAACTTACTGTGCCTACGCAAAGAAAAAAAATAGGAAGGAAAAAAATGCATAAAATCTTGCCACACCAGCCCTCCTTAGTTTTTTGTTTTGTTTTGTTTTGTTTTGTTTCCTTCTCTTGGTTATTTGGTTGTTGTTTTTGTTGCTGTTGTTGCTGATGTGCCTTTTTGTAGTTGCTGGTTTTGTTTTTTGTTTTGTTTTTGTTGTTTTTCTTTTTTCCCTTTCTTCTTTTGATGTGATATTTATAACCTCTAGTCTAGACAAACTTCTCCCAATTTTTTCTCTCTTTATTCTTTTCTTTTTTTTTTTCAAACAGAATCACATAACTTGAATCATCTTGTTCTGCCTCATAAATTGAGGGGGAAAAATGGATGGTACCAGGACCAAACAGTTATATGGTCATTGAGTAGAAATAAAAAATGATCAGACTTAAGCAGCAAACCCAAAGTCAATGACATATCCAATCTACAACATGCTATACACAGAGGGGACCAGTTACACTAACAGTCTGAGCGGGTGGGGGGGGGAATGCAAAGGAGGGAGATATAGGATGCATGTTGGGTATAGGGGTAGAAGGAGGATAACATTGGTGGTGGGAATGCCCCTGATTCATTGTCACTATGTACCTTAAATATTACTGTGAAAGACTCGTAATTCACTTTGTTCACAATAAAAATTAAAAAAAAAAAGAATGTGTGCTTAAAGTGATTAGCTACAGTGCATATCACTTTATCTCCATCCAACACCCAGTTATTGTTGCAAATAATCATTTCCAAGTATCGTTATAATCATCCCTTTTTTGCCAATAGTGAGCTGCTCCACCATTTATGATAAGCTTTCTACCATGGAACTGGTCCTCCTGGCTCTCCTCTCTATTGTCTCTTGATATTACTACCATACTACCTTTTATTTGAAAAATTTGCTCTAAGTGTTAAACTGGAACAACAAGAATCTGTCATAGACCCAGAAAATGTATAGAAAACTTTCCTACAGGATCCCATGTATATAGCAAAGATAATTCTATCTGTAGAATTCTTGAGTAGAAGATTTTGTTCAAGAAACAAATAAGCATTTTCCTAGAAAGCTTCTCAAGGTAAATTTAAGAAAAATTTTATGAATGAAAGAAATAGTATGAGTTGAAGCTTTCCAATAAAAAATTTAAATATTTTCTATTCGAACATAGAGAACCTTGATACATTAAAAGACTAGGGCAAGTTTGAGACTTTTATAGACTATAGAGTCATGTCTACTGCCCTGAAGAAAGCCATATATCTCCATTTAATAATCCATTTTCTACAAGCCTTGGGATTTCAGATAAATTTAAATAGATCTTTTGATTTTTTTTCAGACAGAATTAGAGAACCTCTGATTTATGGGCCACTCAAACTTCTACCTATAATAATGTAATGACAAAATAGGAGACAATTTTAGATTAATGTCAGCTAAGATTACAGTTAAGACTCATGCTCAATTGGGTCTTGTCTGTGTGAGATGTTCTTTGTAGCTTTGTTTTATCAATGTATCAAACAGCACTTGTATTTTACAGAACCTTTCAACATTTATTACTCTTTCAAAGGAAAAAAATATAAAACTTGAAAAAGTTTTGTGCACTGAAATAAACCTCAAACTAAAGGTTAAAAATATAAAATCAAAATATTATTCTGTCTCATTTTCTATCCACCCTGGTATATTTCTTTGGCTTCTAATGTCAGGAATCTTCAAAAAATGTTCTCCTGAGGTTCAGATTTAACCCAGCATCTTAGCTATGTTTCCAGCCTGATTCTGCTAGTCTTTTAATTTTATTAGATATTTAAAAACACAATAGACTGCATATTAATTACAAAAAATCTAGTCACTATGAAATTTTGGAAAATTTGTTTTCAATGAAAATGCAAACACAAAAATACAATACAAAAACCCCTTTCTCACACCTATATTCATAGCAGTGTTATTTACAATAGCCAGACTCTGGAAACAACCTAGATGCCCCTCAATAGATGAATGGCTAAAGAAACTGTGGTATATATATACAATGGAATATTATGCAGCCATCAGAAGAGATGAAGTCATGAAACTTTCCTATACATGGCTGTATATGGAATCTATTATGCTGAGTGAAATGAGTCAGAGAGAGAGAAATAAATAGAGAATAATCTCACTCATCTATGGGTTTTAAAAAAAATAAAAGACATTTTTGCAATAATTCTCAGAAACAAAAGATAGAAGTGCTAGGAGGTCCAGCTCACGGCATGAAGCTCACCATAAAGAGTGATAAGTGCAGTTAGAGAAATAATTACACTGAGAACCATCTTAACAAAATGTGAATAAATGAGGGAAGTAGAAAGCCTGTCTAGAGCACAGACCAGGGTGGGGTGGGGAGAAGGGACACTTGAGACAGTGGAGATATGAATATTGTGCTGGAGAAGAGTTTTTTTTTAAAGCATCTATAAAAAATAAAAAAATAGAATGAAAATAGAAAGAAAAACTAAAAAAAATGAAGAGAAGAAAAAAGAAAGAAAAGAACCCAGTAGCAAGTATATTTTTGAAAATTATTTTATCTCCTATGAAGTTATTAATACAATAGCAGGTTTAAAAAGCTCTTCTGAAGCCTAAGCCAAGTCACTATGAAAAGTGTTCAGGATGTAAGGCCCCACTGCAATATAAAATGTATGCGTTCCTATCTCTATTAGATAAGAACTTGTTCATACACATAGATTTTTCCCATTCTAATGTGCCTATGCAAAAAGAAACAATGCCACAAAGTTCTACTGGTGCATATGGGTCAGAGGTAACAAGCACAACAATCTCTATAACCTGGTTCTAACATGAACTCTAAACACTGGCGAAACTTCTCTACTAGAATTCCCTCCTAAACAGATCCCCCCAAATGGGGAAAATTGCAGTTACATAAGAAGATATGCAATAGAGTTATACCTATTAAGGACATACATCTAAAGCAATATCAAAGGATATATATGTCCCTTTTAAGTCTTTTGAAATAGTCCGGGGAGGGGTAAAATCCGGAGCACAGCTGCAGCCTGTGATGTGGTCTTGTGAAGTCTAAAAATGGCTCTCAGTATTCACATATCTGGAAATGTCCTTGAGACAGGGGCCTCTCAGAAACCGAATCTGATAGCAAGTAAAAGTCTACAGTGAAGGGAGGTGGGAGAAAAGGGGCCACCAAGAGTAAATCGGTAGCAGTGGCTTCTTCTTGGGCTTAGAATCTATCTTTTCACTTTTGGGAGCTGGTTAGCAGCTGGAAGGGGTGGGGGGAATGTTCTACTTTGTGAGGAGTTAAAAACTGAGGGTAAAAAGGGTTAAATGGGAGGAATAGCAAATGGAGGGGGTGAATGGCTAGAAAAAATTTGTAAGGTGGTAAGGAGAAGGAGGGGTTATATATGACAGGGGTAAGGAAGGAAAATATACAATATACAATATAAACATTATATATTACAGACATACATTAGACAGACATTAAGATGACCAACACATACACTCATGCGCACACATGGACACTGAGGATTGCAATCCATGGGTTGCAATCGAAAAACTGATTGAGGTGAAATAGGACACAATGCTTACAGTATAAAGCCAGAAAATCAGATGGAAAGGTTTTCCATTTTCTAGGCCAATCATGATTGGTGAGAGTAAACTTTACCCATGAAGAAAGGCTTCATGGGTTAGATTGTGTGTAGAGCATTCTTAAAAACAATCATAATTTTTCAAGTCTAGAAAACTAAGTGATATAGTAATGAGCACTGTAAGAGGAGTATACCATGAAATTTTGTCTAGCAGGTCTTGACCATTCAATTTTCATTCCTAAAAGCAATCTAAAATTATGAGCATTATGGCATAATGGTAAACTACCTACTATTGAAAACAAATTACAATAACATCTTTAATGAATGGGCTCTGTAACAGGAGTTCGTGGCCTGTAGTTGCATATTCCATTGCTATCTGTGGACATAAATGCGACTTTCTGGGGACCCCGGCCAGCAGGGTGAAGGGGATGAATGCCGCAACTTATTCGTGGGTTCACTGAAGCCGAACCGATCCGACATATCTATGGGAAAAATCTGTAGAGGTTAGAAAGAAGGCCTAAGTCTTTTATCTGATCAAAGGCGATTTATTAAGCAGGCAAGCGCTTATATATATTTTTTACACAAGGGGAAGTATGTCTCAAAAACTATTGGTCATTTCAAACCATCTTTTATCCAATTATATTCCAAGCATGGGCACATAACCAAAAATGAATAAAGGTACTAAACATTAAACTTATGGGGCATACAAGCATTGGTCAATTCAAACAAGCTTTTCACCAATTATATGCTTACTACAGGTATTTGGCCAAAAAGGGAAAAAGGATAGAGTATGTTTTGTTAAGCACAGCCCAAAGGAGGTGGGAAAGGAAAAAAAGGGGGAGGCATGACTCAATGACTGATCCTAGCAATCTTTAGCTCGACCGGAATCAGAGACATATAAGGAAATATTATCTTATCCCTGGCCTCATGGCCCTGTGGTTAGTACAAGGGGCTATGTTGTTGCAAGATTTCCTATTTGCTCATGGGCTAAGAACCTGCCGACAGTCACGTATGCAGCTCAGTGGAACTTTCCACAGAGATAAAGGCTAAGGTTGATAGCATTCATTTTGTGCAGGCTAGAGCAGTCTCCCACATCTCCCCCTTCTCTGTATAATAAAATGAAAAGTTTGGGTGAAGGGCCTGTCTTAGGTTGCGGTAATGGGCTTCCAGTTCTGGACGTGACTGAGTTTCCAAATTATTTGAAGTCACGTTTGCCCCCAGACACTGGCATTAGGCTATCCCCGTCGTAGGCACCTCCACAGCCTGGAGCAGAGTGAGCGACATCGCTCAGCCAGCTGTTCAAACTCTGCAAAACTTAGGGGTTGAAACCCTTGCTCACCGGCAGATTGAGTGTGCGTAGGGTCCTGAGTGGAGAGTTGCTGGTAGTGCACTTGCACGGAGCGAGCGTTTGGTGGCTTCCAATGGAATAACATTCAAAGCCCAGATATAAATCTTCACATATAATCAGCTAGTTTATGACAAAGAAAAAAAATGTCAAGATCTTGGAGTGGAGAGAATAAAACCTCTTTAAGCAGTACAGGCAACACAAATTTGTACATTGTGGAAAGATTAATATAGTACATAAGGAGGGAGAAGGGAATCTGTTCATAAATTTTACTGAAAATTCACCTGACATATATTCTTAGTGCTTATTTTATTTTATTTTTGATTACAAGGACCCCAAATCACAGAAGGCTAAATAGTTGTAAAATCTTAGAATTGTATAAATAATCTATCAAATAAAGAAAATAAGTTTATTACTTCCAATGACACTTAAAGTGCATGATAATTTCCTTAATAATATACTTTGTAGGAGGCCAGAGTGATAGCAAAGCAGTAAGGCATTTGCCGAGCATGTGGCCAACACAGGATGGATCCCAGCATCCCATATGGTCCCCCAAGCCTGCCACGACAGGTGCGACTTCTGAACAGAGACAGGAGTAACTCCTGTGTCCTGCTGGGTGTGACCCAAAAACTAGAATCATGGATAATATATTCTCTCCTCGTAACTTTCCTAAATACATGAAACTGAATAATGCTGACTGTGATGATAAACTAAAGTCCTTCTCAACTATTTAATGCAGAGGATACTTAGTAATTTACTTCAATTACACATTATGTATAAGAATTTATATAAAATTAAAATTTTCTTTTTACAATTGTATCTGCTGTGGAGAACCTGGTTATGGTAAATTCAAGGTAGTAACTCCTGTAGCAGAATTGTGCTCAAAATCTACATTCATTAAAGTCATATGGTTCAATTCATTTAAAATATATTATTTTATAAAGCTTGCCACAAAGAGAGGTGAGTGCAAAGAAATAACTACACTAACAACTATCATGAAAATGGTAGTGAGTGAAAGAATGCCTATCTCTAATAGAGGCAAGAAATGGGAGAGAAGGGAGATGGGGGCTTTGGTGGTGGTGAGGGGTGAAGTTTTTATAACCAAAACCAACTATAAACATCTTTGTGATTATAGTGCTTAAATAAAGATGTTATTAAAAAAGAAACGGAGTGGAGGAGAACATGAAATATATTATTTTGAGTAGTTTAGTTGGGATAATTTTAGGTTATCATGATAATTTTTGATGTGAAAAATGAGTTAAATATTACAACATATGATACAGATAAAAGTTTAGATGATAAACTTAGTAATATTCTGGTATAAAAATGTTTTATGGTCTGGGGTGTAACTCAGTGATAGTGCAATTTGCTTTGTATGTGTGAAATACTGGGTTTGATCCTGATACATGCACACACACAGATATACACACACATGGATTATATCTCTTAAGCTACCTGTAAATTCAATTTATACAGTCAGCTTTCAAAATATGCTTAATAATTTATGTTCAAAAACATCCATCATATGTGAAAAACAAATTAGTTCAAGAGCTCCCTAGCTTGTACTTCATCTGCTGGTGAAGAGCCTGTTGGATCAATTTCCTGTGGGTGGTTTGCAGAAGACCATCCTCCTAAATCCCTAGCATCATTGGATCTCCTCCAGAATCAGCCTTCAGTTAAGCAGGAAGGAGAATTAATGCAGAGGCTCTCTACAACTCCAACGCTCTGAGTTATTTAGTCACTGCTCGGGCTCTGCCCAGGACAATCAGAGCAGTGACTCATCTCTGGGTGAGCTGCTGTGGACCCTGGTGGGATGAAAGTTTAATTATACTCTGTCTTTTTCACAGCAGGAACAACCTGTATATATAGAGAGCTGAGATCATATTTGATCTACTGACCTAAAGTTAAAAAAAACTTCTAACATGAATTGCTGAATCATGAAGTTTATAGTGTCTCCTTTTTACATTTTTTTTGTTGTTGTTGGAAGTTGAGACCTTGTGTTCAATAACTTCCAATAATTTTTACTCTCTCTCTCTCTTTTTTTTTTTTTTTGGTTTTCGGGCCACACCCATTCAATGCTCAGGGGTTACTCCTGTCTAAGTGCTCAGAAATCGCCCCTGGCTTGGGGGGACCATATGGGACACCAGGAGATCGAACCACGGTCCTGATCCTTGGCTAGCGCTTGCAAGGCAGACACCTTACCTCTAGCGCCACCTCGCCGGCCACTTTACTCTCTTTTTTATGAAACAAGATTGACTTTCTCAACTTCTGTAAACTCACATATAAAGTGATCAAACTTGACTTTAGGTCAATGTAATGACTGATAAGAGACCTCCTAGGTCAAGAAATGCCAATCAATTTCATTTGATATTTTACAGTTTACTTAAATTGATGGTAGGCTACCATGAAAGTATGAACACAGGTTAATTTCCCATCCTAGCATATGTTTTTTCTATACCAAGATTATAATCCATCTGATATCCTCATTGTCTTTGTTTTAAAGCCACACTGGTAATGCTGGGATAAAAATGATATTTCTGGGACCATGCAGTGCTGAAGGTCAAACCTCGTCTCCAGGCATGCAAAGCGTGCACTTGGCCAGTTGATCTAACTCATTAGAAATATTGTCTATTCTCCATGGAGATTGTAATTTAATCCACTGTATTTCATTTTTTTTGTTTTGTTTTGGGTTCTTTTGGCCACACCTGGCTGCACTCGGGGGTTACTCCTGGCTTTATGCTCAGAAATCACTCCTGGCAGGCTGTTGGGACCATATGGCATGCTGGAGATAGAACTTGGGTCCGTCCCAGGTCTGCTAAGTGCAAGGCAAATGTCCTACCACACTGTTATAGCTCCAGCCCGCTGTATTTCAAGTTTTATAGTAATAGCAACAACTTAGATGTATGAGATATTGCCCTAAACATCAGGTATTATTTAAATTCTTGCAAAAACTTAGAAGTAATTTTGGTAGTTAAAATTGAACAAGTCTTACATTTTAGATTATCATGATAATTTTTGATGTGAAAAATGAGTTAAATATTACAACATATGATACAGATAAAAGCTTAGATGATAAACTTAGTGATATTTTGGTATAAAAATGTTTTTTGTGGTCTGGGGTGTAGCTCAGTGTAGCTTAAATTTTTATAAAATTTGTCTATTTCTCTATAACAAGTAAAGGTAGACCACAGAGCAAAATCCAAATGGGATTGAATTTGTGTTTCATGATCTTAATAGTGTAAGCTGCTTTAAAAAATATTTAACTGAATTAAAACTAAAATAGTATTTAGTTTTTTGAAATATATGATTTTTATTAAAACTGAAATTTATTTTCTGTGAATCTAAAGTAATATATTAATTTTTAAAGTATATTAAATATAATCTTTTCTATGTGAGCCAGATCCTGAATAAACTTTTATCAGAATCCATAGTAATTAAGACAATATTCAATACAGCTAAAATGATAAGGTATATCAAAGAGATTTTAGTTTGTATTCAGATGATTTTTTGTCATACACAATTTCATAATACCAATATGCTGATTATTTCTTTTTTTTGTTTCAGATAAAATAAGTTTTAATCTAACAAATGCCCATTTTTGTTCAAAAAATTATGAGGGGTACATAAGTCGTGTTCTTTTTTTTAAGTTTTATTGTGATCATACTGGCTTACATTATTATAGATTATTTCATTATCATAGATTATTTTATACATTGTCAAATGGAGTTCTGATGAATATATTATCCATGCACCCTTAGTTTTTAAGATATTAAGAAGTCTAATTATTTTCATAAGTAGATAGGTGCAGTAACAACAACAGACATATCATTTTAGAATTAGGCCATTTTTACATTAGCTCTAAGCACAGACTTTAGAGCACACTTGAAATGTGGAACTTGTAAAATCACTTAGTAAAAAATGAACTAAGGTGGTATCTATACCCACACATGTAATGGAGAATCCCCCAAAGCATGCTAAAGTGTCCACAAAGGTGGGTGTTTATCTCAGAAACATTTTTAATCCTACCAATTCAATATTTTGGTCATATAACAAGGTATATGTATAACAAATCCCAAAAGATTTAGGAATCTATCCAACTTGACTGCTCCTATATTTATACTCACCAGTCGTCTTCCCTGATTAGTTTGCCCCCTCTATAAAAACTCTCATAGGCACTAAAGTGGAAGTTGGTGGAAGTGAGTACATGGAATCATTAGCCATTTTGATCCATCAGGACAGACAGGCTGAGTTGTTACTTCTGTGCTTGCTTCAGAACACCAAAGAACTCCTGCCCTGAAAGCTTGTGCATCCTTCTCTCTTGCTTTATGTATTAATTCAAGTAAAATAATGACTGTTGAGAAATTATCCCATAAGAATGTGGTGAGAAACAGAAACTAGCGTTTCTCTATTTATATAAGTGTAGGAAGTCCCACATGCTCAGTGTGAGAAAAGTTCTATCAAATACCAATTATGCCTAAGAAAATTTAAAGACAACCCTTCCACATACCCAGTCTTAAACCTGGGGAATTGTGTGTTTACATCTAATTGCTTGCAGGCACAGAACTGGGGACTGAGCTGAATTTACACGATCAACCAAAGGAGCTTTAAGGATGTATGTGCTGAAGCAATAGGATACTGCTCTATGGATATCTCAACATTGCCTACAATTCTTTAAACCATTCTCGCCAAATATTTGTTTAATTATTTTATTCATGCCACCCCAACTTAGCCATGTGACTTACTGCATTTTGTATTTGTTGTATGCAAGAAGAAAAAAAAGAGAAAGCATATAATTTGGCTATCTTCATTACTATTTCATTTTAATTGTGTAACAATTTAATCGTGACATGGGCTAGCAAGAGAGTTCTCTAAGTGGTACCTGGGTAAAGCAGATTATGAGTTTCCTCTAAGCTGTTTGCTTATTCTTGTCATCCCTTTTTGATTATTCCAATGCTTAAAATTTGGATATAAAAGTGTATTCTTTGGGGGCTGGAGAGATAACATGGAGGTAGGGCGTTTGCCTTTCATGCAGAAGGACAGTGGTTCGAATCCCGGCATCCCATATAATCCCCTGTGCCTGCCAGGGGCGATTTCTGAGCATAGAGCCAGGAGTAACCCCTGAGCGCTACTGGGTATGCCCCTGCCCCCCCCCCAAAAAAAAAACAGCAGCTAGAATTTCGGCATCCCATATAATCCCCTGTGCCTGCCAGGGGCGATTTCTGAGCATAGAGCCAGGAGTAACCCCTGAGCGTTACTGGGCATGCCCCTGCCCCCCCCCAAAAAAAAAACAGCAGCTAGATGCTTCTTGCAAAAGAAAGGAAAGAAAGAAAGGAAGGAAGGAAGGAAGGAAGGAAGAAAGAAAGAAAGAAAGAAAGAAAGAAAGAAAGAAAGAAAGAAAGAAAGAAAGAAAGAAAGAAAGAAAGAAAGAAAGAAAGAAAGAAAGAAAGGAAGGAAGGAAGGAAGGAAGGAAGGAAGGAAGGAAGGAAGGAAGGAAGGAAGGAAGGAAGGAAGGAAGGAAGGAAGGAAGAAAGAAAGAAAGAAAGAAAGAAAGAAGGAAGGAAGGAAGGAAGGAAGGAAGAAAGAAAGAAAGAAAGAAGGAAAGAAGGAAGGAAGGAAGGAAAGAAAAAATAAAGAAAAAGAAAAAAGGAAAGAAAGGAAAAAAGAAAGAAAAAGAAAAACAAAGAATAAAAGAAAAAAGGAAAGAAAAAAGAAAAAGAAGAAAAAAGAAGAAAAGAGAGAAAAGAAAAGAAAAAGGAAAAAGAAAAAACAAAGAATGAGAGAAAGAACAAAGAACAAAGAGAAAGAAAAAAGAAAGAGAAAAGGAAAGAGAATGAAATAAAGAAAAAGAACAAAGAAGAAAAGAAAGGAAGGAAGAAGAAAGAAAGAAAGAGAGAAAGAAAGAAAGAAAGAAAGAAAGAAAGAAAGAAAGAAAGAAAGAAAGAAAGAAAGAAAGAAAGAAAGAAAGAAAGAAAGAAAAATGCTGTGCAGATTATCTAAAAACAAGAACAGAAGCATTGTTGAAGTCAATGAAGTCAAATTGTGCCTTTGATGCCTTTGATGTTGTTTAAGCTGCCTTCCCCTCTGCTATTCCATTCCTCCATCTCCTCATTATCTACCCACATGGATGGTGACAACCACTTACTGTCCTTCAAGGGAGAGAAGAACAGTGTGGACTGGCAATGGGAGTTCCCAGGAGAATGGAGGTAGTAGCTACCCTGAAAATCAACTGTCAAGGCAAGCTGGATCCAGATGACACATGGTGCTAACAGGCTCAGTTCCATCCTCTTATGCTCAGTGTGCTACAAATGCTGACTAGGCTAGTAAGATCACCCAAAGAAAAATATTTGTAGAAATTATATTTTGGGATAATTTCTAAACACTGATTAAAAATTTTTTTTTTCTTTCTAAAACCAGTGAGGGATTGAGAGACTGGAACAGGATAATGAAGTAGGAAAGTGCTTATTCATGAGACATTTGGATCAAGCTCCAATTGGATCAATTACTCCTAGTAAGAGCAGAGAGGTACATTGAGAGTAGAAGAGTAGAATTTTCTTTTCCTTTTTTTTTTTTTAACCAAAAGCAAGATTTATAAATTTGATTAACACCAGTGATCAAAAGAAAAATCTTAACAACTCAAGAACTCCCATTTTGGGCAGAAGAACAAGATTGAGAATGACATCAGAAACATGTAAACAAGAGGAAAATGCAGAGATATCTTTAAAGAACTGGAAGGGGAGTCTTGACAATCTAAAATTCATTACCCAGTGAAAACATTTTTCAAAAGATAAATGGTAAATACTCTTATTCATACATTCTAAAGTTGAAAGAATTCACTACCAACACACATGCCTTTAATGAAATGCTCAAGTTCTTCAAACAAGAGAAAATGACATCAGAAGAAAATCAATCCACACAGGAATTAAGAGCAGTTGGAAACAACTATAAGTTGTCGAGGCATATTCAGGTAAATCAGTTGATACCTGAACTGAACTATGAATTGTGTGGGGGTTTTTGTGGACAGATGGCATGAACTTACAGGAGCAATAAATATAGGAAGGCACTATATGTAGTTGTGTAATTTTTCTAATAATATTTCTCTAGTTTTTAAAAAAATTCAACATATTTTTATATACAGAAAACAATCTATGTAATATACATTATATAAAAATGATAAAATAATATATGAAATTTTGGGGTAAGGTTTTTAGTCATTGGAAACCTATTAAGTTTTAAGGATCTCAAAAGTTATAAGCAGTTTTTAACAATTCTTTTCTTTTCTCCTAGTCCTGAGCTCTGACTCCAGCTATGAGGGAGACTCTTTATACCAAGCTCCATCAGGGCCTTTGAGAGATGTTGTTTCCTTTCTAAGAGTGCCTTATGCCAATTTTAAAGGTAAACAACAAAAACAGAATGATTGCTTGCAAATACTTCAAAGAGTGCTGATCATCTAAGAAAATGACTCTGGAGACTCTAAGTTTGATTACAAAGTTACTTCAGTGGCTTCAAACATTTTTGGAACTCCTCTAGACTTTTGTTGAAAAAGACAAACCACCTAATAAATTCAATTTTATTAACTGATGGTCACCCCTGGCCTTTTCGAAATATTTGAGTGCATTGAGGAAAAGTTAGAAAATGGATGCATTTCATAACCTCTTTAAATTCTGGGTATAGCATTTTCATTCACAGTTCTTACCAGTTTCTAAAGTTTTTTGAAGCCGAATTTCTCAATTCAAGTATTCATGAACTGTTCATTGAATTTCAACAAGGAGCTCATGAATTGTTCAATGTCTGCAAGATTGATTAAATAACATCTAGACCATTTCCATAGAAATGGGCTTATTTTACTACTAACTTCAGTATTTTCACATGACAACTCCCCTCCAAAAAGTTTTAAAAACCCATGAAGAGGTACAGTTCAGGAATTTTTTTAAAGATTCAGAAAATTAGAATATCAATCTGAAGTGAAAACTGACCTAGAGAATTGTGTAAATTTCAAAAGGAATGGAATGCAGAAATCAAAAAAGATTATAGTTAAAAATAAAATAGGAATGGGGCTAGAGAGAGAATGTAGCGGGTAAGGTGCTTGCCCTGCACACATCTAACCCAGGTTCTATTTCCTACATTCTATAAGGGCTCCAGAGTACTGCCAGGAATAATTCCTTAATACAGAGCCATGAGTGACTTCTAAATTTCACCAGGAGTAATCAAAAACTAATAAATTAATAATAAAATAAAATTGTAGTTTGGCTATATGAAGCATGGGATAAAAATTAAATGTAATTTTCAAGTTGCAGGTGAATAACATCCACAACAATTAAAATGAACACCTTTAATTAAAAAATCAAACATAAATTGACTTTTTAAAAAAATGTTATTTTACCACTTGTAAGAAATTAAAGATTGATCCATACCTCACACCTTACACAAAAGTCAACTCAGAATGATTAAAGACCTTGGAATAAGACCTGAAGCCATGAAGTTCATTGAGGAAAATATAGGCAGAACACTTCAAGACTTATACCTCAAAGCAGTCTTTGATGATAGAATGTCAATAGCAAGAGCTATAGTATCAAACCTAAATAAATAGGACTACATCAAACTAAAAAGTTTCTGTATGGCAAAAAAAAAGCATGGACTAAAACTAGAAAACAGCTAATGGAATGGGCAAAATTTTTGCACTCAACAACACATCAGATAAAGTTTTGATATCTAGGATATACAAAGCACTCACAAAGGTTAGCTCCACAAAATCTAAAAAAAAAAACACACATAAAAATGGGAAGAAGAAGAAATGAACAGACACTCTCTGAGGAAGTCCATCAGATGGCTAACAGATACATAAAATCGTATACATCATCACTTATCATTAGGGAAATACAAATCAATGAGGTACCATTTTACACCAATGAGTATGGCACATATCAAAAGTAATGGAAATAATCTCTGTTGGTGTAGCTGTGGTAAGAAATGAAATATCATCCACTGCTGGTGGGAATGCTGCCTGCTCCAACCCTGTGGAAAACAGTATGGAGGGTTCTCAGTTAATTCAAAATTGAACTGCCATATGACACAGCAATTGCTCTCTTGGGTACTATTCTCAGGATAGAAAGTCATTCATCCAAAAGTATGTATTCACATATCTATTCATTGCAGTACTCGGTACAATAGCTAAGACTTGGTTGGAATCAACCTGGATGTCCAACAACAAATGAGTGGACCATGAAGATGTTATACATATACACAATGGGCTATTACATACAGTAAGAAATGATAATTTGCAGCAACCTGGATGGAGCTAGAAAATATTATGTTAAATGAAGTAAGCCAGAAAAAGAAGAATAAATACAGAATGACATCACTTCTATGTGGTATTTAGAATAACTCCATGAAGAAACACAATGGTCTAAACAAGGGTAGATACTCTGAACACCCTAGGTACCAGTGCATAGCAAGGAGAAGGGAACAAATCAAATGGAAGAGAAGAAACACAAAGCCTATACTTTCTTTTATAGTACAAAGAAACCTGCAACAACGAAAACAGCTGTTTAGATTAAACAGGTGTTCAATCTATGTCTCACTACAAAGGCCTATAATGTTCTAATTCTGGTCCACAGAATATGATTAGAAGCTAGAGACTCTTACAGCAGTGCTCCTATCAGTATGCTTTAGTGCATTAATTTTATTATGTATAAAATAACTCAACCTCTTTACCCACAGATTTTCTTAAAGACATAGGTTGGACACCCTAATTTCACAATGCAGTGCTCTATCTTATTAGACTCCAAGTAAATACATTATGACAATGTATTGACAAAATACTCTAATCCATTTTCTTTTGATTATGTCTGCTACTAAGATCTATACTCAAGATTATGACCATACAGACCACTAAAATCGACAAGGTATACCATAGACTTTTGTTACAGGCTCCTCTCATTAAGTATGTTTTCACAAATCAATATTATCTTTATTTTCTTTTTTACTTTATTTTTTTCTTCTATTTCAATTCAAGCTAGGTTACTATTAAATCATAATGCCCACACTGTCAATTTCCTTTAAAGAAAGGAAACTCTTTGCACAAGACATGGTGGATGATACTACTTAGGGCAGACTCCTCTTATAGTGCTTATTATCATATTGTTTAGTAATCTAGACGGGAATTTAATGGTTATCCTAAAATGCCCTGTTGCTCAATTTAACCCCTAGCTTTAAATTATTTAGCAAAGTTCATCCCTGCTATTGATGAAGTGCCTAAAAATTGGAAAACTTTTACCCTCCAATGTGCCAGTCCCATTTTTTCATTTCTTTCTTTCTTTCTTTCTTTATTTTTATTTATTTTTTAAGCTCTCTGACCCATCCCATAAGGTTCAGGCCTCCAACTACAACCTATGAATAGATCACTAACTATATCTATAGATATATAACTATCACTATAGATCTATAATTGGGTGTTAGTGTGTAAACAGTGGATTTCTCTGTGTTTACCTAATTTGTATTATAAATAATCACTGTCTATATTGTGTATAGCCTGTCTTATATATTTTCCCTCAATCCCCAATTCACTGCCCTGTAAAACTCCTTCTATCCTCTCAGATCCTCAAACCTGATCCATTATTTCTATATATTTATCCCTCTTTATTCTCAGTACTAAACTCCTCAGGAACCAAGACTGACCCCCTGCCCCAGTAGCTGCCACCAGGCTACCAGAACAAAAAGATATCCTCTCAAGCCCCCAATCTCTCACCCTGGCAAGAAGTTGCAGCCACTGCTCCTGCTGACTCATTCTATATGGCCCTTTTTCTTCCACCTCCCTTCCATGTAGACTGTTGCTTGCTATCAGATTCATCTCCAAAGGGATCCCCAGCTCAAGGACACTACCTGATCCCTTAATGCTTCAAACCATTTCTCAGACTCCATAGGACCCTGGTGCTGGACAAAAATGTGCACTGGATCTTATTCCCCCTCAGACTATTCAACTATCTCAAAAGAATTAGTGGGGATATCGATATTTGCTTTGTATGTTTATTTCCTTATTTTCTATGTTTATTTTCTTAGTGTGCTTATTTCCACATGTAAAGGTAGCCTCCTCCATCCCCCCCCTTTTATTGCTTAGTAAGAAATTCTAGTAGAAAAGTCTTGCTTGATATAAGAGCTTAGGTCAGAAGCAGGGCATAGAGATTATATAACTTGTCATAATTAACCTTAAAGCGTTAATAATATACTATGACATTACTCCTTTTTGCATAGGCACACTAAAATGAGGAAATCTTAGGTATAGAAATCAGTTCTTAACTAATAGGAATAATAACCCCAAAATTTTATAATGCAAGGGTGTCTTCTACCCTGAACATTTGTCAGGACTCAACTTAGACCTCAAGTGATCCACCATCCAACCTCAAATCTTAGATCCCAACCTTAGAGCTGGCACCATTCTCTGCACCAGCACCAGGAATCAAACTCCCACCCCCCTGGGGAGGCCCTAATACCACCCTGGCACCAAATTGAGTCAGGGTAGGTTCATATGACACCCTGATGACAAGGAAACAGGAACAATCTTGATCTAAGGACAGGTTAGTCTACTTTATCACCTAACTGTGAGATGAAATCAGAACACCCTCTGTCCTAGGATCTGTGCAAAAACCAAGATCACTAATTACAAAGACTGACTACAAAAACCATGACTGAGCAGACTTTCCTGGAGCCATAAAAAGAGACTTTATCCTAGGCTTCCTCCTAGGATCTGTGCCTTTGACAATCGCAGCTGAGAAGAATGTTTAATGGGACCATAAAGAAAGACTTAACATGTTCAGAGTTTGTAGATGATCTCATGACAGTATGCTTTAAGGGTGGAGACACCCTGTATGTTTAGGCCAAGGAAATTTTCTTACTAATTTCCCAGATATTTATGTGCCTATGCAAAAAAAAAACAAAAAAACAAACAAACAAAAAAAAAAACCCAAAATTACAGAAAAAAAGAACTTGCCATATTTCCTCCCCATTTTTTAAATTTTATTTTATTATTTGTTCCCTAAGACTGAGAACAGTGTTAGTTCCTGAGGAGTTAGGAACTGAGGATAAAGAGAGTTAAATAGAAAGAGAAAAAGGATCAGGAACGAGGGGGTCAGAGGATAGAAGGAGTTGAAAGATATATAGGAGGGGCTATATAAATATAGGCAGGGGTTATTTTCAATACAGATTAGGCAAAATTAAAAAAAGTCCACTGCATACACACTAACACCCACTTATAGACAGACATTAGAGATCTATTCATAGGTTGTATTTGAAGGCCTGACCCTTAAAGGATGGGTCAGAGCTCTTAAAAATAAATAAAATAAATAAAAATAGAAGTAAAGAAAATTTTTAAAAAATTAAAAAAATGAAAAAAACCTGGGACCAGACAGTAGAAGGGGAAGGTTTTTCAATTTCTAGACACTTCATCAATTGTATGGGTGAACTTTGCTAAATCAAACTTTCAGGTTTAGATTTTGCATGGAGCATTTTAGAATAGCCATAATTTTCCCATTTAGAGTACTAGACAATATGGGAGTGAGCACTATAAAAGGAGTCTATCCCATTTAGTATCATCTACCATGTCTTGCATATTGGGGTTTCTTTTCTGAAAGGAAACTGACAGTGTAGGCATTACAAGCATACTTTTTTTGTGAGAAATTTTATTTCTTAAAAAATATTCGTTTACTTCATTAGTTTTCTAGAAAAATTAATCTCTTGATTTGCACTTTTTGATGCAATGAAGTTTTTAATTTACTAAAAATGAAACATGAGACCAAGGTCTATTAGAATCCCTTTCAAGTATGAAAAATATAGTTTTATAAGGGAATTGGCAGTAATAACAATAATTAAAAGCTATTCAATGATATATTTATTCAAAGAAAAATTCTCATTGAATATTTTTGAGGCCGACAAGAGTATTATTATAAAAGAAGAAATACATTTTATATAAAGCCATAGAATCCTTAGAGATACAACAAAATGTTAACAGTACATAGTATTAATTTCTTTTTAAAATTTTATTGTTTGATTTATTGATTGATTAATTGGACTTAGGTCACATCCAGTGGTGCTCAGGAGACACTTCTGGCTTGCACTCAGAAATCATCCCTGGAAGTCTGGGGACCATATAGGATTCTGGGAATCAAACTGGATCCTTCCCAGATCAGCCACATGCAATGCAAATGCCTCACTGCTGTATTATCTCCCAGGCCCTCATTATAGTTTTAAATTCTTGAGGGATAGTACAAAAATTAATAGGTTTGAATTTAAACACATATGATTTAAAATATAAAAAATTTTCCAATAATAAGACTATTATTTGTTAATATGTATTCCTGAGCATTCTGAATTTCATATTTTATTTTTACAAAACAGTCATATAAGACTCCTAAAATATATATATAAGACTCCTATAATAAATCAAGAATAGATAGATACTCTTCTATGAAGAACCATCCAATCATATTTAAATGCAAGCCTGAAAAACTTCTCACTATAATCTTGATTGAAAATAGGGAAATTGTAATTCTGATTTTTGAGCCAATAAACCACAAATAAGATATACTGATTTTAGCTTTTAGAAACATAACACTATAGTCCTAAAAAATTGTAAAGCAAGATACTTTTTATTTATTAAAGCTAGACACCAAAGTTCTTCAATAAAAATAAGATTAAAAACTATTTTCTTTGATATAATCAGTACAAAACATAAGTATTAAAATATTTTAATCATTGATGTGATAAAACTATAATGATGACTAGCATGCAAATTTTGAAATATATATATATATATATATATATATATATATATATATATATATATATATGTGTGTGTGTGTGTGTGTGTGTGTGTGTGTGTGTGTGTGTGTGTGTTCTTTTATTGGATTTTTGGGCCACACTAGGTGACGCTCAGGGGTTACTCTTGGTTATGTGCTCAGAAATCGCTCCTCCTGGCTTGGGGGACCATATGGAACACCAGGGGATTAAACCACAGTCTGCCCTGGATCAGCCATGTGCAAGGCAAATGCCCTACTGCTGCACCATTGCTCCAGCCCCAAATTTTAAGCTATATTAACATAATATGATAAATGAAGAGATATGCCATGATTTGGTAAATAAAAAAAGATCAATCTTGAATGTCTTTTTAAAATAATTTTGTGTTAAAATAATTTTAAGCAGGGCCGGGAAGGTGGCGCTAGAGATAAGGTGACTGCCTTGTAAGCTCTACCAAGGAACGGACCTCGGTTCGATCCCCCGGCGTCCCATATGGTCCCCCCAAGCCAGGGGCGATTTCTGAGCACATAGCCAGAAGTAACCCCTGAGCGTCAAACGGGTGTGGCCCAAAAACCAAAAAAAAAAAAAAAAAATAATTTTAAGCAAATTATCAAACATATCAATTGTTATTTTTTGTGGAATGATCTAGTAAAATATATACAATAAAATATATACAGTTAGCCAAACTATTTTTCTACTATCACAAGCAACTTTTATTTTATTTTTCCCAGAAGAGTTCAAGCTCTGGTTAGCTGAGTATTGACTATTAACAGCAATCAACATAGGAGAATTCACAGAATATATCTTTGCTAAGGATTATTCGTTAGAGAAATTTCAATTTATTTACAGATTAAAGTATAATTCTTAATTTATTGATATTTAAAAATACTCTATTGAGAGAAACTATAATTAGATATTACATTTCTGAAAAGCATTTTATAATGTGGATCAAAATATTTTAATGCTCATAATTTTGAACACTGATTCTTCTTCTTATTTATCCTAAGCATGAATTCAGTAACATGAACACAACTGTTTTAACATTAGTACAACTTATACTAATTTATGAAATATGCATTTTTGAATGTATTTGTTATTAGAATGTAAAACGGTTACAATCATTTGCCAGTTTTCAACAAAACTGATCAAAGAAAGGAAATAAGAAAAATGTGGCAGGTGCTAAAAATTAAGAAAATAGGATTCATCTGTCACATGAAATTTTGAGGAATTTCTTAGTCATTATGCAATTAGAAAGAACTACTTCTATAAAAAAACAGGCAATGGAGAAAGGAATAGATAAGATATAATATCATATCTGGAATGGCTTTGATCTAAGGATCAACTCAAACAATATATTAGGAGTTTAGACTTATAAATAATACAGTTTCAGACTCAGTGCCACGTTAATGTAAAAACAAAATATTTTAAATCTGAAGAAAACTTCTTAGACTTTTTTCTAAAGTGAATTTAACTTAAGAAGACAAATTCTATTAATAACAATAATGAAAAGATAAGATGCATCAGAACTCTACATATTCTTAGTATTCTTAGTATTAAAATTAATACTTAATTAAAAATTAATTAAAATTAAAATTAAATATTCTTAGTATTAAAATCAGATTTCACTATATATCAATGCAGTAGAGAAGAGAATAAAAAGTGTCTTTAAAGCAAAAAGATTATATAATCAGAAAATATTTACTTAATCAGTCTATCGAATTTTTAAAAAAGTTAAAAAGTTAAAGTAAGTTAATTTTTAGATATTAAGAAGTCATTATACATCCTTTAAAATTTATAGAAATAATATCTCAAGGAATTTGCCCTGCTGTGAGATTTGTGACTGGGAGAAGCTGAAGGGACTGTTGGCTTTTTGTATTTCTCTTCTCTGATCTCCTGAAGCTCTCCTTAGAGAACTAGGAAGGGCCAAAAAAACAAAACAAAGCAAAACAAAACAGAACTGTCTCCTGGAGCCACTCAGGCCGAAAGGCCAAGAATGATGGGGTGAGTGAAAACCCACTATCAGGGATGCCTGCCAGAGAGCTGACTCCTTTGTGGTGGAATCCACCCTGCTGTGAGACTGGTGACTGGGAGAAGCTGAAGGGACCTGTTGGCTTTGTGTGTTTCTCTTTTCTGGTCTCCTGAAGGTCTCCTCAGTAGGCTAGGAAGGGCCCCAAAAACTGTCACCAAGAGGCTCCGCTTTGCTTCTCAATCACGCATTCTTTCTAACTAATGAACCCCATCATAACACGCAGAAAAATAAATCATACTACAAGCATTACAACGGGGAAATCTCACAGGCAAACACCATGCACAGAAAATGCAGATGATAGCTCTGATGACCTAAATAATACCAACCATCTGATTAATCTCTCAGATAAGGAGTTTAGAATAGAAATACGGAAGATCCTCATGGAAATAAAAGAAAACAGAGCTCTAGCTGAACAGAACACAAAGACAGTAATTAGAAAACTCCAAACTGAAATAACAGATCTGAAAAAATATGGTAGCTCAACTATAAAACTCAATGGACAGCTTCTCCAACAGGGTAACAGCAGCTGAGGACAGAATTGTGAACTAGAAGATAAAATGCAGAACAACTCCATACAGCAGAAGAGATTGGAAAAGAACCTTAAGACAAACTATCAGACAATGGAAAAAGTATCCAAGGGATGTGAACAGATGAAAATAGAAGTCTTTGGTAAACTCAACAGAAACAATCTAAGAATAATTGGAGTCTCAGAGGCCCAGGAAAGAGATCCCTGGGAAGATTTAACAGTCAAAGGGCATCATCACAGAGGAACTCCCAGAGCTAAAGACTGCATGTAATCAAATCCTGCATGCCCAAAGAGTACCAGCTAAAAGAGACCTGAAGAAAAACACCCAAGACAATCCTAGTCACAATGACTAATCCCAAAGATAAAGAATATTGTAAGCAGCAAGATCAAAAAGGGAAATTACATTCAAATGAGCATCTATAAGATTAACAGCAGACATGTCACAAGAAACTCTCAAGGCCAGAAGACAGTGGTGGGATATTATGGCAAGACTGAATGAAATGGTGCCTCACCTAAAATACTGCACCCCCCAGCCCGACTTACATTCAGGTTTGGTTCAGGTTTGAAGGAAGGATACATAGTTTCAAGGATAAGCAACAGCTCAGAAACTTTACAGATGCAAAACCAGCCTTACAGGAAAAACTGAAAGGTCTACTTTAAGACAAGACAGACCAACAAACACCCAAACTTATACACAAAGATGACATTAAATCCTAGGACAATCATCTGCCTCAATGTCAGTGGACTAAATGCACTAATTAGGAGACAAAGAGTGGCGAAATGGATCAAAAAGATGAACCCAACCTTCTGCTGCCTACAAGAAACACAACTGAATAGTTAGAACAAACATAGATTCAAAATCAAAGGCTGGAAGAAAATTATCCAAGCAAACAACATCCTTAAAAAAGCTGGGCTGATAGGCCCCCTGGGCTGACCACTTAGTTCAGGGGACTGAGATCCCCCCACACCAGGCTGGTCTTCAGGACCACGCCTGGTCAATCGGGCCCTGGGGGGGGTGGGGAGGGAGAAAATTTCTCCATATTCATCCACAAACTACAGAGGCAGGGCTGGGCTCAGAAGACTCCACATGCCAGGACTTCTGGGTGTCTTTGACTGGTATGTTGGGGCCTCTGGGCAGGACAGCTAGCCATAGGCCCCCTGGGCTGACCACTTAGTCCAGGGGACTGAGATCCCCCACACCAGGCGGATCTTCTTCAGGGCCATGCCTGGTTAATCGGGCCCTGGGGGGGTGGGGAGGGAGAGAAATTCCTCCGTATGCATCCACAAATTACAGAACCGTGCGAGGGCGCTGAGTGAATTAAGAGTATTCCTTATCTTTATGTTATGTTTTGCGTATCCAGAATGTCCATTTTTTATTCTTCCCTTTCCCACACCCCTACAAAGCTTATTTTTACTCCTTAACTCTCACCCCTCAAAATAAAATCACTAACCCACATTACTCTTTTTAACTTCAGTACTGCACAATCTTAATCACAGACCAAAGCCGTGCATTGTGTGTAACAACCCCAAACTGTTTCAAGGAACATAAAATGGACACATAATTCTTTAGAATATTTTGTGGTTTTTTCTCTGACAGCTATAAGTCTTACTAAATATTCTCTTATACAGTTACGATTCTAACAACTTTTTATCTTCTCTTTATGAGCTATTCAACAAGGAATTTTGGTGAAAGAATCCCCCAGTTTAATGCTTATGATTGAACCCTGTCATGGGGATTGATGGACTTGTTCTTATGGCCCCCATATGTGCCAATAACACCACATGGCATTGCTTCTTTTTTGCATAGGCACATTAAAATGGGAAAATACTATACATACAAATAAGATCTTATCTAATAGAGATTGGAACACACAAATCTTGTAGTGCAAAGGGGCCTTACACCCTGAACATTGACATAACGACCTGGCACAGGCCTTTGAAGAAAGGGCATCTTTCTTCCCCTGAACTCGGGAAGCCATCCACGAAACATCCAGGTTTGCCTATAACATCACCTGGAAGCAATCCTCTACCACGGAAGACCCTACCACTGCTCAGACATCGACCTGCTCAAAAGAGACTTCCCTTATCACTGAGAGGACTTAACAACAACAATGACCTGCTTATAGGACAGGGCTTCCTGCATTGCCCTGTAATGGTGAGGTGAAACGAGAGGATGCTCCACATCCTGACTTCAATG
This sequence comes from Suncus etruscus, assembly GCF_024139225.1. NCBI lineage: Eukaryota > Metazoa > Chordata > Mammalia > Eulipotyphla > Soricidae > Suncus > Suncus etruscus. The sequence continues at coordinate 70,971,396 of NC_064858.1, forward strand.
TAGGATATGCAGATTCCAGGATCTTTAATACGAAACAGGATACCAACAACAGAAACTGTGTGAAAAATAAAAATGTGTTGGCACTACAGACAATGTCTTGGATTGGACGATCTAGCTTGCCTGGAGTTGGTCTTATGCCAGGAAACTTCAGGGGTAGGGTCTCTTTGTATTTAGGCCAAGGTTATTCCTTTTCATTCCCCTCATATTATGGTGGGCCTATGCAAACAACAATTGCCAGTCTAACACTGTTTTTACTGTGCTCCTTTGACTCTAATCCTTAAAAAAATACCACTTAAAATTTGAGGTTAACTTAAGCTAATATGCATGTACATGGAAATGTAAAAATACTATGCCTCTAATGTTTAAGGAGTTATGTAAGTTTTATGGCTTTAGATTGCCTTGTGTGCTGTTAAGAAATATTATAATGTGTTACAATCTGGGGACTTGAGGGACAAAGTAGTTGTACATGGATTCTGTTTTATTTATCTTAATGTTCTTTGGCTGAAAGTTCAAAGTTAAGATATAAGCAAGGGGACTTCTTCTGAAAATTATGTTATGGGTGATTGTCCTTCCACTGTAATTTTACCTTGTCCTCTTTCTTTGCATCTTTATTCTCATAATTAAAAATAAAATAAAAAAAAGCTGGGCTGGCCATATTAATATCTGATGATACCAACTTTAGACTAAGAAAGGTTGTAAGGGACAAAGATGGACACTTCGTACTAATCAAGGGATATGAGCAACAGGAAGAAATACCACTACTAAACATATATGCACCCAATGAGAGATCAGAAAATTATCTAATACAATTATTGACAAATTTGAAAGAAGACAGCAATAGTAACACAATAATTGTGGGAGACTTCAACATGATCCTATTAATACTTGAAAGGTCAACCAGAATGAAATGCAACAAAAATATACTCTGAAAAGAGAAATGGAAGAAAGTAGCCTAGTATATATCCCCAGAAACCTGGATATACATTCTTCTCCAATGTACATGGGTCATTCTCCAGGGTAGACCACATGCTGGCACATAAAACATACCTCCATAAAATCCATAATATCAAGAGGATAGAAATTTTGCAAGCTACCTTTGCTGACCACAAGGCTCTGAAATTAGATGTGAACTATGAAGGGACACAGAAGAAAAACTTTAGCAACTGGAAATTAAACAGCCTGGTCCTAGATGAAATCAAATAGAAAATCAAAACTTTCCTGGAAACAAATAACAATGAGGACACAAACTATCAGAATCTATGGGACACAGCAAAAGTGTTACTGAGAGAAAAAATTATAGCTTTGCAAACACAATCAGGAAGGAAGAAGGGGCATACCTGAACAGCTTAATGATGCAGCTTATAAAATTAGAAAATGATCAACAAAAGGAACCGAAAATAGTGAGACAGAAGGAAATAACAAACCTTAGAGCAGAAATCAATGAAGTGGAAACCCAAAAAACAATAGAAAGATCAATGAAAGTAGAAGTTGGTTTTCTGAAAAAAAAAAAAAATAAACAAGATTGATAGACCATTGGCAAAATTCACAAAGAAAGAGAGAGAAAAACTTAATAACCTGTATTAGAAATGAAAAGGGGAATATCACTACAGATATTGCAGATATTTAAAGAGTAATAAGAGACTACTTTGAAAAACTCTATGCCATGAAACTTGAGAACCTGGAAGAAATGAATAAATTCTTGGACTCTAAACCTTCCACGGTTGAGTAAGGAGGATGTAGCATATCTATTGAGGAAATTACAACGGTAATCAAATGTCTGCAAAAAAGAAAAGGTCAGGCCCAGATGGATTTACTAATGAATTCTTTCAATAGAAACTACTACCAATCCTAGCCAGGCTCTTTCATAAAATTGAAAAAACAGGAACACTTCCAAATAGCTTTTATGAAGCCAAAATCACTTTGATACCAAAACCAGACAGAGATGCTGCCAAAAAATAAATAATATCTCAATAAATGATGGCAAAAATACAGAACATGAATAATGGAAGAACAGATATTTAAGTTTTAAAAATAATTTTATTCAAAGAAACAAAAAGTTAAGTTAGCTAATGAACTATGATTAAATATAGATTAAAATTATTAAATATAATAATTCTAAATTATTAATATAATTCTAAAATGAGATCAATAACAATGAGATAAATACAATATAAAGAAGATAACTAATGAAAATAATTGAAGAAGTGTTAATATATAGGGTAAAATACAGGTAAAAATATATTTTTGGGAAATTTACAATAGGCTGACACTGAATGATCTCTTTCATAATCAGGATATAAAGAAACATAGTAGGGGAATATAAAATGTCCCAAACCAATAGAACCTGAAAACTGGTCAGAGAAAAGGTGGGGAGAAACTGAGTCCCAGGGAGTTCCCTGGAACAGTGGATGGGTGAATTTGACACTCTCATGGGTGGTGTGGTTGGTGCTGGAATGTTTTATACATGGAATCCAATCACTCATTGTTTTGTAAAATACTCTAAACCACTAAATAAGTGATTAAATAGCTTTTAAACAACAAAAATTAAAAGAGAAAATGAGGAGAATTCTTTAATGGATGATATAGATTTTTTGGGGAAAGAGTTTTCTAGGCCACACCCATAAGCACTCAGGACTTACTCCAGGCCCTGTACTCAGGATCACTCTTCGCAGGGCTTGGAGGAACCATTTGTGGTACTGAGGACTAAATTAAGCCTTCTGTGAACAAGGGAAGTTCCATATACACTGTACTGCCTCTCTGGCATTGAATGCATATTTTTAATTCAGTAGTTTATGGTTGGATCCCTGGTATCATGTGATCCCCCAGCACCACAAGCATGAGCCCCAAAAACCAAATAAATAAATAGATAAATAAATATTATGTACAGTTCTGATTTATTAAACAAAAGATACTTTTAGGAATATAATGATTAAACATAGGCTTTCTAAGGCTCTGGAATGATTGATAGTATCAATTAATCAAGGTAAAGGAGTATGGTTGGCATGTCATAGACCACTGTGATTTCTACAACTACAGCGTTTTTTCCCATCACAAAATCTCTGTTATCCACTGTGTATTCAGGAAGATACTAAAGCACCCCTATATATGGACCTCCCTCTCCCAGCATCCCAGGGGCAAAGCAGCCCCATATCCACAAGGCCTTGCATTGAAATGCTGCCTGTTTGCTGAGAATCACTTGGATGGACCCCTATGCATCTTGAGTACTACTTGAGATGCCCTCCACAAACTCTCCCAAAAGATTCATAACAACAATAATATAATTTTTTTTCTTTTTTATGATAATGTGCTTAAAGACCATCTGGCATCATAGATTTTAAAGTATGTTAAAATTAGATCCTCACTAAAGGCCTCATTTATCCTCATTTGTTAAGTCTACTTTGATCGAGAGTTAAATTGGAGTCGTTCCTTGCTTTCAAAGTTTATTTCTTCACAGCTGCCTGACAGTATCGACCAAGTGGAAAGGAGTGTGTGTGTTGGGGAGGGGTCTAGGTCCCATTAGGGCACATCAACTAGCAGAATGAGTAATTCTGAGTACACTCCTCATGTGGCAGATGCTGTGAATATAATAACCCAGAACTACTTTCAGTAATATATTTAAATGTTGTTTGGCTTTTTTCCCCTAAAAGGTACTTCTGAAATAAATTTGGAGATCCCCATTACTTGCTCACATTAGCACTAGTAAGGCCTATTTTGTTTCCCTCTTTGTCCGGCCTTGAACAAGCCCTGCCCACAGAGACCCCATCAACTAAATTTGTCTTTCCCATCTGGCGAGAACAATCATTAGCTACCTTCCTCAGAAATATTCCCTCAGAAAACACAGAGAGAATAAGATTATTGAAAATTCCTTATCCCTAAAATACTCTCTAGGGTTAAAAAATAAAAAGCTATGTTCCGTGGGATTGCCTGGGCCTCCTCTGACCAAACATTCAAACCATCACACTAAATACTCACACACAAGACATTGCCTGGCATTTTCTGCTCATCTGATGTGCAGCTGGGATGCTAATGTTGTTTCCCTCAACTTCACATATCCAATTTTCCCTCTAAAAATGCCAGGGTTATCCCCAAGGAGTCATATAAATGTAGGTGGCTTGATACTCTAACATGATACTCTAGATTGATACTGACCATCAATTTAGAACTTTAATTTTATTTTTGGAGTTTTTTTCTCTACAGACTGTGCAGATAGAACTGCTTACCAGTATAAGGTTTTTCTTGCCAATGCAAAAACTCTCCTTTTTTGTTTGTTTTGTTAAAGTAGTGTTTTCTTGTTTTTATTTACTTTTATTTAAAGAAAATGCATCATGTAGTTGACATAACTAATTATAATACATTTGTTTCGAGATAAGGGAAAGCAAAGTTATTTAGAAAAAAGAACAAAAGCATAGAAAGAAAAGCTAAAAATTAAAATGGAAGGGAAAAGAAAGAAGAAAAAGCTCAGTAGCAAGTATATTTGTATTGTATCTCCAATAAAATATTGTATCTCCAATGAAATATATTTGTATTGTAGTTCCAATATAATATTGTATAAAATAAAATATTGTAGCTCCAATAAAGTCATTAATACAATAGCAGAAGTTGTAGTAAGCTCTTTTTTTTAAAGATAAAAGATATGATAATAAAGGTTTGTGTTATGGCAGTTGTTGTTTGCATAGGCACAGCAAAATTTGCAGAAAATATAAAGAAAAAAACATTTGGCCTAAAAATAGAGAGACCTTACCCAAGAAATATCCTGGCATAAGACCAGCTACAGGCTAAGTTGTCTAACCCCAAAGTCTTTCACTGTGGTCCCAGTAAGAGCTCTTCACAACCACAGTTGTTGCAGTCAGGATTCTGTAGTTAGAGATCCTGATTTCTGTACAGATCCTATATTGAAGTCAGAATGAATGATTCAGGACATCTTCTGTTTTCATCTCACCGTTAGGTGGCAATGCAGAGAACCCTACCCTGAAAGCAGGTTGTTGCTGTTACCAAGTCATCAGTGTGTCATATGAACTCACTCTGGAGCAAGTCTATGCCAAGGCAGCAGTAGGGTCTTTCCTTCTTCCCTGGTAGAAATCCGATTTCTGGTTCTAGTGTAGAAAATCATGCTGTTTCCATAGATGGGTCAGAAGTGTATGGTCAATGTCCAATCTTCTGAAGCCTCAGCCAATTCACTATGACAAGTGTTCAGGGTGTAAATCTCCACTGCAATATAAAATTTATGTGTTCCTATATCTATTAAATAAGAACTTGTTTGCACACATAAGATTTTCCCCATTTTAATGTGCTTAAGGAACAATGCCACATGATACTACAGGTGCATATAGGGGTAAAAATAACAAGCTAAACAATCCCTAAAAGCTGGTTCTAACATGAACTCAGAACACTAGGGAAACTTATCTACTAGAATGCTCTACTAAGTAGATCCCCAAAAAGGGCAAAATTGTTGCTACATAAGAAGAAAGACACTAAGGGTCATACCTAGCAGGGGTCCTCAAACGTTTTAAACAGGGGGTCAGTTCACTGTCCTTCAGACTGTTGGAGGGCCAGATTATAGTAAAAACAAAAATTATGAACAAATTTCTATGCACACTGCATATATCTTATTTAGAAGTGAAGAAACAGAATGGGAATAAATACAATATGTGGCTTGTGGGCCGTATTTTGAGGACCATTGTATTAAGGTAATATATCTAAAGAAATATTCAAAGGAGATATGCATGTCCCCTTTAAGTCTTTAGAAATAGTCTGAGGTGGGGGTGAATACAATCTGGATCACAGCTTCAGCCTATGCTTTGGTCTGTGGAGTCTAATAAAATGGCTCCCAGAAGTCACATATCAGGAAATGTCTTCTAGCTATGGGCTTCTCATAAACAGAATCTGGTAGCGAGCAACAGTCCACAGTAAAGGGAGGTGAGAGAAAAAGGGTCGCAGAATGCAAATCAGCAGCTGGGGCAGTGGCAGTTGCAGCTTCTTTTGGGGCTGAGAATCTATTTTTTACTTTGGAACCTTTTTGGCTGCTGTCTGGGGTGGGAGGAATGTTATGCTTCCTGAAGAGTTAAGAATTGAGAGTAAAAAGGGTTAAGTGGGTGGAAATAACAAGTGGGAGGTGAGACAGTGAAGGGTTAGAAAAGAATTTGTAAGGTTGTAAGTGAAAGGGCGAATGAGGGGTTATATATAACAGGGGGAAGGACAGTATACAACATAGACAGACATTATGTATATTACACATGGACATTAGACAGACTTTGAGGTGGCCAACACATACATTCATATACAGACATCGTCGGACACTGAGGATCCATGCGTTACAGTTGAAAAGCTGACCCAAGTGAAATGGGACAGAATGCTTAAAAATATAAAGCTGGGATGTCAGATGGAAAGGTTTTCCATCTTTTAGGCAAATCATGATAAGTGAAGGTAAACTTTACTGAAGAAAGGCTTCGTGACAACCCCCTTTTTGTCCTATTAATTGTGTCTGTGATTTGCGGATGATAGTTCTGACCTGCTATAGTGATCCATGTTTGCTTCTCGGACATCTGTGTCCCTCTGGCCAAACCAGAGACTCAATCTTTTCCAGCTTTGAAGGCACCAACTCTATACCTTTCCAAGGCCAGGGTAACTGTTCATCTTTCTACACTCAATCTTGGAAGCTCACTTTCTTGTTTGGGCGTGGGTGACAGGTCTGTCTCCTGGTGGAAAGAGAGGGAACTATTTCTGTTATCATAGAAATCTTTATTATCTTTTATTTAAATCACCACACTTCATGACAATCTTCACATTCTATTAAGTAATACTGTGGTGGGAGGTGAGTTCACATCAGCTGCCTCTTTTGCATTCTTCGCAGCAATCTCATAACTAGAATGACAAATCACTCTGTACTAACTGTTCCCAAGTTTGAGGCCAGACTTCATGATGGAGCAGACTTATTTATACATTCAAAGCTCAGTTCACAAAACCCCAAATCTGTCTCATATGATTCTTATAAATCCTATTAATTTATTCCGACCTACTCTGTGCTACTTAATTCATTCCTGCCTTATGCAACTGTTCTTTCTACGTCTAGAGTGTTTTTCTTTTAAGTCTTTACTCAAAAGCATTTTTACTTTGCCTGTCTCGAATACAGGCAGGAATTGGGGGATGAAGGAATTGGGGGCATTGGTGGTGGTGGTCAGAATGTTGCACTGATGAAGTGGGTGTTCTTTTATGACTGAATTCCAACTGCTATCATGTTTGTAATCATGGAAATAAAGATATTATTTAAAAAATGAGTAAATACCATCTACTCATATTAACCTTCCCTCATCTACTTGTATGTACTCTTAATCTTGTACAACTGTTATGTTGCTTTATAGCAATTATGAGCAACTAAAATATAGTCTGTGTCTTGCCCCCTTGAAGATATATTTCAGAATTGAAGCCTAAGATTTAATTTATGTCAAATAATCCCTGGGTATTAGAAAGCAGTTGTGTAGCAATATTAGTAACTAAACAGTATTAAAATAATAAATAATATCTAGGATATAAAAGAATGACACATTTTCCATAAAAGGGACAATAAGAAAATGAAAAATAAAAAAAAGAATAATCAAATTGTTGCTACATAAGAATAACTTAAGAAGTAGAAATACACATATTGAAAATTGATAAATTGTACTGAATATCAATCAAAAAGGAAAAGCCAAAATTGATGTATATATTTCATTACTTTGAGTCAAATATGAGAGTATCAAATTTTGTACCAAGGAAAACTTTAGTGATGCCTGTGGTATAAATACAAATATTGAAATATAAAGCTGTATTTCCTCAATAGTTTAGTACTGTGAATCAATGGTAATGCAATAAAAATTTAGAAAGAAGTGATAATGCTATTTTTTGTACCAGAAAATCAACTAAATATTGCTTGTACTGTCAAATAGGTTAAGCGTAGCCAAAAAAGGGGCCGGAGAGATAGCATGGAGGTAAGGCATTTGCCTTTCATGCAGAAGGTCATCGGTTCAAATCCTGGCGTACCATATGGTCCTTCGTGCCTGCCAGGAGCAATTTCTGAGCATGGTGCCAGGAGTAACCCCTGAGCATTACCGGGTGTGACCCAAAAACTACAAAAAAAAAAAAAAAAAAAAAAAAAAAGAATAGCCAAAAAAAAAAAAATGCCTGAAATTTAACAATAAGTATTTTCTGAAAAAAGTATAAACTCATTATAGTCAACAAAAAGTAACTAAGTGGCACAATTATTCAATATACCGAAGTTTAAGAAGAGCAGCTTGGGGCCCCGGAGAGATAGCACAGAGGCGTTTGCCTTGCAAGCAGCCAATCAGGACCAAAGCAGCCGATCAGGACCAAAGGTGGTTGGTTCGAATCCCGGTGTCCCATATGGTCCCCCCTGCCTACCAGGAACTATTTCTGAGCAGACAGCCAGGAGTAACCCCTGAGCAACACTGGGTATGGCCCAAAAGCCAAAAAAAAAAAAAAGAGCAACTTGGTAAAATAAATTAAGTAAACTGACATTATTTTTTGAAAAATATTTATTTTTATTTTTAGCACAGTGGATTAAAAATCTTTCACAGTAATATTTTAGGTACATAGTGACATTCATTGAATCAGGAGTATTCCCACCACCAATATTGTCCTCCCTCCATCCCTGTTCCCAGCATGCATCCCATATCCCCCTCTTTTGCCCCCTGGTCTGCTAGTATAAGCGGTCCCCTTTGTGTCTAGCTTGTTTGTAGATTGTGTATGGATTTTTTTTTTCTTTGGCTTTGATGTTTAAGTCTGATCATTTTTTAATTCTACTTGATGTTCATATGACTGTTTGGTCTTGGTATTCTCCATTATTTCTCCTCCAATTTGTGAGGTAGAACAAGAGGTTCAAGTTATGTGGTTCTGTTAGAAGGAAAGAAGAAAAAAAGGAGGGGGGGCAAAAACCAAACAAGCAAAAAATGGGAAGAGTCCTTCTAGAGGCTATAAATATCAATTTAAGAGAAGAAAGGGGAAAAGGAAGAAAAACATAACAAGAATACAAAAAAGGAAAATAAAAACCCAAACAAAAAAAACCAGCCCGAAAAGCACCACAGCAATAAAGACAACAACCAAACAATAACCATGGTCCTTAGATAAAAACATGACAAAGCTCAAAACAAACAAAAACCAACAAAACAAAATGAAAACAAGCAACAGCAATAACAAAAAATTTATTTGTGCTTTTTTTTTTTTTTGCATAGGCAAGGTAAATATTGGGGAGATTAGAAAGGGTGTTCCCTTGGCCTAAGAGATACAGGTTTCCTCACCCTTGAAGTATACTGTCATGGGAATAACCACAGGCTCTGTACATGTTCTTATTCTCTTCCCTAGGTCCTTTTGTAATGTCTGGGAACTTTCCACTTAGTTGTGGATGATAAAATCAGGCCTCTGTAACTAGAGATCTTGGTATTTACATAGGTCATAGGATGGAGCCTAGGGTTGAGTCTTCCTTTGTGGTTCTAGAAATTCTGTTTTCTCACTGTTGTTTCAATCTGTCTTCTGTAGTTGGTGGTCTTGGTTTTTGTACCAATCCTAGGGCAAAGCCTAGCATAGAGTCTTTTATTATTTTTCCAGAAGTTCTGTTCAATTGTAGCTGTCTCAGTCAGGCCTCTGGAATTAGAGATCTTGGTTACTGTACAGGTCGTAGGCCCAAGCCTAGACTAGGGTTTTTTGTTATTTTTTTTTTATTGGTCACAGGATAGGTTCTGCCCAGTCATGGTTGTCATAGTCAGTTTCCTGAAGTTAGCAATCTTGGCTTTTGCACAGATCAAAGGATGAAGTGTCTTCTGGTTTCATCTTATCATTAGGTGGTGAGATAAAACAATCTGCTCTTAGCCCAAGTTGTTGTCATTTTTTCATTGTCAGGATGTCTTATCAAAACTGATGCTTGTTGGTGTCAGAGCAGTGTTAAGAATGTCCCAGAGGAACCTAATCACAATCATTTATGTAATCAAGATGTTTAAAAAAAGAAAAGAAAAGAAAAATGAAAAGAACGTTCCAAAGGGAATTTGGTTCCTAGAGCTGTTGCAGAGAACTGTGTTGGTTCTATTAGATTGACATTTTAAATAATGAATTTACTTTCAATTGTTACTATTCCTTTTTTTAAGAGTCTTTAAAGCTATCATCTCTCTCTTAGAATATAATTTCCCCAGACTGGACATATAGTGCAGTGGCTATCGCATTTGCCAACATCCCACATGGTACCTCATTTCCTTCAGGAGTGATCCCTAACCAAAAACAGGAGTAACCACTGAGCACTGTACGCAGGCATATTCCAACCCTTTGGCCTTTGCAAGAATATGAGAGAAAATATGTTTATCTGGAATAAGACCAACCTTGCTATTTTCATTACTTGTTTGAAAAGAAAGTTTGATAAATATTGTATGGATAATAAAATATAATAAATGTATTCATTCATATTGATGTTTTACTTTACAAAGAAAGACAGTTTATTTTTCAAATATTTACAAACCTGATTTTATGTAAGCTACACAGACTGTTTCAATAAGCTCCTAAAAAATCAAATCACACAGGTGAATCTCTAATTACATTACAACAAACAAATATTAAGAAAAATTTATATGAAAATATATAGACACAAGGATTCTCAATGATGAATGCTTTTAGCTTATTTAATGTTACAACACAATGTTCCTTCTAGAAAAAGTTGTGCAAATACAACCACAATAAAAACATTCTAAAATAAAAAAGAGAGAGAGTCAGGATATTGCTTATAGAATTTTTATAGTACATTATAGGATATTGTTTATATATTATTATAGGATATATATTATCACAGCATATATAGAATATATAATATAAAATATTGCTTATAGTACATTTTTTTGAGCCATCAAGTGTTTTGTACTTACTCTTGTCTCTGTGTTCAAGGATCATTCCTAGTGGGACATAGAAGATCCCAGGGGTTGAATTCTGGCCATCCATATGCCAGGCAAATACAAAGCTATCTGAACTATTACTCTGGCCCTCTGGAATGATATTTTGTTTGTAAAAACTATGTTTAATTCTTGGTACTGTTTAGTACCATAGCACATCATTATTACCAGAAAGTAAATATATAAACGAATAACAACTCCCAAAAGATTGATGCTTAAAATAAGAAATTAAGAAAATACTTAGAAAACTCTGTTAAAAAATAATACACATTCTGGTGCTGAAGAGATAGCACAGTGGGTAGGAAGCTTGCTTTGTACATGCCCTACCTGGGTTCATTTTATACAGTCCACTAAGCACCACTAAGACAAATATCTGAGCTCAGAGCCAAGAATACTCCTGGTGGCATGCCAGGTATTTTTAGGGGAAAATTTATAAAAATAGATACTATAATAACTCAGATATGTGATAGATGCCTGTTAATCCCTTCTCCACCCTCACCTTGACCAGATATAGATGCCTCTTAAGCCTTTCTCCACCCCACCTTCTTGATCCCCCTTGATATGGTATTTCACCTTGAGGTATCAAAGGCCTGCTGCCATCAGCCAACGCCCCTCCTAAGAGGAGCTTGACATATTTGGGCCTTATTTGAAAAAGGACAAGCTTACCATATGATTGGACATTGTATTTAAACCTGGAATAGGGATAGGCCTAAGATTCCTTAAACCTATAAAAGACACCTTCGTACATTACCCGGGGCTTCCGGTTTCAATCTGTATGGCTGTCCCCGAGCCCCAGAGCTCTGGAATAAATCCCACTTTGCTTTTGCATTCTCTGAAAGTATGTTTTGTGCTCTTTTTTGAAGCAATGGGCTTATCTCAGACCTTGGGATTCCCCCTTGGTCCCTGGGCTGTCCCAGACCTTGGACCTCCCCCAGCCCTAGCCTTTAATAGTATATAAAAAAAAAATCTACACTAAAACTTGGTCCCCTTTAACAGTATAAATAAAAAATTAAATTAAAAATATCTGCACTAAAACTTGTATCTATTAGTTCATATTTAGCTAAAACATTATCCAAAAATTTTTAAGAGTTTTGAAAAGTAATTTATTTTATTAGTTTGGGCAAAACTCAGTGGTGCTCAGGGATTGTTACTCCTTGCTCTGCACTCAGAAATTACTCCTGATATGCTCAGGGGATCATATGGAAAGCCAGGAATAGAACCCAGGTCTGCCACCTGCAAGGCAAATGCTGAATAGTTTCTTGTATATTTTAGAAAATGAGCATAAATGAAAGATGAAAAATACTAACTTCATTCATATTGATGTTTTATGTGGTTTTGATATTCTATTATTTTGAAATTGCAAAAGCAACATATGATAGAAAAATAAATTGAGTCATTTTTACTTCTTTTCTCTAGTTTAATTTTTTAAATTTTTCTTACTTTAATTTTTCTTTTAATATTATGATAGTGTTAACATTTTTCATTTGATGCACACTTCACCACCATCACTGTTATGTTGATGGCTGAAATTGTTGCCCTATGAAGAATCATTTGACAGTCAATTTGTAGACAAGTTTTTGTGTGATAGTAGAATTGTTAATGTAAGTAGATTTGGAGAATAACACATTAAACAAAAATAAGATATTTTGACTCGAGCATTTTTCAGAAGAAAAAAAGGCAGGTTAATTCTTTTTATTACTTACGAGTGATTTCTACTTTATAGGTCAAACATGCAAATTAATTTTTCAAACTATTTTATTAAATTAAAATTTTTCTTTGAAAATTAAATAGCCAACATTTTAGAAAGGAGCTTTTCTTTTATCAATAGTGATGAAACAAGTGACACTGGTTTTCCAGTGCTAAGTAAAATAATAGTCAAAAAAATTTCTAACAAGAGTATTGAAATGCACTAAATTGTTACCCATATTTTACAAAATGTTTTTATAAGTCATTCTAATAATGAGTCAGTATGTAAAAGATTCAGAAATTGCATTAAATTATTTCAGCCAGGAGCAATAACAACTACAATGCCAGATTATTCTTATCTTGTTCACATATTTCTTTTCATTTTATTGTTACATTAAGTACTTTGAAGTCTGCATTGATAAAATTTCATTTATTTTCTTAAATTATAAGTGTGAGATCTCTTGAATGACATTGTAACAAAAAATCACATATAAAAAGTTAGTGAAAAAATTTTTATAAATTCATGTCATTCATTTCATTATTAATTTCTTCACGGTGTTTTAAATTTGGTTTTCTCCCATCAGCTACACTAACTTAAACTCATATGTGACAGATAGCAAACTAATAGTGAGGAATACATGAAATCATCAAAATTAATATTGACAACTACTTTCAAATATAAGGTCACTTAAGGATCATGATCAGGAAACAGGGGAGACAAATCTTTTACAATTTGTTTTATGTTGTGTCTTTTAAGTTGTATCTTTTAAGTTAAGAATGAATGTTAACTGTAAAGTGAATTTGGGTTAAAGCCTAACAAAGCCCCTTCCCCCAACATCCTGTTTCCCTAAACTCTTCTTTTGATATGTAAAACCACACCTGAATTACAGGGTCTTCTCCCTCTCTGGTGAATAGGAGTCTGTATAATATCGAAAAAGTGCTAGCTTTAGGGAGGGAGAAGACATGGAATAAGGAGCACAGGACAAAGACATGGCTTAGGAGCACAAGTTGGGAGAGCTGGGCAAAGAAAGCAGATGGCAGAGAGACTCATGGCTGAGAAAAGCCACTAGGAATAAAGAGAGCTGACTCCAATGAAGCTCTTTTCTAACTGCTGTGTATTATTTCTCTGTCGCTATTCCCTGCTTCATCAGACCAGTCTGCCTGAGGGGTTAGAAACACACTACCTGGGGCAATATCACCAAACACGTAGACTTCATATTTTTTATTTTATTCTACAGATAATCAGTCTAATACAAACAACTCTGGGAGACATTCTCCCTGGCAGTGCTCAGAGGAACAGATTACTTCCTCTTAACCCTTCGACAAGAATTAAGTGTTTCAATGTGGGACTTATGAATATGGGATGGCCTTACCTGTGATGTTAAGAACCACCTACAATAGCACACTAAGCTTTAGGGGACTCCAAGGTCACAGTCAGTATTAGGGGAACCAAGTGTTGTTGAGAATTTCTAGATCAGGGTCAACCACATGAAAGGCACATACATTAATCTGTATACTTTGTCTCTGCTCTTTAATTTCCACCACACTTCATGAGATGAATTTTATCATTTAAAATAGATTCAAAAATATTTATCTGAGGACTCAGAGGAGTCAATATAAAGTTCATGCTATGCAAATATACTCATATCTGGGTGGCTAAACTCTATAGTTTCTGTTTTGATTAGCATAGTCCCAACATTTTAGTCTGAAGAAAGCTAAGAATCAAGAAGACTAAAATATAATAAATATAAAAAGGTCAATTATAAACCTTGATCCACTATTTTCTGGAAGATTAGTATTCCTAAATCTTTCCATTTGGCCTACTGGTAAGTAAATGTCATGGAAAGAAATGGATTTTTATTTTCAATATAGGAAGCTTTTATTTAGGACTTGGTGTTTCTCTTCTTGCTAACCCATACAGTCATCAATCATACATCTGATAGGAATAAAGAATTTTTGCTTTTTATAAACGTGTATACTTTAAAACTTCTTAAGTTTCCAAGGCTCCTTGTTTCCTGACCTTCAGAACCACAGGCTAACGTTAGAAAGAGATAGGAACCTGGAGGGCAGTATACGCCCAACTTGCTCATGCTGTTATCTCTGCTTGTAAAACTTTCAGTAAGATAGCTACCTCCCACCTACATCCTTTGAAATAAAATGTAACCTTAAGTTTAATATTTTCCTATAGGATAAAAATGTAACTTTTAGTGATGATTTGTTCAGCTTTATCAATTGTCCCTTTATGTAACTTTTAGTGATGGTCTGTTAAGTTTTAGCAATTGTTCTCTTAGTAATATGAACATTGGTAGCAGTCTGTTAGGTTTTAATAATTGTTTGCTAAATATCTCTTTCCTCTAACTGAGTTATATTGTTCTCTTAGTAATATGTAAGACTGGTAGCGATCTGTTAGGTTTTAATTGTTTGCTAAATATCTCTTTCTACCGAATTATATTGTTTTCTTAGTAATAGGTAATGCTGGTAGTAGTCTGTTAAAATTTACTGATTGTTTCTCTGGTTACTGAATGGATGATGACGCTGTTCCTTTGAAAAGCACCCTATAAAAACTATGCTCAAGCAATGGGTCGGGGTCACAGCTTTGGCTCTGACCTTGACACGCCAGAAAATAAAACCGCCTTTGCGATTTGCATGGCTCCGCTCCTCCTTGAAACGCTCGAGGCGCCACTCGGGAGAAGGGGGGACTGATTCCAGACCCTAACACATCTAGTTTTATATGTGCATGATAAGCAGATATAAAAATAGAAGAAAATAAATATTGTTGAAATATAGAAAAAAAGAGAAGAATTTTGGGGCAACTGCTCCCAAGATTCTTAGGACTTACCAAGACCATATCTGAATATTAAATATTCTGAAAACATTATATGGAATTAAACAACGGAATTCACATATACATATGCAGGAGATATGATCTACCCTTGAGACATATCCCTGCCCCTGCTTGTAATTTAATCACAAAATATTGCTTACCTGAATATCATATCCACCTAAATTAAAAAAAAATAAAACACAATATTTGTCAGAATATTCTTATTAGAATGGAAAGTGGTATAAACCAAACACATACTATCTCTAAGCACAGAGTGGTATTATGTTACATGGAGAAATATATACTTGTCTTTAATATAAAGCTGTTTTAGAGACAACCCTAAAATGCATTATAAGAACCCATGAAAGAAATATCTCCTTATTTTCAGGATCACAAAATAATTACCTAGCAACCAATTTGTCCTGATATCAAGTTTGTCTTTTCCCTTTCTTTATTTTACAGGAAGCTTTCTTATAGTCAAATATGTGGCTCATTTAACATTACCTTTACTATTTTAACATCTGTTTATTTTCCTTTATTTAGTAATCTATGTTCTTTTATGAAGTGTTCACATTTTGATAATATTTGTATTTTTACCTCTGATTTTTCTATTACCACATCATTATGTTTTCTAGTTTTTGCGTTAACCTCTACAACATAATGTCTCTGCTTGTTGGTTCTCTTTATGTTCATTACTCTTAATATTGCTTCTCTGATTATCTAATTAAAAATAAAGTGTTGTTTCAATACTTATTATCTCTTTTCTACCATTTTCATTGCTGTAGAGCATAATTAATGCCCTTTAAGGATTTTCAAAATTACCTTTCTGTCTCAACACGCAGGAAATACAACTTCGGGGTTACCTGGGAGAGAGTGCTCAAGTGAACACAAAGCAGACAAAGACAAATAACAATGAACAGACAAAGACAGAGTGAGAATGCGAAAGCTTTTTTTTTTTTACTTATATAGCAAAGCTAGCTTATATCGGTTTTAGTTTGGCTTAAAACATGCAAGGTATTCTTGTAAAACTTCCATAACAGGAACTTGCAAAACCGCAAGAAATCTTAGAAAAGGTCAAGGGTTTTCTAGGAGGCCCATTGCTACAAGACATTGCTTAAGCTAGTAAAGTATTTATGATTACCTAGTAAACTTGCTTCAGGCAAGTTTTCCCAACAAAACGTTCTTACTCTGGCTTTAGGACTTTGGCTCCCTAAACATTTGATGGGAATGTTGCACTGGTGATGGGTGGTGTTCTTTACATGACTGAAACCCAAACACAATCATGTATGTAATTAAGGTGTTTAAATAAATTAAAAAAAAAAAGAAAGAGAAAAAAAAGTCTTTTTGTTTGTTTATTTTCTTTTGTTTTGGGGCCATACCTGGTGATTCTCAGGGGTTACTCTGGCTATGAGCTCAGAAATAGCTCCTGGCTTGGAGTACTATATGGGAAGCCAGGAGATCAAATCATTGTCGGCCCTGGGTCAGACAAATGCCCTTCTGCTGTGCCACTGCATAGGCCCCTATAAAGATATTTTTAATACTAGCATGCTTCACAAAAATATGAAAAAATGCAAAGCCAAATAACTTGACACAAAATTCTCACTTTGGAACAAACAAGGAAAAGAAAGATAATTTAGACATTTGTTGCTTTGCCTATGGTAGTGATTTACTATTTCTCTAAATCTGCATATATACCAAATTGACAAAAATTGCACGCATGTAGGTATTTGATCTGATATCACCAAGGCCTTTTTGGAGTGAGGGTGGGCACCCTCCTCATGCCTTCTCATACTTCCAGAATACCTGGGAGTCAAAAATATACCCACAAAAAATGCAGTATTAGCAATAATGCTTGGAATTCCTGGACCATGAAACAACTCCATTTTTGTTTAATATTGTCATCCCCATATGAATTTAGATGCAGATGGGTAGCTGAAGTCTGAAACAAGTGAAGTAACAAAATGGTCAACTAACAAAAATATCTTACATAAATTTCTATTAATGATCTCATTGGAGATACAATAATTTTCACAGATTTTCTTGCCACTGTACTTCTCCATTTTTGGGTCATACCAACAAGTGCTTAGGGGTTATTTCTAGCTCTGTGCTCAAGGATTATTCATGGCAGTGCTCAGGGAACAATATGCAATGCTGGGGATCTAAGGTTATTGGCTGCATGCAGGGAAATGCCCTACCCACTATGCTTGCTCTGACTCCTCATTTATTTATTATTTATTTATTTATTTATTTATTTATTTATTTATTTATTTTGGTTTTGGGGCCACACCCGGCGGTGCTCAGGGGTTACTCCTGGCTATCTGCTCAGAAGTCGCTCCTGGCATGCATGGGGTACCATATGGGACTCTGTGATTCAAACCAATAACCTTAGGTCCTGGATTGGCTGCTTGCAAGGTAAATGCCACTGTGCTATCTCTCTAGCCCTCATTTATTTATTATTTAAATTTGGAAACATGTATTACAGTCAACTATGTGATACATGCTCCTTAAACTAGATTTAAAAATTTCAATATCACAAAAGAAAAAGAATGTAGTTTATGCACTTATATTATTTTATAATAACACTGTGACTTTTAGATACTAAAGACTATCAAAATATGCTTATTTGAACTACACTAACAACTATCATGACAATTGTAGTGAGTGAGAGAAATAGAATGCCTTGTGTTGAAGACAGGCAGGGGGTTAGTGAGGAAGGCGATGAGGGGCATTGGTGGTGGGAATGTTGCACTGGTGAAGGGGTATAATTTTTATGACTTACACCCAACTACAAACATGGTTGTGATCATGGTGATTAAAGATATTATTTTATAAAGAATATGCTTATTTGTATTAGCTATAAGTAATACTTAGATAGCCGTTACTCTACAAATAAGTATAAAAACTGGACATAATTCTTGAAGTAACACCATACAGGAGGAAACCAACACTTAACATATATATATATATATATGTGTGGGTATATACACATATATATGTGTGTGCTTTATATATCTATATATATACTGCATTTTTATCCTACCATCCTACATGTGTTCTCTTTTTGTACAAGAACCTGGAGATGAAATAGAGCAAATAACTCTTACTAAAATGAGCTGTCAGAAACCAGAGGTGCTGCTGGGACAGCTGGAATTTACTGGAGAGAAGGTCATAATGGGAAAAACCACAGGCAGGTGGGCACAAAACTCCTGAGATTTCCCAGGTGACTCTCACCAAGAGCCATAGGGTATAAGCATGAGCAATAACATTATTATACACACTCCAATCAGACAAGGTAAAATTAACCATTCTGTAGTAAATGATCTACTTGATTCCATAAAAGCTGCTTCCTTTAGGGAGAAAAACACTTATTATATTTATCTATAGCATAAAATACCATGTCCAAAATAAAACTGAAAAAGAGTTTAAGAACTTAAAGAAGAAAATATGGCACATGATAAAGACAGTGAAGAGAAATATCTTTAATATTATTTAAATGCTGTAATTATCAAATATTTTGGGGGATGTCACAACCAGTAATTATCAGGGATTACCCCTTGCTCTGTGCTTAAAGATTAGAGATCACTCTTGGCCAGCTCAGTAGACCATACAAAGTGAGGGGAATCAAATCCAGATCAGCATTGTGGCAAGTAACCATTATACTATGGCTCTGTTCCAAAATTTTAATAGAACTCTCTCCTTAACCCACTCTCCTTTCCTCCCTCCCTCCTTCCCTCTTTTCCTCCTTCGCTCCCTCCCTCCCTCCATTCCTTCCTTCTTTCTTCTTTCTTTCTCTTTCCTTCCTTCCTTCCTTCTTCCTTCCTTCTTCCTTCCTTCCTTCCTTCCTTCCTTCCTTCCTTCCTTCTCCTTTCCTTCCTTCCTTCCCTTTCCTTCCCTTCCTTTCTTTCTTTCTATCTTTCTTTCTTTCTTTCTTTCTTTTTCTTTCTTTCTTTCTTTCTTTCTTTCTTTCTTTCTTTCTTTCTTCTTTCTTTCTTTCTTTCTTTCTTTCTTTCTTCTTTCTTCTTTCTTTTTCTTTCTTTCTTTCTCTTTCTTTCTTTCTTTCTTTCTCTTTCTTTCTTTCTTTCTTTCTTTCTTTCTTTCTTTCTTTCTTTTTCTTTCTTTTCTTTCTTTTTCTTTCTTTCTTTCTTTCTTTCTTTCTTTCTTTCTTTCTTTCTTTTTTTCTTTCTTTCTTCTTTCTTTCTTTTCTTTCTTTCTTTCTTTCTTTCTTTCTTTCCTTCTTTCTTCTTTCCTTTCTTTTTCCTTTCCTTCCTCCTTACCTCCTTCCTTTCTTTCTTTCTTTCTTTCTTCTTCTTTTTTTCTTTCTTCTTTTCTTCTTTCTTCTTTTTTTCTTTTTCTTTCTTTCTTTCTTTTCTTTTTCTTTCTTTTCTTTCTTTCTTCTTTCTTTCTTTTTTCTTTCTTTCTTTCATTCTTTTTCTCTCTTTCTTTCTTTCTTTCTCTCTTTCTCTCTTTCTCTCTCTCTTTCTTTCTCTCTTCCTTCCTTCCTTTCTCCTTCCTTCCTTCCTTCCTTCCTTCCTTCCTTCCTTCCTTCCTTCCTTCCTTCCTTCCTTCCTTCCTTCCTTCCTTCCTTCCTTCCTTCCTTCCTTCCTTTCTTTCTTTCTTTCTTTTCTTTTCTTTCTTTCTTTCTTTTCTTTTCTTTCTTTCTTTTTCAGCCTGTATAACTCTAGGAGAGTGATTTTGCTGGGCCCTTCTCAGCCCAATCAGGAGAGGTTCAGGAGACAAAGCAGTAGAGAAACACATAGATGAAGGTCCCTCAGTCTCTCCCAATTCTCACTGTTGTCTTTATTTGGATTGCCCTAATGATAAATGGTGGTGAACGGTTTTTTATGTGGCTGTTTGCCATCTGTTGGTTTTTCTCAGAGAAGTGTCTATTCAGTTCCTCTACCCATTTTTGTTGGGGGTTTTAGGTTCTTGTGGAGTTAAACTTTGAGAATACTTTGTATATTCTAGCTATCAAAGCTTTTACTTCTTACTCAGCATCATTGATTTTTTGTACATCCATGCATAGGAAAATTTTATAAATTCATCTCTCTTGACGACTGCATAATATTCTATTGTGTATATGTAGCACTGTTTATTACCTATTGATCTATTGAAGGGCATCTTGGTTGTTTCCAAAGTCTGTCTATTGTAAATAGCTCTACAATGAATATAGGTGATCAGAAGGCTTTTTTTTTTGTTTTTCATTTTTGCTATTTTAATCCTTATTCTATATATATGTATATATATATAAAACACCTTGATTACATACATGATTATGTTTGGATTTCAGTCATGTAAAGAACACCACCCATCAACAGTGCAACATTCCCATCACCAATGTCCCAAATCTCCCTCCTCCCCACCCAACTCCCACCTGTACTCCAGACAGCCTTTCTATTTTCTTCATACATTCTCATTATTAGGATAGTTCAAAATGTAGTTATTTCTCTAACTAAACTTATCCCTGTTTGTGGTGAGCTTCATAAGGTGAGCTGTAACTTCCAGCCCTTCTCTCTTTTGTATCTGAAAATCATTATTGCAAGAATGTCTTTCTTTTTTCTTAAAACCCATAGATGAGTGAGACCATTGCATTTTTCTCTCTCTCTCTGACTTATTTCACTCAGCATTATAGATTCCATGTACATCCATGTATAAGAAAGTTTCATGACTTCATCTGTTCTGACAGCTGCATAATATTCCATTATGTATATGTACCACCATTTCTTTAGCCATTCATCTGCTGAAGGGCATCTTGGTTGTTTCCAGAGTCATGCTATGGTAAATAGTGCTGCAATGAATATAGGTGTAAGGAAGGGATTTTTGCATTGTATTTTTGTGTTCCTAGGGTATATTCCTAGGAGTGGTATAGATGGATCATATGGGAGCTCGATTTCCAGTTTTTGGAGGAATCTCCAGATCGCTTTCCATAAAGGTTGAAAAAGACGGCATTCCCACCAGCAGTGGATAAGAGTTCCTTTCTCTTCAAATCCCCGCCAACACTGTTTGTTCGCATTCTTTGTGATGTATGCCAATCTCTATGGAGTGAAGTGGTACTTCATAGTTATTTTGATTTGCATCTCCCTGATGATTAGTGATGTGGAGCATTTTTTCATGTGTCTTTTGGCCATTTGTATTTTTTTGTAAAAGTATCTATCCATTTCTTCTCCCCATTTTTTTGATGCGATTATGATGTTTTTTTCTTGTAAAGTTCTGTCAGCGCCTTGTATATTTTGGAGATTAGCCCTTATCTGATGGATATTGGGTGAATAGTTTCTCCCACTCAGTGGGTGGCTCTTGTATCCTGGGTGCTATTTCCTTTGAGGTGCAAAAGCTTCTCAGCTTAATATATTCCCATCTGTTAATCTCTGCTTTCACTTGCTTGGAGAGTGCAGTTTCCTCCTTGAATATGCCTGTAGTCTCAATGTCCTGGAGTGTTTTGCCTACGTGTTCTTTTATATATCTTATGGTTTTGGGTCTGATATCAAGGTCTTTAATCCATTTGGATTTTACCTTTGTACATGATGTTAACTGGGGGTCTAAATTCAATTTTTTGCAAGTGTCTAGACCAGTGGTCCTCAAACTATGGCCCACGGGCCACATATTGTATTTGTATCTGTTTTGTTTCTTCATTGCAAAATAAGATATATGCACTGTGCATAAGAATTCGTTTATAAGTTTTGTTTTTACTATAGTCAGACCCTCCAATTGTCTGAGGGACAGTGAACTGGCCCCCTGTTTAAAAAGTTTGAGGACCCCTGGTCTAGACTCTAGCCATTTGTGCCAATACCATTTGTTGAAGAGGCTTTCTTTGCTCCATTTAGGATTTTTTGCTCCTTTATCAAAAATTAGGAGATTGTATATCTGGAGAACATTCTCTGAGTATTCAAGCCTATTCCACTGAGCTGAGGGCCTGTCTTTATTCCAATACCATGCTGTTTTGATAACTATTGCTTTGTAGTAAAGTTTAAAGTTGGGGAAAGTAATTCCTCCCATATTCTTTTTCCCAATGATTGCTTTAGCTATTCTAGGGTGTTTATTGTTCCAAATAAATTTCAAAAGTGCCTGATCCAATTCTTTGAAGAATGTCACGAGTATCTTTAGAGGGATCATATTAAATCTGTACAATGCTTTGGGGAGTATTGCCATTTTGATGATGTTAATCCTGCCAATCCATAAGCAGGGTATGTGCTTCCATTTCCACGTGTCCTCTCTTATTTCTTGGAGCAGAATTTTATAGTTTCTTTGTATAGGTCCTTCACATTTTTAGTCAAGTTGATTCCAAGATATTTGAGTTTGTGTGGCACTATCGTGAATGGGGTTGTTTTCTTAATGTCCATTTCTTCCTTATTACTATTGGTGTATAAAAAGGTCATTGATTTTTGTATGTTAATTTTGTAGCCTGCCACCTTGCTATATGAGTCTATTGTTTCTAGAAGCTTTTTGGTAGAGTCTTTAGGGTTTTCTAAATAGAGTATCATGTCATCTGCAACAGTGAGAGCTTGACTTCTTCCTTTCCTATCTGGATTCCCTTGATATCTTTTTCTTGCCTAATCACTACAGCGAGTACTTCCAGTGCTATATTGAATTGGAGTGGTAAGAGAGGACAGCCTTGTCTTGTGCCAGAATTTAGAGGGAGGGCTTTTAGTTTTTCTCCGTTGAATATAATATTTGCCACTGGCTAGTTGTAGATGGCCTTAACTATATTGAGAAAGGTTCCTTTCATTCCCAACTTGCTGAGAGTTTTAATCAAGAATGGGTGTTGGACCTTATCAAATGCTTTCTCTGCATCTATTGATATGATCACGTGATTTTTATTATTCTTGTGGTTGATGTTGTGTATTATGTTAATAGATTTACAGATGTTAAACCATCCTTGCATTCCTGGGGTGAAACCTACTTGATCATAGTGGATGATCTTTTTTTGTTTGTTTGTTTTTGTTTTTGTTTTTTTGGGCCACACCCGGCAGTGCTCAGGGGTTACTCCTGGCTGTCTGCTCAGAAATAGCTCTTGGCAGGCACGGGGGACCATATGGGACACCGGGGCTCGAACCAACCACCTTTGATCCTGGATCGGCTGCTTGCAAGGCAAACACCACTGTGCTATCTCTCCAGGCCCATTTGCCAGGATTTTGTTGAGAATCTTTGCATCTGTATTCATCAGCGATATTGGTCTGTAATTTTCTTTTTCATAGCATCTCTGTTTGTTTTAGGTATCAAGGTGATGTTGGCTTTATAAAAGCTATTTAGAAGTGTTCCCGTTTTTTTCGATTTTATGAAAGTCTTGCCAGGATTGGTAGTAGTTCCTCTTGGAAAGTTTGAAAGAATTCATTAGTGAATCCATCAGAAATTGGGCTTTTGTTTTTGGGCAGACATTTGATTACCGTTTTAACTTCATCAATAGTGATAGGGGGTGTTTAGATATGCTACATCCTTTCATTTACCATGGAAGATGATAAGAGTCCAAGAATTTATCCATTTCTTGCAGGTTCTCATTTTTAGTGGCATAGAGTTTCTCAAAGTAGTTTCTGATTACCCTATGAATCTCTGCCATATCAGTAGTGATTTCTCTTTTTTCATTCCTAATTCGAGTTATCAAGTTTCTCTCTCTCTTTCTCTCATTCTTTGTTAGTTTTGCCAGTGGTCTATCAATCTTGTTTATTTTTTGAAGAACCAACTTCTGCTTTCTTTGATCTTTCTGATTGTTTTTTGGGTTTCCACTTCGTTGATTTCTGCTTTCAGGTTTGTTTTTCCTTCTGTCTCCCTATTTTTGGGTTCTTTTGTTGTGCACTTTCTAATTCTATGAGCTGCATCATTAAGCTATTCAGGTAGGCCCCTTCTTCCTTCCTGATGTGTGCTTGGAAAGCTATAAATTTTCCTCTCAGTACTGCTTTTGCTATGTCCCATAAGTTCTGATAGTTTGTGTCTTTATTATCATTTGTTTCCAGGAAAGGTTTGATTTCCTCTTTGATTTCATCTCGGACCCAGTGGTTATTCAGTATGAGGCTGTTTAACTTCCAGGTGTTAAAGTTTTTTTTCTGTGTTCCTTTGGAATTCACATATAATTTCAGAGCCTTGTGGTCAGCGAAGGTAGCCTGCAAGATATCTACCCTCTTAATATTATGGAGGTATGTTTTATGTGCCAGCAGGTAGTCTACCCTGGAGAATGTCCCATGTACACTGGAGAAGTAAAATTGTCTCACGTCTATTGCAGACATGGGTCCCTAAAGAATGTATTTTGTGTGGTCTCATTATTTCATATTTCATATTTGGCTGCTCATACTACCAGTTTTCCTCTCATATTACCAGTTTTCCTCTCTTGATGGATTTTCATCCCCACCAGAGATGCTGAGATGCAAGACACCTGCAGCAGAGAAAAATGTGTATCCAATTTTCTGGGGATGGAGTGTCATTTATATATCTACTAGGTGACTTTCTTTCATTTCTCTTTTTCAGATCTAGAATATTCTTGCTGTGTTTCAACCTGGTTGACTTATGAAGGGTAAAAGGTCAGTGTTGAGGTCTTCAAGTGTAATTGTGTTGCTATTGATATCTTTTTTCAGATTTGTCAACAATTGGATTAAATATTTTGCTGTTCTCTCATTGAGTGCATATATATTGAGGAGTGTGATTTCTTCTTGTTGTACATATTCTTTGATTAGTACAAAATGTCTATCTTTGTCCCTTATAACTTTTCTGAGTCTAAAGATTGTGTCATCTGATATTAATATGTCCGCTGCAGCTTTTTAAAGTGAGTTGTTTGCTTGAATGTTTTTTTCCTTCAAAATATGCAAATCAATCAACATCATAAACCACATCCCTGAATGGAAGGATAAAAACAACATGATCATATCAATTGATGCAGAAAAAGCATTTAACAAAACCCAACACACATTCATGATGAAAACCCTCAGCAAAATAGATGTGGAAGGAACAAGATAGTAACAGCTATGTATAATGATAGTAATAGCTATATATAAAAAGCCCACAGCCAACATTTTTCTTTTTTCTTTTTGGTTTTTGGACCATACCTGGTAACACTCAGGAGTTATTCCTGGTTATGCACTCAGAAATTGCTCCTGACTCGGGAGATCATATGGGATTCTGGGGATTGAACCAAGTTCAATTCTGGGTCAGCTTCATTCAAGGAAATTGCCCTACCGCTGCACTATCACTCTGTCCCCTCAACATTATTCTTAATGGTACATACTAAAAGCATTTCCACAAAGGCCAGACACTAGGCAAGGATGTCCACTGTCTCTGCTCTTATTCAATATAGTATCAGAAGTCCTAGCAATAGCTGTAAGATAAGAGAAGTAAATCAAAGGAATATAAGTCAGAAAAGAGGAAGTCAAAAAATCTCCTTTTGCAGATGACATAATGATATGCATTGAAGATGCCAAAGAGTCCAGAAATAGCCCCTAGAAACAATAACCAATACCAAAAAGTAGCTGGCTACAAAGTCAATACACATAAACTGAGGTTTTCAAATTTAGAACTCTATATTTAAAGTGATAAATCAGGCTAAATATTCATATTTAATTAACAAGTTACTCCTACATGTGATAAGACAGGTATCAAATTTGTAATCAGATATTTATAAAATATCTGATTTATTATGTTATCTATAAGACAAGTTATATATTATATAATATATTAATAACATTAAAATAAAACATTATTTATATGATATAAATAAATACATAAAAGAACAAAAAAAATGCAACTTTTCCAGACTACTAAATCATTAAACTAAAATGATAGTGTATGTATAAATCCAAGATTACAAGAGGAAATGAAATTCTAGGTTTCCAGAGTCAAATTAGTTAGAAAACAAATACATATCAATATGACGATGTAAATGCTAATTGAGTGAAGCTATCTCATTAAGACTAAGTATTAATGTAATTTGTGATATAGATTATGATTCCCTAATATTACTCCTGAGAATGTTTCTTAAATACTTTTCAAATTATTAATGTCTGTAACCTTAAAAACTCTTATGAAGCTTTATTAAATATTGGCAGAAAAAGGATTTTATATGCCCATAATAGCAGAATCATCAAGTTAATGAGAGCTTATCAGTTCAATGCATTCTACAGATTACATGACACTAAAACATTCCACTCACGTCTTGAGAATGTGAGTTCTGAAAACTATATTCCATTACATTTAAATAAAAATGTGTAATTTCAGCAAATGGATTTTAGCAAACTTATTTATTTATTAGTTTATTCATCCATTTATTGTGTTCTTGTGCCACATCCAGATATGCTCAGGTATAACTCCTGGCTCTGCACTCAGGCATCACTTCTGGTGGTGGTGGTGCTATATGAGGGCCATATGGGATGCTGGGGATGGAACTCCTCTGCTGTACTATTTATTGCTTTGGCTTCAATTTCAAGATATTTTAAACTGCCAGTGGACACAATGGAGGGAGAGAGGACAATGCCTGGAAGTATATATAATTGGTTCTCACTAAGGGCATCTCTGAGATGTGTGAGTCAAAGAGAACTCTGATGCTTTTTTTTAATTATATTTTTTTTCTGTGAAATGTCTGTAGTAATTTTATTTTATTTTTAAAATTTTTATTGAGACCAACGTGAATTATAAGTCTTTCACAATTATGTTTAAGGTACATAGTGAGAGTGAATTAGGGCAATTCCCACCACCAGTGATGACCTCCCTCTGCCACTGTTCCCAGCATGCATCCCATACCTCCTCCCTTGGCACCCCAGATTGTTAGTGGAACAGGTTCCTTTTGTATATAGCTTGTTGTGGTTTGGGTCTCTTGATTCTATTGTCATTAGTTTTGAGTTGATATTTAAGACTGATCATTTTTTATTTCCACTCAATGCTCATGAGACTTCTTTGCCCCTCAAATAATTTATTTTTTGCATAGGTACATCAAACACTGGGGAAATTAGAAAGAAAATTCCTTTGGCTTAAGAGATACAGGGTGTCTCTGCCATTGAAGCCTACTGTCAGAAGACCAACTACAAGCTCCAGGCATGTTGGTTGTCCAACCCCAATGTCTCTCTTTATGGTCCCAGAAAAAAAGTTCTGCTCAGTCAGTTGACAAAGTCAGTCTTCTGTAAGTGAGAAGTCGTAGATTTTGTACAGGTCCTAATTTGAAGACTAGAATAAAGTCTTTGTAGTCTCAAGAAAAGTTCTGCTTAGTCATGGTTGTTGTAAATAGTTGGTTTTTTTTTTTTTTTTTTTTTTTTAGAGATATTGGTTCTTGTACAAATCTTAGGGCAGAGCATCTTCTGATTTCATCTCACCATTGGGTGGTGGGATAGGCAACCTGCCCTTAGATCAAGTTGTAGATGTTTTCTCATCATCTTATGGGCCTACCCTGGAGCAGGTTGGTGCCAAGAAGGCATTCGGGCCTCACTCAGGGGGAGTTTGAATCCTGGTGCTGGTGTCTTAGTCTGTGCCAGTACCTATATCGGGATCTGAAGTTCCAAGTTGGACTATCACTGTCAACTCTATTATAGCCTAAGTCAAGTCTCTGTGACAAATCTTCAGGTTGAAAGGCTACCCTGCACTATAAAATTTATAGGTTCCTATCCCTATTAGATAAAAAAAAATCTATATGTATGATTTTTCCACTTTAGTGTACCTATGCAAAACAGAACAATGCCACATGATACTCCTGGTGCATATGGGGTTAAAAATAACAAGCTAGGCAATCTCTAAAACCTGATTGTAACCTGAGCTCATAACTCAATTGATACTTTAGTGTTTTATCATACTATACTCCAATACAGTCTTCAACATGGTAGTGCCTTGACAAAATACTCCAAATTACCCATCTTCCATTGGATTATGCCTACTATTATGATCTAATGCTTATATCTGCAGAGACCTTTGAAATAAACAACAGCACACCATAGACTTTTGTTACAGGCCCATTCATTGACTATATATTACAATTTTATTTTGTTTTTGTTTTCTTGTTTTGTTTTGTTTTAAGCCAAGCTAGCTTATCACAAGGTCCACACTGTCAGTTTGCTTCCAGGAAAGGAATCTGGATACTTGAGGTATGGTAAAAGATACACATTGGTATAGACTCCTCTTACAGAGCCCACTAACATATTGCTTTTTTTTTTAATCATATTTCTATTTCTTCTGATGAGTTAGTTTCTGGGAATCACCTAATAGTACTCAGAAACTAATACAACAGAGTGCTTAGTGTTTGCTCTTGATGGTGCTTAGGAAAGCATGCATCACAGGGAATGAACATGGGCCTTCTTCATAAAAGTTGGCACTCAAACCCTTTGGGTTACATTCCTGATCCTATTATGTATTGTTTATTGATTTTATTTTACCATAAGAAGGTGTCACTTCTATAAAAATGATGTTCATATCAGAGTGATCTCTATATATAAGTTGGGAGTAACACCTGAAGCACAAGGTTTGCTTTCCCTACCAATATATTAAAACTAAAATAAGACCCAAACAAAAAAGCAATATAAATTAACAAGAAGTTCAATTTTGTTTTATTTTTATTTTATTTTATTTATTTATTTTTTTTTTTTGGTTTTTGGGCCACACCCGGCGATGCTCAGGGGTTACTCCTGGCTGTCTGCTCAGAAATAGCTCCTGGCAGGCACGGGGGACCATATGGGACTCCGGGATTCGAACCAACCACCTTTGGTCCTGGATTGGCTGCTTGCAAGGCAAACACCGCTGTGCTATCTCTCCGGGCCCTTGTTTTATTTTTAATCCCTCTTTCATACCTATTTTCCAGCATCATCAATTATTAGAGATTTATCCTATTTTTTACCATGAGCTTATATGATTTAAAAATATGGTTTGAGGCAAATTTAGATATTTGTGATAATACAATTAAAACTAGACTGTGACTAGTCTATTTTAGAGAAGTCAGTATTTTTATTCCACAGAAAATAATAATGTGTGAGTCATTGTGAAGAGTTCATAAAATGAATCCATAAATTTTCTAACTCTCTTCCATCTACAAATATATTTTACTTAAAGGGACTGACTTTAGTGACTGTTTCTAATAAACTGAATAGAATGGAGGTGCTTATTTGAGTCAGCTTGTAGCCACCATTCTTACTTTGGGGTTCTTATACTCAGAAACTATCACCATGAGAAAAAGTCAATGCTTCATGAAGTCACATGTAAATGTAATCATCATTCTCTCTTGCTGACATCCTAATCACAAGTAGCAACTAGCAGATATGTAAGGATAATTCTTTAATTAATTATGAAGAAAGTAAACTTCCTTTCATAAACTCCTCATATGAATAATTTACACAAAAGTCTTATAGGTAGGGACCAGAGGAGTAGAGCAGCGGTAGGGTGTTTGCCTTGACCAGGCTGACCTAGGATGGACGGTGGTTCGATCCCCTGGTGCCCCTTATGACCCCCCCCCCCCAAGCCAGGGTTGATTTCTGAGCACATAGCCAGGACTAAACCCTAAGCATCATCAGGTGTGGCCTCAAAACAAACAAACAAATAAACAAACAAAAAATCTTATAGCTATCATTAGGGAAATACAAGACCTTTCCTATCCTGAGATTAATAATGGTGTTATTTATTAATGTGTATTATTAAGATCACTATACATAATAAAATTTATGAAAATACATTTTTCACAAATTGACAGATTCAATATAATCCCAACAAAATTCCAAGTCATGTGTTTCTTAGGACGCAGGGAATTTGCTCTAAAATTCTTGAATAGAAATTAAAGAAATGGGCCGGAGAGATAGCATGGGAGGTAAGGCGTTTGCCTTTCATGCAGGAGGTCATCGGTTCGAATCCCGGCGTCCCATATGGTCCCCCGTGCCTGCCAGGAACAATTTCTGAACCTGGAGCCAGGAATAATCCCTGAGCACTGCCGGGTATGACCCAAAAACCACAAAAAAAAAAAAAAAAAAAAAAGAAATTAAAGAAATATTATTAAAGGTTCTTGCTAGAGAATAAAGAAAAACAAACCTAGAAGACTCCTACAAATTCAATTTCAAGATCTATAAAACAAACTTGATAATTAACATGACATGATTTTTGAGCAAAAATATAAACAATGGAACATTTAGAAAACCCAGAAATAAATTTGAATATTTAAATGTAAAAAAATACCAAAATACATTTATCCCTTATGCCAGGGGTGGTGAACAAGTTCAACACAAAGAGCCAAACTTTTAATCTGTGAGAGTCAGAGAGCCACACCATGCAGTGACCTGCCGAAACAGACAAACACTCACACAAAAGCATCTAATTTTCACAATAATCTATTAAACACATACTGCATTTTGCCATCTTGAGTGAGGGTAAAAATCCTGTTCGCCACCCTGCCTTATACAATATAACTCAATATTACCAAAGTGCATTATAGATGTAAATGTAAATATAAGGCAATAATAATCTAATGGAAATCTAAAACAAAAGTTATGTGACATTGGAATGACAATGAATTTCCCAGTACAAGAGGAAAAGCATAATCATGGAATAAAAATTTACACTTTATACAATAAAAATATGAAATTCTCTAATGACAGTTATGAAAATGACTACTGACATCACACACAGAGACACAATAATGTCTACTAAATGCTTTTCTAAGCCACTCAGCTTGGATCCACTTTGCCAGGTAAAACACAAGGTTGACCGATCTCATCTCTTCTAATTCAATATAGTACTAGATATATTTACCATAGCAATTAGGTAAAAAATAATATTAAAAGTATCCAGACAATTAAAAAGGTAGAATTTAAGCTTTCACTATTTGCAGCGAAAGGTTTTAGATGACCCTAAAGACTTAAACATCTAGAAACAATAGATTTGTATAGTAAAGTGACACTATACACACTTAACATAAAAATCCATGACTTTCCAAGATGCAATTCAAAAGGAAAGAGATACATTTTAAAATTTCACCCACAATTGTGGATCAAAAAATTCAAATATCTAGGAACTGGATTACCTTAAAAGGTAAAAGACCTATACAAAGAAAACTATAAGACATATAAAACACTACCCCCCCTCCCTTTGGTTTTAAAACCATATCCTGTGATGTCAGGGTTTATACCTGGCTCTGCACTCAAGAATCACTCCTGACAGTACTTGGAAATGAGTAGAATATATTATACTCAAAGCAAAGGGAACTATAAAAGAATTGTCCGCCAGTTGATAAAGTTATTTCCCAGGGGTCAAACCATGGCAATTCTGAAGCCACTTTCTATGTATACTGAAATTGAATAATTAAGAAAATGGAAATAGAGTTGGGTGGATAGAGGACAAGTTTGCTCAGTGTTAGTCTAGGGGGTTACAAATATGCAAAGGGAATGTAAAATCATCCTTATAGTTATTGATTACACTAGGTTACCCATATCAACTCATAGGTACATACAAAAATATAGAAATATGGTATGTGCAAATTTATAGGCAACTACATACGCATATATACCTCCTTGTTCTGACAGCAGGAGATTTCCTATATATAATTACTCCAACAGAAAAAAAGCACAACTAGCATCTGGATCCTTGACTTCTATAAAAGAAATAAGAGACTTGGTGGATTATTGGAATGGAGCATGAAATAATTAAGACAAACCTGGAATACCTATTATCTCTGGAAGAATCAGAAAGTACACACAAAATAAAAATGTCATAGTTTTGAGGCTCTGGAAAGGAGGATTATTGATAGGAAATCATATTAGTCAAACTGAAGAAACTTAAACAACAAAGTCAACACTATAGTATTGGGGGGCAGGAGAGAAAGAACTTACCTTGACTTGGTGCTTGCTTGCTTTGAACTTCACTGACACATGTTCAATCCCTGGCACCACATATGTTTCCCTAATCCTAACAAAAAGAGTTCCTGAACACGGAAGCAGGAGTAAGCCATAAGCATGGTCAGATGTTGTTCACTCAAAACAAAAAAATAGCATTATATGATAATTCATGGTATAAAATAAATTTCTATGTGTATATAATGATAATATAAGTGAGATAAAAATCCAAAAAATAGATATTTTGCCTTTTTAGAAATAATTTTTTATTCCTTGTATGAATTTTCTCCAGGGTATAAGCCAAAGAAAGATATAAAAATAGGACCTTAGATTGGTGATTAAGATTAGTCTTATGTTAGACTAATGACCTCAAAAATATTCAAGTTCCTGTCACTTGAAGATAAAAATATTTTATATAGCCAAGGGCATGAGGGTTCTCCAGGGTATAAACCAAAGAAAGATATAAAAATAGGACCTTAGATTGGTGATTAAGATTAGTCTGTAGACTAATGACCTAAAAAATATCCAAGTCCCTGTCACTTGAAGATAAAAATATTTTATATAGCCAAGGGAATAAAGGTGCAGAGGGAATTAAGGTTGATAATCACTTGACCCTAAGATAGGAAAATTATCTTTTGTTATTCAGCCATCTTTATTATTAGCCAGCCTTATATAGTTGCCAGAGTACTTAAATATGAGAAAGGGAAATAAAATTAAGATAGAAACCATCAAGTAAAGTCACCAAGAAATTTGACCTAAAATTCTGTTTCTTTTTTTTTGTCCTCTAATTCACAATACAGACCAGGCAAAGGGCCTGAGTTGAGGTGTATATGGGATGCATTTACTGTACCTCCTCTTTCTATACAGTCAGTGTAAAGAACACAGCCTGTGTTAAGAATTGGGAGGCCTTATCTTATCTTTTCTTTTTTTTTGATTTTTAAATATTTATTAACATATATAAGCCTTCACCAGTGCAACATTCCCATGACCAATATCCCAAGTGTCCTTCCTCCCCACCCCACAAGGGCCTGTACTCTAGACAGGCTTTCTACTTCCCTGATTCAGTCACATTTTGTTATGATAGTTCTTAGTGCAATTATTTCTGTGACTGCACTAAACAATCCCTGTGATGAGCTTCATGTCAGGAGCTGGACCCTTCAGTCCTCCTCTATTTTGTCTCTGAGAATCATTACACAAATGTTTTTCAATTTTCTCAAAACTCATAGATGAGGGAGACCATTCTGTGTTTATTTCTCTCCCTCTGACTTATTTCACTCAACATAATAGATTTCACATACATCCATGTATAGGAAAATTTCATGACTTTATCTCTTCTGATGGCTGCATAATATTCCATTGTGTATATGTACCATAGTTTCTTTAACCATTCATCTATTGAGGGGCATCTAGGCTTTTCCAGAGTCTGGCTATTGTAAACAATGCTGCAATGAATATAGGTGCAATTAAAGGGATTTTTGCATTGTATTTTAAAATTCTGACCTCCCCTGCAAAATGTCAAGGAAGTGAGGAGCTTATGGAAGACAATAAGGCAAGAGAATATGATGTACTAGAGCCTCTGCAAAGAACACAGAACCCTGACTTTGTGATTTTAGCTTCAAAGAGAACTGGATTGGATCTGCAAACTACATAAAAATGTAGTAATTTTTTAAATTTAAAATTGTGATACTTGATCACAACAATAAATAGTAAATGAATAGAGTAACATCAATACTGAGAAGTCATGATACTATTTTCCCTGACTTTCTGTTGTGAGAGTGGCATTTTGTCACCGTGGTCTCTGCTCTTATCCTCACATTCCATGAATTCCATCACGAGAAATTTCCTAAGCACTATCCTAATGTGACAAGTTTATATAGAGCATGTGATTAGCAATTCTTAAAACCAACAAGACCACCCAAAATTTTTGTCTGCAAATGTTGTAACAGTGGAGCTGAAGAAGACATGAGCATGCATGCAAGGTAATAGTTATACAGGATGAGCATCCTGGAACAGACATAAAAGACATTAGGGTAAAAAGAACCTCTGAATAAATTATGCACTTGAGTTATTAATAATGTATCTGTATAGCCTCATTAATTGTGACAAATGCACCCCACTAATGTAAGATTTTAATAGAGAATTGGATGTGGGCGTATAGAAATGCTACTGTGTTCATCATATAAAACTGGCATGAAACAGAAATTGAATGCAAAAGAAGGAGCTTTTGAAATGATTTCTGCTGCAGTTACTGTCTGACTTTAATCACATGCTCAAACTTAAGGGATAGAAGCCTGAATGAGCCTAGTGAACTCAAAGCTATGAGTTTTTTTTCTTTCTGTAGTTTTGGATTTTTTAATGCCACTGAATTTAGGTTAATTGTTTTTCAGGAACAGATGAAAGGAACAAACAAAACTCCTTTCCTCTCCCTCAGTAAGGAATTTTTCTTTGCAAAGATAACTAACATGCACCAGGATGGGCTCTTTACAAGAGCCTGGAATTCTTGTACTCTGCCTATAAATTATTAGTTATTCTAGTCAGAGGTAAGGTTTCTCTAAAATAGCAGAAGCCAAGTCTGCTTTTATCAGTTAGATGTGACTTTTTTTTATTTTATGTTCTTTTTGAATCCTAAAGGAAAGCCATTACCTCATTATGCATGTAAAACAGTAAGAGTGAATTCTACACATGACAGTGATGCTTTTGCACTGTATCCAAATCTCAGTATCTTAGTATATGATCTTTAGTTTGACAACTTAAACTCAACCTGGCTGTATGAATCATCTTATTAAATGGTCAAATCAAATCTTTGGAATGAAATCATTATGAATGTGGCACAGTCTGATATACCCAATAGGAAGACCTCTAACTAGATGATTGGATCTCATAATATATGCATATAACATGCTTCCTGTTAACAGGTAAGTTAATTGAGCTTCATTCTTCAGAAACACTGAAAATAAATTAATCCAGAATTGTTTTTGGTCTTACAATAGCCCTAAATTCTTGAAAACAATATCAAAGTCTTAAAATATCATTTTTTGTTTGTTTTAGAGCTATACCCAGTGACCTTCAGGGGTTACTCCTGGCTATGCACTCAGAAATCGCTCCTGTCTTGGGGAACAGTATGGGACGCTGGGGGATTGAACTGCGGTCTGTCCTAGGTTAGTGCTTGCAAGGCAAAGGCCCTACTGCTTGTGTCACCGCTCCGGCCCCCTAAAATGCCATCTTGATGATTTCCTTTGAGAACTCAATCCTCTACATTTTTGTTCATTTTTTCTGAAATTCAAAAAGTTTCAGACTCCATCTTTTGTTCTTGTGTACTCAGGAAGTTATCTACTGTGTGAGGGTTGTACAGAAGAACTGGAAAAGCTAGAAGCTTTCAATAGCCCTCAAGAGGCACATATCTAAAAATCTGACAGAAGACTCACTTTGAGAGCTAAGCAAAATAACTATGGTATTCTGACTTTCTAGTCTCTTTTCTTCCTCTTCTTTTGCAATACTCTGATGGATTAAGTGGAATTATGAAAAATCTCATCAGTTTATAGTGATTAGTTTGTGTCACTATATGTGTATAAACAGAATAGACATGGCAGGTTAATGAAAACTGTATTACTAATAAATTCTTGCTTTATTTTTATCAACTATTTCTGAAGAGAAAGGTGACAATTTTATCACAATCCCAAGTAAGGTGATGGGAAAAGTGTCCTTTCCACAAACACTAAATTATGTATATAATCAACACAAACATCTTGTACAAAGACATAGAATTTTCTTTGAACCAGATACTAAACCCCTAAGGTAAGTTATTTTTTTAAGTTAGACTTGCTTTTATCAAGTCTAAGGATAATTTTCAAAAACAGAAAAGGTTTCTGAGACTTAGAGGTAAGTATATTTTAGAGGTGAATATATTTCATCTTTACATTTCTATTAACATGTTGAGCTTCTATTCATTTTTATTCACTAGGTGAATATATTGCTTCAATATACATGAGTCATTTTGTCACATGAACATTCTTCCAAAGTATTTATGCAGTTAGTCTTACTTTCCTCCAAACTGGACTTGCATTTGGCACTGTAAAAGAAGACTGCTATGATGTTCACATTTCAACAAATTCTCTAATCTTATTCTAACTTTGTAACTTGTGATCTGTACTAGTACTTTAATGATATATTTTCCATTTTAGAAATATAAATGCTCAAATATGTAACAAGGAATCACTTTTCTTATTATACTTTTTAAAATCAGTCCCCAAATGGATATAGGATTTTTTTTATTATTCATAATCCTATCTCAATCATTGTGATATACCAGAACTATGGCTAGAAGTAGTTGAAAATGAGAGTGTCACAGAGACAGAAAGATAGTACACGGGATGAGGGAAGGTGCAAGACTTGTTTGTGACTGACCTAGGTTAGATACCAGGCACAACAGGGATTATGTGCTCTCTCAAGCAGGCTAGGTGCAGAAATGAAGGCTTTGAGTATCAATGGGTACAATGCCAAAGGCTTTCTGCACCTCTCTCCCACTGGCATTCTTGACTGAAGATCACTGTGAGTAGCCTGAACTCTGATTGGAGATCCACCCCACCTCTCCATAAAAAAAGAAAAAGAAAAAACATAAGAGAATATAAATGTTCTCAAAAATTGTGTCAATAGAAGAATCATGTAATCCAACATTTCCACTTTTAGGTCTCTATCCACAGAACATAAAAATAAAAGCACTATGTATATAAGAACTCTTGTTCTTATTGTAATATTATTCACAATAACTGAGATACAAAAATAATTGAAATATTTAGATATGAAATAATGGATAAGAAAATATTTCATAAATAAAAAATAGCATCCAACTCAGCTGGGAAAGTAATTGAAATGTTTCTATTCTCATTGCCATGAATAGTGATTAGCAGACGGGAGGGAAGGAATTTGGGATAATGGGTAACTGGTTATTTGGCATGGCATGGTATCATATATACACTTGTGGAGAGTAAGGTATGCAACATTTTCCTGAAACTTACATAGACTTCTAAGAAGTATAAATTTAAAATTGTAGCTAGTAAATAATTGTAAGTTGTATGATTCCTTGAGGGAGACAGAGATGAAGCCTAAAACATTTTTATCTTAAGCATTTCTCACAGATCATTGCATATCTAAAACCGGAGACATGGTGAACTGCTAGAGTTTGTCAAATTAGTTTCCTTCTCAACTCTATTGCATTGATCACTTGTCATTTTCATGAGTTTTTAGCTAAGTAATAAACATTTAAATAATCTAGAAAACTTTTGCAAATGAACATAACTTTTAATGTGAGCTAGATCATTGGGCTAATTAGTCATACAACAGTAATGCATAGAAGGGAAGTGACTGGCAAAGTTAGTGGAGAAAGCTTTTATTAAAATTATTACTCAATTGCCTAAATTGATGGCAACATGTAATTTTCTTCTTCAGAGTCCTCACTATAATTTGCTTCATTTAGTTCACTATGAGGAAAGTTCTATTTTTCTGTGATCACTGTAGCAACAGCAAATGAAGGTGCTTTCATGTGCTAAGCTTTTGATAATGCCAACCAAAAGGCACACGCTTAACAAGAAGAAGAAACTAAAAGGTTAATTTTAGTTATGATTATCCTTTGCTTATGACCACTGGAGCGATCCTACTCAGATCATGCAGAATACGCAATATACACTCCCACGCATGCCAACCTGTTAGAGAGATACCCTTCTCTTTAAATGTTCCAGCTCTTAAAATAGATATTTCCAAAGAACAGCCTCAGTACTCAGATTTCACAGTCACAAATTTCCTGTTAAAAATTAAGAAGTAAATTCCTAAAATAATTTTTGTATTAATTTTTCTGTAAGCCTTAAAGCATTATTTTGGTATGATCTAGTGTGAAGAGATTATTTTTCAAGAATACTGGATTTTTTTTTTTGGTTTTTGGGCCACACCCGTTTGATGCTCAGGGGTTACTCCTGGCTAAGCGCTCAGAAATTGCCCCTGGCTTGGGGGGACCATATGGGATGCCGGGGGATTGAACCACGGTCCTGATCCTTGGCTAGCGCTTGCAAGGCAGACAACTTACCTCTAGCACCACCTCGCCGGTCCCAAGAATAGTGTATTTTTTTTAATAACTAGTTCAATGCATAGTCCATAGGGACAGGAAAAAAGATTTTTTCAGGCAGTAAGATACTCAAGAAGAAAACATTTTATTCTAAATCTTAATTAATTAATTTATTATTTTTTATTTGTTTATTACTTAAAGCTCATTTACTGTTTCTTAAAGATAAAATTAAATTTATATAACAGCTTAAACTTCTACCCAATTATGTTTCTTCTTCCTTCTCCAGTCCCTTTCTCTGAAGAGGGGACACTAAACTGCTTATTACTTCTCAATATTGCATATTACTTCATTTTTCAGTGCTTGTACTCAGGTATATGCTCTGACTTCTTCTATTCTTCCAGGCTACTTCTAGAGTATTACTCTCCTCTCAAATTTTTAGTTCCATTTTCTGCAGGTATATTCCCAATCAATTTCCTTGAAACTCTAGTCATCCTTTATGATTATGGAAATGTTTTTTCTCTTTCTCAGTCCTTAGGTGGTAATTTAGAAAATGGGTCAGAAGTTGGGGGAGTATTCTTCTCTCAGATGAGATAGAAGTAGTAGCAGCATTTATCTGGAGAGTAGATCTTTG
The DNA here is from genome assembly GCF_024139225.1 of Suncus etruscus. Taxonomy (NCBI): domain Eukaryota; kingdom Metazoa; phylum Chordata; class Mammalia; order Eulipotyphla; family Soricidae; genus Suncus; species Suncus etruscus. The sequence goes on from NC_064858.1 coordinate 71,010,271, forward strand.
TTACAGAGAAAATACTATGTGAATTGCACAATGATTATATTTCCCTTCTCCTCCCAGACCCAGGAGAGCTTTGGCCCAAGAACCTTGTGTGATTCCTGGAGATAATATAGCTCCTGATGGAATAGAGATGTAAGTCTACAATCAGTGAGTCTTCTGGTTTTCAGGGTGATTCACATTTACCCTTTAGCAAATTGTTAAGTTTACTATTTCCGTGTTCTGACTAGTTAGATAATGACTCCAAGTTTTTGTTTCATGTAAGTTTCTCTCAAATACCACATTCAAGTTGTCTCTTTATCTTTAGAACGCAGAGAACCAGCTTACCTTGCAACTTTATTTTTCTGATGGATCCAAAATATTTGCATCTTTTTGTTTGTTTTAAAGACAGGAATGAGGTCTTCCTAGAGTTTAACATATTTGATCTAAAACAAAGAAATCCTTCACTCCTCAATATTAGCATCTTGAGTTTTCTAGACAGTCTGTGATTGATATACTGGCAAAGTGGAAGCTGTGAGCCTATTTTCTCTGATTACTTTCTTTGTTTATGTTCTTTGGAGTTTGGGTTAAATATTAAATTTGTATGTAATAATTTTATTTCTTTTCTTTTCTTTCTTTTTTTGGTTTTTGGGTCACACCCGGCAACACTCAGGAGTTACTCCTGGCTCTACACTCAGAAACTGCTCCTGGCAGGCTCGGAGGACCATATGAGATACATGATTCGAACCACAGTCCTTTTGCATGCAAGGCAAATGCCTTACCTCCATGCTATCTCTCCGGCCCCAGTAATTTTATTCCTTAGTGATTACTTTGTCAAGTGTTCCCAAGTACTTAAAACAACAGGACAAATAATCCTACTCTTCCTGGAGTAGTAAATTGTCTTTTAGTGTAGATGTCTTCCCAGGGAATTTAAAAGTCTTAGAGTGCACTAAAAAAAAGCTTCATATCCATTATAAATATTATGGATATGTTTCTCTTCCTTGAGCTAATTTGTAAGCATGAGTTGAGTCAAAGGTTCTGCCTGATATTACAGAATGTTGCCTGGGGCTTAGATATATTAATTTTATAATATTTAAACATTATCTATACATCATATTTCTATAAATATTTCTTTTAACATTCATCATGGATGTTTGCATATATATGGTAAAGCCAAGAAATACCCTAGATTTCTCTTCACCAATATTTTATTCACTCATGTATCATTCTGTATAATAGAATGACAAATGTAATCCAAATTATTATGGCCTGCATGAATCAACAACAAAACACTTATTTTTAAAAATACTTTAATGTTTTAAAGATTTAGTCCATAGAGCTGTTTAATTCCTAAACCAGTGCAGAAGTGTGAACACTTTCTTCACAGTTCTTCTAATTATACAATTATACTACCAACCATGTCAAATAAATCAATACTGTTGTGTTGTTTCAGTACACTGCTTCTGGAAGAAATTCAGTATGAAGCTAGGTCACACTGTCAATCTTAAAACAAAACCAAACATAGTGAAAATCAAACAGAGCATCTAAAATAAACTATAAATAATATCCTCTATTTTACCCTCCTGTCATTCTCATACAGGAAAAGAACTTGCAAGAGACCCTCCCAGCCAAAATTACTTTTTATTCAAGTTAACTTTATTTACGACTTAATTAGAAGATACCACACAATGTTTTGTACCTATCCTATTAAAGATTTATTTTAAAATGTATCCTTGGCATTTCATATTTTTTCAGTACATTTTTGGAGCATGGATGTAAGTCAAATTGAGGAAAAAGGCTCTGCTAGTCCTATTTTACCTATTATTTTGCCTTCCAGTTTCTCCAATGATAATTAAGTTCAGTATGGAAATTATTCAAAACAAGGTAGTACAGAATAACAATTACAGGGGCCAGAGTGGTGGGGACAGCGGTAGGGCTTTTGCCTTGCACACGGCTGATCTAATGGACCACAGTTCAATCCCCAGGCATCCCTTATAGACTCCAATCAGGAGTGATTTCTGAGCTCATAGCCAGGTATGTGCCCCCCCCAAAGAGTAACAACTATATATGTGCTATAGTAATATATGTATCTCATATTATACATACATATATATATACATATATACTGTTTATTCATGAGAAGTCAGAGAAAGTGAATTCACTTTTATGTATACATATACATAAAATTTCTTCCTATTAGACTGGAAAAATCAAACTCTTGTTTGCAACTCATTCACAAATAGTGTTTGAAGGTCAGAAAACTTTTCCTGGGCCATAGTGATAGCACAGAGGTAAGGTGTTTGCCTTGCATACGACCAACCCAGGACTACCTGCATTCGATCTTTGGAATCCCCTATGTTCCTTCAGATCTGCCAGGAATAGTTTCTGAGAACAGAACCAAGAGATACCCCTGAGCACTGTAGAGTGTGGCCCCAAACCAAAAAAAAAATCCACTTTTATTGGCTTGAATTGTATGAAAAGAGAAGGAATTTCTACAACAGAATATTCTATGGCTTTAAATGCCTCATAAGTTAGAGTTTGTTAGACAATATGAAACTTCTTTGATATAAAGATTAAAATTGTTTTAATATGCAGTTGCTTTAACTGCTTTCATCTTACTAGCTTACCAAGAAAGAGAGACATACTCAATTAAAAAATAAGAAATGGGGGCCAGAGCGGTGGCCCAAGCAGTAAGGCCTTGCATGCACTAACCTAGGATGGACTGAGGTTTCATCCCCAAGGATACTATATGGTCCCAAGCCAGGAGTGATTTCTGAGCACATAGCCAGGAGTAACTCCTGAGCTTCACCAGGATGGCCCAAAAAGCAAAAAATAAATAAATAAATAAATAAAATAAAAAGATAAAAATAAAAATAAAAAAGAAAGAAAAGAAAGGAAAAAAAGAAATGAAAGTGACAAATTAAACAATGATATCACAGAAGTACACAGTCATAGGAAAATACTAGGATGGTTTATGTAAACTAAAAACCTAGTATAAATGGCATTCTTAGAATCATACACCTCTTTAAGAATGAATCAGGAAAAAATATAAAGACCAGAGACATAAATTGCAGACACAGAACATGAAAGAGTAACTAAAAGTCTCCCTAACTAGATGCCATTAATCAATTTTACAATGAATCAACATTTTCAAAGAACATTTTATCTATTTTGTTTAAATTATTATAAAATATTGAAGAGGAAGGCAACATTGATGATTTCCAGATTTGAAATGTATAGATACACTTACCCATGGAACTAAAGATCTCTGCTGAACATAGATGCAAAAATCTTCAACAGAATACTCACAAATTAGATTCAACAACACATTAATAGATTTTTCATCATGACAAAGGGAATTTATTGCAGAGATGTACAAATAAAAAGGCAGGGGTAGGAGAGATGCCTTAACAAAAGGCATGTTCTAACATGTGCTCTTAAGTGTGAGGCTTTGTGTTTGGTCTCCAGCACTGCATTGCCTTACCCACGTAAATATTCTGTAATTGCATGGCCCTCCTGGTCCCTGAGCATCATTGGTAAACTTTTGCTTTGTTTCTGCTTTAAGTACAATCTAACAATTGTGACAAAAATTGCATTTCATGTATTAAAAGTCTAATGTCCCCCCCAAAAAATAATAAAAAATAACAAAAAATTAAGCAGCCTAATAAAAACATAAACAAAAGTCCTGAATAAACCATTGTCAAATACCATTCTCTTGATTAATAAAATAAATTCAATGTTGATTACTATTGGAGATAAATAATGCTAAACATAATAAAGTGTCATTTCTAATAAGAATAATTTTTGTCCAAAAGATTAAAAATAAGTATGAGTAATGATGCTAAGGAAAAGGAACTCTGTTGGTAAGAAAATAAATTGGTACAATGTCTATTGAAAGTAGAAAGATTAAAATGATAAAAATCATAATTACTTATACTCAAAAATACCATTCATATTTAAAAAATATGAAAATACAAATTCAAAAGAATAGTTGAACCTCTCTGGAATCATTATTCACAATATCCCACACCCATCAGCAGTTGAATAGTTAAAGAAGGTGTGATATGATTATTCAAAGGAATAATATTCAATCACTAAAAAATTAAATCAGAGCCATATAGTACAGAGGCTAAATAATTTGCCTTAAATGCAGCCAGCCCTGGTTTAATTCTCAGCACCATATAAGGTCCTCTCAGTAATCCCTTGAGCATTGGCAGGTGTGGCCCAATTTTGATATAACACAAGTCCTTGCCCAAGCATGAACTCTATGCCCCAAGATGAAATCATGCCTTTTGGGATGAAATACATGGATTTCAGGTGACTTAATTAAGTGAAAAATCAGGAACTGAAAGGCAATTGCCTGATTGTTTCATTCATGGGGGAATATGAATAACTAAAACAAACCAGAAAACAGCAATTCACTATATGAAAACTATAGTCGTTTAGAATGGAAGAGGTGACGGTTTAGAAGGGCGGGGAGAAAGATACTTGCAGAGATATCTTGGGAGGTACTAAGGAATTGAAACTGTGCTTGTAGAAATGGTACAAACTAAGCTACTTCCCTAAAATTCCATCTTCATCTTATCCTTTATATCTTATAATCCTTTACTTATGTTTTATAATTATTAATTTATAATAAACCAAACAATAAACACTAGAAAACTTTTATTTTGGTTAAAATAATGAGTAGCACATAGAGATATTTTTAATGCCCTGAGTTTGAATTTACTTATAAGTTCCTATGAATTTCTGATCTCAACTAATACAAATTTAATATTGATGTAATTTTAATATTTTCAACTTTTGGAGCTGACTGCTCCATTTTTTGTGTTTAATAATTAAAAAATGGCTTCACATTTTTAGATGCACTAGATATAAAATGCTTGGTGTCAACATGTGATTAGCTACTACGATACTGAGAGAAGAAAACAGCTTCATCATTGAAGAAAGTTTCGTAAGACAAAATTACTGTCATATATCAGTAATAAATTAGATGTTCATTGTTGTTCAAATAGGTCATATTAATGAGTAAAATTTGTTAGGACTACCTTTAGTGTAATTTGAATCTTCTTTTAATAACTGACTTAAGCCTCTATTTATAATATTTTATAATCATTTCTTAATTTCTATAATTGCATCCTAAAACACAAAGTAGAATCACCTTAGGAATATATGTCTATAGAGATGCAGGATGTAATAGCATTGAAGAAACACTATCTTGAACCTATGTTACTCAAGTCCAATCTCATCTCCTGCTGGGATTCCATATGTCACTGTGGCACTGTCCTCACCATCTGAGCCTTGGTTGTTCTCATTTTAAATTAGCTCTAGTTCCTTAGATTTACACGATCTGCTGCATTTTCAGCACAGTGACTGATCAAAGATAAATGACTCAGTCAAAATCTGATGTCTATTCAAATTCTGTTGCAGAAATGGCATTTGAAATAGATTTGAAAAATCATAGTTATACGTTGTTTAAGATTATAGTCAGTATAATGTATGAATGAATGCTAACTTCTGACAGCTAGTGAAATCTACTGAATATTGAATAGAAGTAAATAATTCTTATATTTTTGTATGCCATTAATCATTTAAAAAAGAAAGAGTATAGTGGTATAAAAATATAGTTTGGGATGTACAAGGATATTTTTCTTATCATGGTTCTCTTTGGAAATAAACAATGTTGTAACCAAGTATGAAGACTAATTAGATTTTTGTTTTGCTACTAAGTAGAAAATGCCTTACTCTGGTTTAAATTATGTTGGGTGATGAGATCAATAAACTGATTATAGTAAACTTACTGCATTTTCCAGGAAGGCTAATTAGGAATAATGTATAAAACAAAACAAAACAAATTTAGTATAGATTTTTAAAAGACCAACTTTATCCTTGAACACATAGATTTACATAACCTCTTTCCATTCTGGTACTGAATTAACAATTATATGAGCCAGAAGAAACTATCTAATTAAGGAATAAAATGTATTCTGTGCTTTTACACTTCCCTGGATTCTATTATAGAATTATCTGTGAAGATGATGAAATACTGCTCACTCACTAAGTAATTTATGCCTATATAGCCATTTATCATTAGAACTAATTGTGGCTTAGCCTTAAACTTAGAGTAATGCTGTAAAAGCTGTGGATCTTTGGAATGCTCCCATGTCATCCTGACAAGACATCCCTTCTTTAGCTCAATTTTTCTGCTTTCTCAATTAGTAAATGAAAGATTTATTCAGAAGGATCAATGGAACAGATTAGAGTCATTTCTGACATCACCTTCCCTTTCACCCCCCCTCATAAGATTTTCTAGCTTATTTCCTAACTTTTTCTAAATCTTTTTATTTATCTCTACTGCAACACTATTTCCTAAACCAAGCCACCACCATTTGTCTGTGTCCTTTATCACCTACAACTACAGTGATTCCAATTATGATGACCTAAATGATAATCTTTCATGTTAAGGATATTTTGTTTGGATAACACATTTTTAAAAATGCATTCCCATTTATGTATTTGATTAATACTTAATTATTACTCTATAAATTCCCCAAGAACAGTCATTGGATATATTTTGTTAATTATTACTTCATCCAACACAAAAGGAAGATTTTTGTAGCATAACTGATATTTGATGTATTTTAAATGAATGAATAAATAAATCAGAGAATAAATGCCAACATTATAAAAAGATTTCTGGTTCTTGATTCAGGTATATTTATTTAATCAACTGTTTTAAGATAAAAATGGAGAAAAATTGAGCACATAGCAAAATATAGATAAATTACTTTGTCATCAAGTTATCTTCACTTTAATGATATCATGAAGCAATGATACGCTGTGATTAGAGTATATTATTTATTTAAATTTAATTCTCAGTAGTTTAATGTAAACAGTTCCTTAAAAGTTGTAACCTTTAAATTAACACTTCCATTGAACATTAATGAAATTACTTTATTATATAGCACAAAGTACTGAATATTCACATATATTTCTTTTAGTTTGTACTATTTCTCTGGCTCAGTTGTTGATTTTTTGGTTGATTGCTTTTTTAGTTTATTTTTTAATATCTTAATTTATACAATTGGATTACAAACATGATTGTAGTTAGGTTTCAGTCATATAAAAAACACTCCCCCCCCCACCAGTGCAACAGTCCCATCACCTGTGCCCCAAATCTTCTACCTCCCTACCCAGCCCTGCCTGTATTTGAGACAGGCTTTCTACTTCCCTCATTCATTCACATTGTTATGTTAGTTATCAGTGTAGTTATTTCTCTAATTGCATTCACCACTCTTTGTGATGAGCTTTATTTACATCATGAGCTGGACCTTCCAGCCTTCATCTCTACTGTCTCTGAGAATTATTACAAAAACTTACTTAAAACCCATAGATGAGTGAGACTATTCCGTGTCTATCTCTCGCCCTCTGACTTATAACATATTCCATGTACATCCACGTATAGGAAAATTTCATGACTTCATCTCTCCTGATGGCTGCATAATATTCCATTGTGTATATATACCACAGTTTCTTTAGTCATTCATCTGTTGAAGGTCATCTTCGTTGTTGTCAGAGTCTGGCTATTGTAAATAGCACTGCAATGAATATTGTTGTGAGGAAGGGATTTTTTAATTGTATTTTTGTATTCCTAGGGGAAATCCCTAGACGTGGTATAACTGGATTATATGGGAGTTCAAATTCCAGTTTTTGGAGGAATTTTCATAATTTTTTCCATAAAGTCTGGACAAGAGGGCATTCCCACCTGCTGTGAATGAGAGTTCCTTTCTCACCTTGAGTAGCAATTGTTCTTATTCTTTATGATATGTGCCAGTCTCTGTGGTTTTAGATACCTCATTGTTGTTTTGATTTGCATCTCCCTGATGATTAGTGATGCGTAGCATTGTTTTCATGTGGCTTTTGGCCATTTGTATTTCTTCATCGACAAAGTGTCTGTTCATTTCTTCTCCCCATTGTTTGATGGGGTTAGATTTTTTTTTCTTGTAAAGTTCTGTCAGTGCTTGTATATTTTGGGTATTAGATCCTTATCTGATGGGTATTGGATGAATAATTTCTCCCATTCAATAGGTAGCTCTTGTGTCCTAGGCATTATTTCTTTTAGGGTGCAGAAAAGCTTCTCAATTTAATATATTGCCATCTGTTTATCTCTGCTTCCACTTGTTTGGAGAATGGTGTTTTCTCCTTGAAAATGCCTTTAGTCTTAATATCATGGAGTGATTTACCTACGTGTTGTTCTATATACCTTATGATTTCAGGTTTGATATCAAGCTCTTTAATCTATTTGGATTTAACCTTCATACATGGTGTTAGCTGGGGGTCTGAATTTGCTTTTTTGTAAGTGGCTAACCAGTTGTGCCAACACCACTTCTTGAAGTGGCTTTCCTTGCTCCATTTAGGATTTCTTGCTCCTTTATCAAAAATTAAGTGATTGTATGTCTAGGAACATTATCTGAGTATCCAAGCCTATTCCACTGATCTGAAAGTCTGTCTTTATTTTAATACCATGTTGTTTTGATAACTAGTGCTTTGTAATACAGTTTAAAATTGGGGAAAGTAATACCTCCCGTATTCTTTTTCCCAAGGATTGCTTTAGCTATTAGTGGCTGTTTATTGTTCCAAATGAATTTCAGAAGTATTTATTCCACTTCTTTGAAGAATGTTATGGGTATGTTTAGAGGGATCACATTAAATTTGCACAATACTTTGGGGAGTATTGTCATTTTAATGATGTTAATCTTGCAGTCCATGAGCAGGGTATGTGTTTCCACATTTATAGTTATCTATGTATAGGTCCTTCACATCTTTAGTCAGGCTGACTCCAAGATATTTGAATTTGTGTGACACTAATGTGAATGGGGTTGTTTTCTTAATGTCCATTTCTTCTTTATCATTATTGGTATATAAAAAGGCCATTGATTTTAGTGTGCCAAATTTGTAGCTTGCCACTTTGCTATATGAGTATTGTTTCTAGAAGCTTTTTGGTAGAGTCTTTAGGTTTTTCTAAATATAGTATCATGTCATCTGCAAACAGTGAAAGCTTGACTTCTTCTATTCCTATCTGAATGCCCTTGATATCTTTTTCTTTCCTAATCGCTATAGCAAGGACTTCCCATACTATGCTGAATAGGAGTTGTGAGAGATGACAGCCTAGTCTTGTACCAGAATTTAGAGGAAAGGATTTTAGTATTTCTTCATTGAGGATAATATTTTCATTGGTTTGTGGTAGATGGCCTTAACTATATTGAGAAAAGTTCCTTTCATTACCATCTTGCTGAGAGTTTTTTTTTTTAATCAAAAATGTGTGTTGGACCTTATCAAATTCTTTCTCTGCATCTATTGATATGATCATATGCTTTTTATTTTTTTGTTGTTGATGTTGTGTATTATGTTAATAAATTTAAGGATGTTAAACCATCCTTGTATTCCTGGGATGAAACCAAGTTGATCGTAGTAAATGACTTTTCTTTCTTTTTTTTTTTTTTTTTTTTTGGTTTTTGGGCCACACCCGTTTGATGCTCAGAAATCGCCCCTGGCTAAGACCATATGGGATGCCAGGAGATCGAACCGCTGTCCATCCTACGCTAGCGCTTGCAAGGCAGACACCTTACCTTTAGTGCCACCTTCCCGGCCCCAGTAAATGACTTTCTTGATGAGGCATTGGATCCTATTTTCAGGATTTTGTTGAGGATCTTTGTATCTGTGTTTATCAGGAATATTGGTCTGTAATTTTCATTTTTTTCAGCATCTCTGTCTGGTTTTGGAATCATGGTGATGTTGGCTTCATAAAAACTATTTGGATGTGTTTCTGTTTTTTCAATTTTTTGAAACAGCCTGGCCAAAATTGGTAGTAGTTGCTCTTGAAAGATTTGAAAGAATTCATTAGTGAAAACATCTGTTTGCTTGGATGATTTCCCTCCAACCTTATAGCTTAATGACACAGCATATAGAATTATAAAATGATCAACAGAAGTAACCAAAAATAGGGAGACAGAAAGAAATAACAAAGTTTAGAGCAGAAATCAATGAAGCAAAAACCCAAAAAACAATCTGAAAGATCAAAGAAAGCAGTTGGTTCTTTGAAAAAAAAAAAACAAACAAGATTGATATACCATTGGCAAAACTCACAAAGAAAAAGAGCGAGAGAAACTTGATAACCTGTATTAGAAATGAAAAGGGTGAGATCACTACAGATATTGCAGAGATTCAAAGGGTAACCAGAGATTACTTTGGGAAACTTTATACCTCAAACATGACTACCTGGGAGAAATGGATAAATTCTTGGACTTTTATAATCTTCCATGGTTGAACAAGGAGGATATAGCATATCTAAATATCCCCATCACTATTGAGGAAATTAAAATGGTAATTAAATGTCTTCCCAAAAACAAAAGCCCAGGCCCAGATGGATTCACTAATGAATTCTTTATGGTTGGTTTTGTATCTGTAAATTTCTGAGCTGTTGCTTATCCGTAAAGCTTTGTATTCTTCCTTCAAACGTGAACATAAGTAGGGCTGGGTGCAGTATTCTAGGTGAAGCATCCATTTCATTCAGTCTTGCCACAGTATCCCACCACTGTCTTCTGGCCTTCAGGGTTTCTTGCGACATGTCTGCTGTAAATCTTAAGGATGTTCCTTTGAATATAATTTCCCTTTGATCTTGCTGCTTTCAATATTCTATCTTTATCTGTGGGATTCGTCATTGTAACTAGGATGTGTCTTGAGGTGTTTTTCTTCGGGTCTCTTTTAAATAGTACTCTTTGGTCATGCAGGATTTGATTGTATGCAGTTTTTAGCTCTGGGTGTTTCTCTGTGATAATGTAATTGACTGTTGATTCTTCCTGGGGGTCTTCTTCCTGGGCCTCGGGATTCCAATGATTCTTATGTTGTTTCCGTTGAGTTTATCAAAGACTTCTATTTTCATTTGTTCACATTGCTTGAGTACTTTTTCCATTGTCTGATCATTTGCCTTAAACTTCTTTTCCAATCTCTTCTGCTGTATGGAGTTGTTCTGCATTTCATCTTCCAGTTCACTGATTCTGTCCTCAGGTGCTGTTACCCTGTTGGAGAGGCTTTCCATTGAGGTTTTCAGTTCAGCTACCATGTGTTTCAGATCTGTTATTTCAGTTTGGAGTTTTCTGATTTGTCTTTGTGTTCTGTTCAGCTTGAGCTATGTTTTATTTGATTTCTATGAGGATCCTCCATATTTCTATTCTAATCTTTTCATTTAGAGATTACTCAGATGGTTTGTATTTTTTTTTTGGGTCATCAGAGCTATCATCTTCAGTCTCTGTGCATGGTGTTCGCCTATGATGTTTCCCCATTGTCACATGTGTAATATGATTTTTTTATATGTGTACAATGGGGTTCATTGGTTATAAAGTGAATGCAGCTATGAAGCAATTTGGAAGGGCCATGCTCTTCTGGAGCCTCTTGGAGACAGTTTTTGCTGTCTCTTTCTTGGCCTTCTCAGGAGAGTTTCAGGAGACATAAGAAAAGAGAAACAGGTAAAGGTGACAGATCCTCTCAGTCTCTCTCCCAGTTGCTATGCCTCACATATATTTCTACCATCACTTGTAATAACTATTGATTTATCATGTGTCCTTTTTGTTTACAAGGTCCTTAAGTTTTTCCCCTTTGCTAATGTAACCTAAGATTGAGAGCCAAATACTAAAATTTCACTTTATCTTTCACATATGTTCTTCATACAATATTACTCAAAAACAAACTTTCAAGTAGGCATCTATTCTTTGGAGGCAAAATCCCTAATAGATTGTTCTGTCAACTAAAAGATTTTTTTTTTTAATTTTTTTTGTATATCTTACTTTCACTCTTGCTTCTCGAATTTTACTTCTCTTCACCCCCTAACCAATTGTCCCCAGATTATCTTTAATATCTGAACATTTTTTTCTATTCCTCAATCTGCTTAACACAAGACTCCTCAACACAAAATCTCTTTGAGTTATAAACATATTTTTCATAATGTTGAATTTTTGAGCGGTTTTGTCTTGATTCTGATTCACAGGTAACTTTTGTATTCCTTGTAGTACTTATCACATAATAGCACTTATCCTGCTTTGTCACTTACTATGTCACTAGTAAGTAACTAGGTTTTGACCTCAATTATATGTATTGCACATCAAAAATAAATACTAACTTCAGAGAAGAGGACCCTAAAGTAAAGTAATTTGAGAGATCTTGTTAAAAAAATACAAGGAGTGAAATAAATGTTGCCTCTGTATTTATTGAAAGAAGAGATGAAAATAAAATCCATTAAAAACTTCTTGAGACCATAATGTCATAGAAATGGGTAATTTTTGAAATTTGATATTAATATTTATTAACTAATTTTGATTACATTATACTTATGACAATTTTATAAAATATTTTATGTAAAGATTTTAAACTGTTAATTATTTTGCCAGAATAGATTGAATTTTTTATTGAGTTTAGAAATGATTGTTTTGAATAACACCCCAGCATTGGCAATACTATAATTTTTAGAATTTCATCTAATTTGGGAAAATGCCAACTTCCTTTCATGCATGAGCTGTGAGATTAGAAGGCTTTTTTAGACTAGTTTCTGGCATTGCATATTTTAAAATGATAGTGAGTCAGAGAAATAGAATATCTGTCTTGAATACAGGCAGGTGGTGAAGAAGAAGGAGAGAGGGTCATTGGGTGGTGGAAAATTTGCACTGGTGAAAGAGGGTGTTATTTTTTTATAACTGAAACCCAACTAAAAATGTTTGTAATCATAGTACTTAAATAAAGATATTATTTAAAATAAATAAAGTAAAATGTTTTTCTCTTTCACTTTGAACTATTTAAGTGTTTAAAGCCTGGGAGAGCTTACATACTCATATCATTGATCCTTCATGCAAAATGTTTTAGGCTGGATACAAGAAACATTAGATCAACTTTTATTAACTCATAAATAATCTATTATATATAAAATAAATTTATCAAATATTTATGGTTAATTACTATTGCTTTATTCTATACTAAAATGCAATAAAATAAATTAATGTGTATTTTGCCTAATTTAAAGAATCAATGAATAAGTATACCAGTGTTTATAACCTTATGATAATGAAAATATTAATATATAGAAGTTATTTAGTGTTGACTACATGATACTTTTTATGGATCTCATTTGATAATACTGGCAAGGTTATTTTTCAACCCTGATATTCTTTGATCAAATAATAAATATCAATCTTACTTTCTTGTGATCAAAGTCGTATTTTAAATATTATATTGCTAGAATACAATTAACACAATCATTGGTTTATTTAACATCTATATTTTACCTACTTTAAAAATGGTGTTTTTTGAAGTTTTCTTGAATACCTCCAGAATAATTGTCAATATTATTGAGTGGCAATTATATTTTGACATAATTCAAAAAGCTTTGATATAACTTATTTAATCTTCTGAAGATCTCTACCAATGAATGAGAGCTGAAGAACAAAGAGTTTGACAGTCAAAAATTGGAAAAGGGTTTTGAATCCAAGCAATCTATAAAGTACAAGTTTACCACATTTGTACACAGTGAAACTAGAGTATTTAAAAGGAGATGTTAACAACTAGAAGGAGATAATCATTAGCTTTATGCTCCATATAACTATTCACAAACATTGATTTACCTAGGTTTTATGCTACATATCATTATAAAATTGTAAACGGTAGAATCCCAGTTCATGTGATCTCTAGTATTCGAGAATGGGGAAGTTCTGAATAATATTAAAATAATAAACAGTGCAATCAAAAATTTCAAATATCAGTCCTAAAAATTATAAAATTTATTCTAAAAATATAAAAATTAAAAATATTACATTCTCATCAACAACTCATTTAACACAAATTCATGAAATATCAACAACAATAAGCCAAACATTCTGCCTCATGCTAATTACTCTAAAGTATGCAAGAAAAAATTAAGCCTTCTATAAAATTTAACCAAAGTAAATCAAAATTTATATCACTTGTCATCAGGGAATTGCAAATCAATAGAACAATGAAGTAACACTTCCCACCAGTGAGATTGGCTCACATACAAAGAACAAAAATAACTAGTGTTAGGGGAATGTGAGGGTAAAAGGACCCTCAGTCACTGCTGGTAGGAATGACAGCAAGTACTTCCTTTTTCTAAAACCATATGGAAATATAAGAAAACTAGGAATTAAAATTCCATGTGATCCAGCATTTGCATTTTTTTCAGTTAAAAAAGTCCCCAACACTATTCAGGAAAGATAATTGCATTCATCTGTTAATCACAACACTGTTCACTATAGGCCAACTCTGGAAAGAACCCATGTCCAAGAACAGCTCACAGGGTTGAGAAACTCTGATACATTTACATAATGGAATATTACACAGTTTTAAAAAAGTATCAAACCAGGTGCTTTACTGCTGTATGGATAAATTTGCAAAGAATCACGCAGAATAAGTTAATCAGAGGGACAGAGATCAACACAAAACGATCTCTCTCATATGTGTGATATAAAGAAGTTTAGTAGTGGAAAACCAATGCCTAAAGGTAACAGAAACTAAGAACTGGTCTTCAGTGTTGTGATTAACAGATGAATGCAATTATCTTTCCTGAATAGTGTTGGGGATTTCAGCTCACCACAGGGCTGGAGAATTATGGGACACTTGGACAGTGGCAGAAAAACTGAACACTCTCAACGAGGGTGTAGTATTGGAATGTTTTATGCACAAAATCACATTAACATTTTGTTTGTTTATATTTGCTATTTGTTTGTATTTGGGGGGGCCACACACAGTGAACTCAGAAATTGCTCCTGACTTGGGACCATGGGATGCTGGGGGATCAAACCACGGACGGTCTTAGGCTAACGCCGGCAAGGTCGTAGGCTAATGCCTTACCACTCACGCCACCGCTTCGGCCCCATGTTTGTTATGTTTTGAAATCACCCTGAACGTGCTCAGAGCTTGCTCCTGGCTCTAAATTGAAGGATCATTCTTGGCAATGCATAGGGAACCGACCATATGTACCTGGCAAGGTACAAGGAAATCATCCTACCTGATGTATTATTGCTCCAGCCCCTATTAACCACAGTGCCTAAAATATTTTTAATATAATTTTTATTTTGATTAAAATGTTTTTAAAGAGAGAAAAAAATTGCCTCGTGCAAAGAATGTTGAGTCAACATAGCCTGCTTCTTTTTTTTAACCTCAAAAGGCTCATTTCATTGCATTTCCATGGACACTTAATTGTTACTCAAAGCAGAGAACTGTTTGATGAGCATCTGTGCTATAGAAATATCCCATCCTACTGCAGAATGAAGCTGTATCAAAGGTCTCCAAGAGTTACACTCTGAACTTCCATTGTTTAATTGTGAAGGTTGTAAAACTTAAAAAGTGAGTTTACATTACAAAGATGTACATTTTCACAGAAAAGCTTTTACTAAAGTAACCTATGTTTTAAACTATTTAAAATTCATTTGATGTAAAATTAAAAAAATCACATCCTGCTAAAAGACTACAATTTGTGCTTTTTGGTCCTTGCTTTTCAAGGATTTACCGATTAACGTTGTAGATGCTTTTGTTTGTGATTTTTGTCAGCAAGTCTCTTATGTCTATGTCTTTTGTTTCATTTTCTCAGTAAGAGCCTGTTTTTATTTTGCAGTTGTTTGACATGAGAATAGTATTTAATTTTAGTACTTAACTGACTTTGCATAAAGCTGTAGTTTGGCAGAGAGAAAGTATTCTTATTGAAAAGCAAAAGATTTCAGAAACCAGCATATTTTATTGGGAAAATCATACCATTAAGCAACAATTAAGAGGATCATTTCAGAAAGTTGTTCAGTTTTATAAGGCAAACTTTTATTGCAAATCGTGATTCTTCATGAATAAGTTACTAAGTATTCATATTGTTACCCTTATAATAAAGATACATGTAATATAAAGATTCTTGTATGAATGTAGTTTGGTAGATCATGTAGTACTTTGGTTTGATTTCATTATTGAAATGTATTCCTATTTTGTTCTAATCAAAATAAAATTCAAATGAAGTGTTATGGTCATTTATATTGTTAATAAAACAAATATAGCAAAAAATCTAAGATATACTTAGAACTAGAAAATATATCATTATCACCTTGACATTTAAATCTTTTTCCTTTGGAATTATTCACTGGCTTCTAATTAAATTTTATATTTATCACACAGAAATAAATTATTTTCCGCATCATCAGAAATCCCTGGTTTGTCAAGATTATTCCAAAGATAGAATGAAGCTTTGGCTACAACAGTATTCTATTATGTATTCAGAAATACAGAACTATTACAAAATTAAGAAAATAAGGAGAAATTAGGACAGGGTAAATTAAGCTAAATAAAGTATACATGTAGAAACTAGTTTTATATATGTTAAAATATACCTGCATTGGTAAGGACCAAGTTGGTAAGTTTAGCTTTCCGGTTTAAAGAATGAGCTTTCCGTTAAACATTGAAAATGTTTTTAGTGGTGCTAATATAAATTTGTTTTCACTATGTGTAGATATTTCTTCTATTTTAAACCTATTGAAAATACAAACTACCTTGTTATATATGCTTTTTTTTCTCACTTTGAAAAACAACGTTTTTTTTTTAATTCCTATTTCAAGTTTTGAGATTAGTTTGATGAAAGAATATATGGGGGACAATAGCATTGTCTTCAAACACCTAAAATGCAACAGGTTTATTTTAAGAATACCAGATGAAAGGTTGAAAAATTTTAATAACCTGGTTAATAAATAAAACTGGTGGGTCAAATCCACAAGCTGAAGCTTTCATTTTCATCAAGAGTTTCATTTTCTTAAAAAACATGACTTGTTTCATAAATATATATTGGCCATGGTGACACAGGGTATGGGCACATTCTTGTTTTCCTGTTACCCCAGTTCAATTCCTGCAACTGTGCACCCTAGAATTGCCAAATATTGTCTTGTGGACCTTCCTATCCCCAGCAGATCTTGATTCTGGCGGTTCACAGCATCACATGGATGAAGATGAACCACATAGTCCAGCCAATAGTTCAACAATCCGGTTTGCTAAGTATCATCAGGAATGGTCGCCAAAGCCCCTGAGCATTACGTGAGACACTCTTCCCATCTCTCCTTCAGAAAGAGCCCTATATATTGTACCAAATGTGCAAATATTGTTTTTAATAAATGACCAAAAGTCTCATTGGGAAGGGAGAGAGATTGAAGGCATTTAAATGTGGCTTTTTCTGTACCAACTACACACCGATTTTAAAAGTTGGTTATCTGGTCTGATTATAGTATCTGAGAGTTAAGCAGTCCTACTTCAAATATTTTATGTATAAAGCACAAAAATAAAATTAAATTACTGATAAAATTAAATAATAAAAGTTACAATGATTTTTAAAAAATCCCATGTTGCCACTCTTAACATATTTGAAAAAGAGAAAGATCAAAAAATTTCATAGATAAGTTAGCTATAAAGAAAATCTATTTTCAAAGGTACTTTAGAGATCACAAAGCTGCAATATTGTGAGAGACATGCGTCATCTAATATTATTTTGTACTAAAACAGATACTTGACAATGTCTCTCTGGACTCATAGATACCATACAAAGGCTTATGTTGGATCAATTCTTTGCTTATGGCCATGTGAAATCTAAATAAAGAATATCATGGCTGTACAATGCTTGTTAATATGATAAACTTTGATATTCACTACACAATGAAAGCTAAATTTTCTTTGTTCCATTTTCAGTAACAGTCTTATTGGTTTAAAATCAATATTCAATTGAGCTATATAGAAGCATAACAAAAGACAAAATATATATTTTGTTTTAAAATTTCAAGGTAGAGAGTAATTCAGCTCAACAAAAATATCACTTAGGACAGGATTATTAAGAAATTTAATATATTCAAACTAGAATTCAAATTTAATTTAATCTTAATAGTACTACATAATACAGCATCAAAATTTTACTGTACAAAGTTATATACAAATAAATTATAGCCTTCCTCTAAATTTTATATTGCTTAATTGAAAAATGTAATTTGTATAATTTTTTAATTTTTTTTAACTTGTGTATACACACAGAGAGTTCATTTAGAAAAAAATTCTTTGAAAACTTTATAAAAGCAAATATCATATGAATGTCAATAAAATTACTGGAACCAATAATATTTTTATCAAGGTTAATTTAGTTATTTGTTTTTTGTTTTTCGGTGGTTTTTTTTTGTTTTTATTTTTTGGTTTTTGGGCCACACCCAGTGACAATCAGGGGTTACTCCTGACTATGCGCTCAGAAATAGCCCTGGCTTGGGGAAACATATGGGAATCTGGGGAATCAAGCCATGGTTCATCCTAGGTTAGTGCATGCAATGCAAATGCCCTCCCACTTGTGCCACCACACCAGCCCCTAATTTAGATTTTTAAAACTAGTTGACAATACTCAATATTAAAAATTAACAGTATGCATGGAATGGGCAAAAATTTCATTCCTGATCATTTTAGGAGTCCTTTACTGAAACAATGTTCCCAATATTTTTTAGACATAACAGCTTTCACAAAGGCCTCTGGTTTTATCGTCTTCTTTTTCTGCTGATATAACTGAACCTTGATAGGCTAAACTTTTTCAAATGTGTATAATACAATGAATAGGGGAATCAAATTTCAAGTTTCAGTTTCTTTAATTTTCTCATCTTGGTTAGATGCATTTGTCCTTTTCAATTAACAGAATATGTTTCAAATATTAATAAAAATATTAAATCAGGTCAAAGATAAATACTTGTGGAGTTTATGGGGACTGAGATGATTTTGGAGGGCATCATACTCAGTGGTAGAAAATAGAGACAGAAGAATATATACTGGATGATTTCACTTATCTGTGGTATATATAGACACAAATCAAGGCTATGCCTAATGTCAATCAATAATAAAACAGATTCTAGATTACAGACCTAAAGTGTCAGGTTTGGAGATGGGGAACAAAAAGTTGTTTGGAAATAACATGAAATTTAAGTGGAGGGTCTAGAGGTCTAGAAGACATGTGTGGTTTAAGAGGAACAAACTGTATAAAACTCTTTCCATTTAAAATAAGTGAGATTTCAGAGAGAATCACAGATATTTTGGTAGATGTGTTGTGCAATAATTTGCATATCAATACCATAAGTTTAAATACTACTGATATCCTATTATCTAAACTATAATATTTTTTTACAAAATAATTTATTTTTAGCTGACCATGGATGACAGAGTATCAAATACTAAAATGACAAAATGGAATGCTAAAACTATATGTTATGTTTCATTGGAAAAAGCCAAGTAATTGCTATCACTAATAGATTTGTCATTTGTTCTGATTTATTCTCACCATTAGGTGATGAGGTAGGGCAACCTGCCCTTAGATGAAGTTGCTGCTATTTCCTCTTTGATTTCATCTCTGACCCACTGGTTGTTCAGCAGTGTGCGGAGTCCTTCTAGTGGCTATCAGCTTCAGTTTGAGAGAGGACTTAAAAAAGGTAATTGAAACACCATAACAATACAAAAATAAATGTCAAATTAAATATCCAGTGAGCCCTACAGCAATAAAGAGAAGCACCACACAATAGTCTTGGTTCTGAATTCAAATCATGCTGGAGTGGAAAAAGAAGGAGAAAGATAAGATAAAATAATATTAAAATAGAAAAGGAGACATCAACTTCAATATCTTTACCAAAATAAAGACGTCAAAAAAAAAAACAAAAACAAAACCCCAAACAATCAATCCATCAATAAATATATATGTGGAAAAATGATTATTTTATGCTTTTTTTTCTTTTTCCCCCTGCATAGGCACAGTAATTATTGGGGATATTATAGAGGGGAATTCCCTTGGCCACGGAGATACAGGGTTTCTCCTTCCCTGAAGTATACCGTCATGGGATTAACTATAGATTCCTTGCTTGATCATTTACTCTCCCCTCAGTGCTTCCGTGGTGTATGGAAGACTTCTGCTTCGTCATGGATGGTAAAATCAGTCCTCTGTATCTAGAGATCTTGGTGGCTGTGCAGCTCAAGGAATGGAGCTTATGATGAAGGCTTTCTTTGTGGTTCTAGCAGTTCTGCTTCTTCAGTGTTGTTTTAATTCATCTTCTGTAGTTGGTGTTCTTGGTCATTATGTTGTTCCTAGGATGGAGCCTAGAACAGTCTTTCGTTATGTTCTGGAAGACCCCTTCACTTGCAGTTGTCTCAGTCAGACCTCTGGAATTGGATATCTTGTTTGTTGAACATATTGTAGACCAAAAGCTAGGTTAGAGCTTTTTGTTGCTATTGTTGTTGGTCCTAGGATGCTACTGTCTAGTCCTGGTTGTAACAACCAGTCATCTGTATATAGCAATCTTAGTTTTTGCACAGATCAAAGGGTGACATGTCTTCTGATTTTTGTCTTATCGTTGGCTGGTGAGGAAGGATAATTTGCTCAAGAGATCTAGTTGTTCCCATTTCCTTGTTGTCAGGTTATCAATTTAGAACTGGCCTACGTTGGCTTCAGAGCAGTATTATGAATGCCCTGGAGGGGACTTGGTTCCTGAAGCTGTTGTGGAGAACTCTGTCGTTTCTATGTCTGGGATCCAGGAGTCAAGGCTGGACGGTCGGTACCTATTTCCCTGGAGTCTAGGTTGGTTCCCCATGAAATACATTCAGGGTGAGAGATGTCCCTGTGTTGTAAAAAAGTATAAGTTCTTATCCCTAATAGATAAGAGCTTGATTTTACAGGTAAAATTTCCCCTATTTTTAATATGCCTTTGCAGGAAGAAGTGGTGCTACATTATATTGCTGGTGGATTTGGGGGTGAAGAGAGAAGAAAACAGACTCATGACCAACACTAAAAATATATATGCTCAGACATATCTAAAGAAAAAAGAGTTTCTTAAAAGAAAAAAAGGATTAAATAAAAGACAGAATTAAAGGAATAAAGTGGGGCTGGGAGGGATAGCATGGAGGCAAGGCATCTGTCCTTCCTGCAGGATGGTGGCTCATATCCTGGCATCCCACATGGTCCCCCATGCCCACCAGGGGCAACTTCCGAGCACAAAGCTAGGAGCACCACCAGCTGTGATCCCAAAAGAAGCACAAAACTAATCAAATCAAAAAACAAAAAGTAGAAAAAAAAACAAAACAAAAACGAAAAAAAGAAAGAAAGAGAAAACGAACAAGGGGGGAAAAACAAAGAAAAAGGAAGAAAGTGATACAGGAGATTACATTTGGGGAGAAACAGTATATGAGAAAGTGTTATATAGGTCTATACTTATGATGATAGTATTAGGCTTCCCCATTGTCTTTTGAGATTTCCTCGTGAGGTGTGGGCTCCACGCTGGGAGGTCCTGGGTAGAGTTCTTGTAATGGGAGTCCTTTTGGAGATTATCTGGTATTAAGCCACTGTCCACAATAGGGAAAGGTGATTAGGAGTGCCACACTACATAAGTCAGTCGGGGTGTTGGTTGTTGTATTTTCTTGCCAGGAACGAGGTGTGAGCTTGAGTGGGTGTCTCTTCACTTGGGAACTGGGTACTGCTTCGTTGGTGTAGGAGGTTGGTCTTGATGCCTAGTGGGTTAAGAACTGAGGGCGAAGAGTTATAACATGGTGGGGATATCAGGGAGTGGATTAAGGTGTGAAGGGATAGTCAGGCTTCTGAGGGGGGAGAGGGGATAGTACATGGGAGGGGTTATATAGGGTATAGGTATGAATTTTTTGTGGTTTAGGTTTGTTTTTTAAGGAGGATTCCAATTCTGTGTGCTCCTGCCCCCATATAAACATATAGAAGTTAGCTTTGGTATATATTAATGTAGAGAGGTGGGGAGAACAAGAGATACGCTGAGTACAGAAAGATAGGTAGGTATAGTACTTGTAAGGAAAGGAAACTAATAGATCAACTTTTGGATATGTATAGGTTTTGTGTCTCGAGTACTAACCATTGTTTTAGTGAGGTCTATCTATATAGGTGTTTACCCTTTGCAGTATTGTCCGCAGCACCTTTTATATCAGCTTTCTTTTCTTTCCTACAGAGGAGGTAACCGTGTGGTTTTTATTTGACCTGGATTGAATTGATGGTAATGAGGAGAAGAAGGTGGAAGAAGAGGGAGACAAGAAGAGAGAAAAGGGAAAACAAAACAGAACAAAACAAACCAACAATTAAACAACAACAACAACAACAAAATATGAAGTAATGAGAAGAGAGGGTAAAAGAGCAAGGGCATGTTAGTTTGCTTGAACGTGTTCGATGGTTAGGCCCTGTAATAAAAATCTGCAGGTCACAGTTGTTGCTTCGGTGGTCTGGCTGGTCATGCCTTCAGGTCCTAAAAGAAGGCATAATCTAGATATAAAGGGTATGTTAAAGAGTTATATCCAGACACTTTCATGTTGCAAGCTGAGTATGGTGCCTCGTGTGAATCAGCACCGAGGTACCACCGTAGGATGTTCACCCTTTGTATCCAGGAACCCCTATGGGCAGTAAAACTGAGAGGTTATTTTAAATGAGGTAAGGTTAAGGCATTCAACCATAATGTTTTGAAATATTTTCATTGGAGTCAATAATTTCCCATCATAATCTTTACCTGTATTCCTGTATAAGATCCCTAGTAAATTATTATGGGCCTTTGTAGTAAAATGATAATTACATACCTGTTCTCTCTACGCTGCTGTTTCTGCTATTGCTGGTTTCTTTATGATATAATGTGTAGTTGGGCTTCGTGTTGTTTCTCTTCCCTTTGTTTTGGGCTCTACTTCCCAGTATATGGTGATTATTACAGTGTTTGAGGTTTCTATCCTGTTACACCCTGTTATTTAATCGTGGGGTTTTGGTTATATATCTGGTGCCTATTCTAGATACTTCAGAATAGTGCTATCATTCTGTGTTTATCTTTCATCTCCAAGAAGACTTTTCTACCAGAATTTCATACTTTAGCAGAGTTAAAACAAGCAAAAAATTCAAAAAATAAAAAAAGAGAGATGAAGGCAGCTACTTTTACATTTGAAAATAAACACATTAAGATGTATAATTATTAAGCAATTAAACATACAAAGAAAATATTGATATCCCCATTAAGTCTTTTGAGCTAGTCTTGGGGGTAAGGATTTTTGTCCCACGATGTGATCTTATTGGGTCTGAGAAATGGTTTGAAGCAGTTAGGGGTCAGGTAGTGTCTTCAACTGGGGATCCCTCTGAAGCTGAGTTTGGCATCATGCAACAGTTCACATTGAGGGGATAGAAAAAGTGCCTCAGAAATGAGTCAGCAGGAGTGGTGGTTGTAGCTTATAGACAGCCAGTAGAGATCTATTTATAAATTGTAGTTAGAGGCCTGACCCTTATGAGGTGGGTCAGAGCACTTAAAAATAATTGAATTAAGAAAACATATTTAAAAGAGTGGATTAAAAAGGAAGAAAAAATTTTTTAAAAAAAGAAATAAAAGTAAATTGGGCCAGCACATTGGAGGTGAAATGTTTTCCAGTTTCTATGCACTTCATCAATCTCAGGGGTGAACTTTGCTAAATGACGCTTTTGGGGTTAGATTGTGTATGAAGCATTTTAGGATATACATAATTTTCATATCTAGAGTACTAAGCAATATGGTAGTGAGCACTATAAGAGGAGTCTACCCTTTGTAGTATCATCCACTGGGTCTTGTGCATTGAGGTTTTTTCCTTGAAAGAAAACTGATAGTGTGGAAGTTATGATATAATATTAATATAGCTTGAATTTAAAAGAAGAAAAAGGGAGAAAAGAAAAAAAGAAAAGAGAGGGGAATAATAATAATTTGCAAAGGCATGCTCAATGAGTTGGACCTTTAGCATAGGTCTATGGTGTGAGGTTGCCTATTTCAGTGGTCTCTATGGTCAGAAGCTTTAGGTCATAGTAGAAGACATAATCAAAAGAAAATGGATAAATATGAGTATTTTATCAAGACATTGTATCAAGACATGATGAACACTGTATATGGAGTCTAATATGTCATAGCACTGAATTGCAAAATTAGGGTGTCCAACCTATATCTCCAAGAACCTCTGTGGACAAAAAAGTTGAAGAGTTATTTTATACACAATAAAATTAAGGCACTAAAATATACTGATAGTGAGCACTGTAGCAGGACTCTCTGGCATCCAATCATATTCTGCATCTGATTCTGTGGAAAAAACATAGAACATTAGAACCTTTGTAGTGAGAGGTTGATTGAACTCCTGTTTGAGCTAAACAACTCTTTTCATTGTTGTATGTTTCATAGAA